>NC_141535.1:55115833-55464166 GCF_021556685.1 Rattus norvegicus
ATCCATTGATATTTCCATGTGTTACTTTTGTTTATGCAGCCATTTCTAGGGAGATCGTTTCACAGTAGACTTCCCGGTGTTCTGGCTCTGAGAATCTTTCTGCTTCCCGACTTCCATGATGCACCTCGAGCTGCAGATATAAGCGGCATCCTGTAGATGTGTTGGTTGGCGCTGGGGTTCCCATGCTCTGTTTATCTTTGCATTGTATCCAGTTGTGGGTTTCTATTTACTGCAAAGAGGGGCTTCTTTGATGAGGCTTCTGTGGACATAATAATAAGGTTTAGACTATAGTGAGGAATTGTGCCGGTCTACAAGGAGATATTTTAAGTATCATTTCTGCTATTCCTAGCACTAACAGCAATATAACTGTAGGAATGTAGTTCAATGGTAGAACACAAGTCAGTATTCACATGGCTCTGGGTTCCATTACTATGATGTAGTAAGTAAAAAACCAAATCAAGAAAGGCTATAATTTTTTTGGATCAATTATTTTATAGCTTCATATAACCATATAGCAAATCCATGGATATTAAAAAGTCAAATAGAGTCCATATATTTCATAATGTTTAAGACTTATTTCACTTTTTTCTGGTATACCTATTTGATTACAGAAAATATTTAATGTGTTTTTCATGATTAAGGCATTCACTTTTATTTACAAGGCATAGAAAAAAACCTAGATCAACTTTAAAGAGTAAGATATTTGATACTATATTTGTATTTACATGCCATTCTGGGAATAGCAGATTTGAAAGACAACCAAGGTTAATATTCTAGTAATCAGCCAAAGTTAATTGATGGAGACACTTCAGAGTAAAATAAAATTATCTTGACAGCTTTTCATTAGGATAACAACCTGACAGTCAAAGGACTACCTAATTTTTTCCTTAATCATGGCAAATTATTATTAATAGCAGCTGTCTTAGTTTCTTTTCTTGTTGCTGTGGTAAAAATAGACTAACAAAAGCAACACAGGGAGAAAGGTTTATTTGGCTCACAATCCCAGGCTCCAGTCTCACACTGGGAGAAAAATCAAGGTAGCAGGAAATTGAAGAAGCTGCCCCCACAGTCAAGAGAGCAATGAGCTCACGCATGCATGTTCAGCTAGCTTTCCTCTTTTCATTTAGTACAGAACTCCAAGCTTAGGAATTGGTGATGCCATAATGGGTAGGTCTCACATCAATTAACATAATTAAGCTCGGGTGCTCTCAGAGACCCTTCTCTCAGATTCTAGACTGTGTCAAATGCACAATGTTAACTACAGAGCAGCTTACATATGTGTTGCATATATTAAGATCTTTGCAGACTTAAAGCATGATTTATGAGTCTTCTCCATTAGCTAGGACCTGAGAGTCTTAAAACAGTGATCTAAAGCAGTGTTTATTCCAAACAATATTCAAAGGTCTCTTTGGTTTTGTACATTTAATTCAGAAAGCAAAGATCTAAGACAAATGGATACTGAGAGGTCAGTATAAGGTTAGTCAAGATGCTAGCATTCAATAGAAGGGGTCCAAAAGTCCCCCGTCCTCAACTGAGGAGCTGTGGATGGGTTTTTGCTTCTGATCAAGGGAAAGACAGTTTCATTTAATGGTATGGCTCCTAGTAAGTTGACCGTGTTCCAGTGCACAGCCCCAACTGAGATATTCATGGGCAACACAAATTGGGACAGATAAAATATTAAGTTAAAAAAATACATGAAGTTAAGGGCAGTATGGCCATGAGGATAGATTTGGGAAGAGTTAAGAGGAGCAGTTGGGGTGAATATAATAGAAATACATTTTATAAAATGCTCAAAGAACCAATAACTAAAAGAATAATGTTCCAGAAACTCTCAACAAGTTATTGTTGTCTATGTGAGTAATTTTTATTTTTCCTTTTCTTCTTTATTCTTTTCCATCGGGGGAAAATGACTTTCTTTTTTTTTTACTTTTTTCATAGCTATGGAATATATATTTCATAGTACAATGAACTATATTCATAGTTTTCAGCTATGAATTGGTGTTTGGACATATACCCTGGCAAAGATTTGAATAATTTATTGCAAACTTATTGGTGAGAATTGCAGTGCTTCTTTCTTATGCCTTTGATTGTTGGTGAGCATGGACAAAAAGAAGAAGGTTACCTACTCATATCTCTGTCTTTGAATCCAAGGAGACAATAAAGTAGTAATATGGAGAGCAGAACTGGCAAGATTTTTCACATGGACTGGAGAGTTCAACACAATACTGGAATATTCAACACAATACTGGGGCAAAGAATATGTGTGCTGGTCATGCATAAACCCTCTTACTTTATAAACTCTTTTCTCCCCATACCTTTGATTCTTATATTCATAACAACAAATTAAAAACTATCATTTTCATATGATAGATATATATATAGTTGTGGCTACACTTGCTAACTAATCTTAAAAAACTAATAGAAATAAGTAATGAACATCATATACATAAATTTACTTAAGCAAAGCTGAAATTTAACATATTTTAAAGCATAATTATACTTTAAGAGTCTTACTATTTATGATTACTGATTTTCCAGCTGATTAGCAATGTATAGAAGAAACATCATAACTAGATATAGACAGTTAAGACTGGATTATTTAATATGGAAAATCTTTTTCTACCAAGCACAATTGTTGTGAAAATTGCACTAATTCATGAAGATCTCCAGAATTTATTAATTTACATAGCAAAGAGAATATAAGAAAATATTCAGGACTAGTAAAAGACAATGGTTTTTTTATATAAGAATATTATTGAATGCATCAAGTTTGATTGAAAAGATAAAGTCCTTCCCTCCATCCTTCCTTCTTTTCTTCCCAACTTTCCTCCCCTTTTCTTTCTTTTACATCTGCTGCCTACATCTTTTCTGACTACATATATGTTTTCATCTTCTATAATGTCAACAGGGATATATCCTAAAAGCTGCATAATATTTAGCTACATTTTCTCCCCTAGTACGTAGGGAGATTAGAAGAAACCTTAGGACCTGAACAGTCTTGGTTCTAGGCACGGCTATTGAAGCCTATATGCTATTTATCTCAGTTGAGCATGGGATCCAAAAGGTCCAGGAAAATGGTATGCTTTTAATTTTTATCTCTATGCATATTTGTCGTATATATTCATATAATTTAGTGCTGAACATTGTTCATTGTTGAAACTGTGGTTTCCTAAATTTTCTTCTTTGTTTGTGCTTGTGGTTTGGGCTTTCAGCAAACCATGTTTAGGAAACCTTATGCAGCCTCAGAAGAGGATTTTAAGTTTTTGAGGGGAGCGGGCTATGAATTCCAGCCATTCCACTGTGTTTGTAGAAGGCCATGGGGATTTTGAGATAGCCAGTGAAGACAGGAACAAGTGAAGCACAAAAGCATTGGGAGGGTGTGTCCTACCTGATGTCCTGGGTGCAGAAGGGGATTCAGGATACAGGCAAGAGGCATATGTGATAGTGAGGATGGGAGAAATGCTTTGAAGGCACCATTTGTTGAGGCTCCTATACAAACTATTTCCAAGCAAACTTTGGAATAGAAATTGTAACTCTTACATGGATGTCTAGATTGAAAGTAGTATTAGAGGTATCATGGAGTCTTTTCTTCTCCATAAAAATTTGCCAAAGATTCTTCAAATAACCTTGTGACTCTGCCCCTAAACCTGTTAAGGAGTAGCTTGAGATGTTTAAGGCTCCCCAGAGCCTTTCAGTTGCTGTAATAATGTTAGGTAAGAAAGATGAAGTCCTTCATGATAGTCTCAGCATTTAGAGCATTTGTTCTGTTTTCCTTTTGTCTGGTTCCTGTTTTTCAGGTGTGTCAAGAGTGCAGAGGTTAAAACTGAGGAAGGATGGAGAACGCTGCATGGTAATGAACTCCAGGCACTCATTAAGCATCCCTTTATTTCCAGAGAGGTCAAGTCACAATGTAATGCACATTTTAAATGAAATTTATTTTCTTGCCTTGTCTTTTATAGAAACAAACCATTTTTAAAAGATAGCATGAAAATTAAAGTTGCCTTAAAGATGTTCTGTATACATGTGATTGGTGAGTGTTTCGTCTTGAAGTATTAGGTAGTCTTGAAAGAATTATACATTTAGATTGCTGTGATAATGATTACAAACCTAAGTAAGAAGAATACTTCCTTTGATTGAAGAAATTCTTTATATTCTCTCAGTTAAAAAAAAAACAAGAATATAATCCTCTATTTTAACAGCATGGTCAGAAGCCAAATTGAAAACTCTCAATTGTTCATCTGATACACTGGTATCAAGTCTGGAGAAAATTAGAATGTGTCCTTCATATCCCCAAAGTGGCAGGATTTTAAAATTTTGGAACAGTGAACCCACAGTCTTCAAAGGGGGTTTTCTAGGCAGAATGGAGTGAATGCTGTCATCTAGGTTTAAGAGGTTGGCACAGAAAAATCATTTCAGATACAGTGGGTTCCGTCATACAGTCTGGGTTTGGGTAGATCTTGTCAATCTAGGAATTTTCATGGCGCTGAGAAATAATGGGAACTGGATAGAAAGGACAAGTAGTCTGGATGGAAGACAGGTATGCATCCACATTTGTTTTATTTAAAAATTTGCTAAGAAATTATTCTCCACACTTTCAGTAAGACCTCTGCACTCTCTAAGTAGTGTCTAAATTCCAATGCCTTTACTTTTGGGAAGGGTTGATTTCTTTCTCTTTTACCACAAGCTTACTTAATTTATTCACTGTTCATCCTAATCCCAGTCCCCCCTCCTCCTACTTCCCTCTCACAGAGCACCTCTCCCTAACCCCTTCCCTTCTCCTCTGAGAAGGGGACATCCTAACCCCCAACCCCTGTACCAACCCATCCTAGCACATCAAGTCACTGCAGAACTAGGCATGTCCTTTCCCATTGAGGCCAGAAAAGGCAGTCCAGTTAAGGGAACAGTGTCCACAAATGGGCAGCAGCCTCAGGGATAGCCTCTGCTCTAGTTGTTCAGGAAACTTGTCTTTAAGTAGTGTTTCAGTAGTAAACAGACCACACACACACACACACACACACACACACACACACACACACACACACACCATGAAAATCAGCTCCTTTATTTTGAAACTCAACATAGAGAGAAGCAAATACTAAATGAAGTCTGTACTCCAGCTTGACTAGGTGCTGCAAAAACTTCATAGTGCAAATGAAATCTTAGCTGCATCCCATGAACGTCAAGGTTATTTTTTATTGTGTCTCATTGCATAGATCAGAATAATGCTTGTCACCATTTTATGTCCCGTCATTATTATTAGGATCTGCCGCTGTCTTGTCTGAACTCGTGGTTTTGTGCCAGACACTTAGAGAGGTAGATTAATTTTCCCTTGGCACTAGGAGCCAGTTAGTGTGTTATTATTGCTGTATCCTTAATGATACCCTAAAGACACAAAAGAGTTCATGTTCTCCCTTCAGCCTTAGGAGCTAAGAAAAATCTGGATGTGTGTTATTATAATCAGAGATAAAGGAGATAATAAGCAGTGATAATTGGTGCACGCTGACTATAACAGCTTGATAAACTTGGAACAATTCTCTTTGGCCAGACCACATATTATTATAGGAGAATAGATGATAGATGATGCATGATTTCTTTTTCTTTTTGACTACGTGCTGAATGTTGGATGAGTTGTTTCGTTAGGACCTCTCATCATTACCTGAGGGAAGATGACTTTCTCTGTGAGTCTCAATGTTCCTATATCACTGAGCACTAAATATGTGTCACAGGACATGTGGGTTGTTGTGAGCATGATGTGTGACCACGAGCCTCAGGTTGCTCACCCTTGCCTAATCATATCTAGAAAGCCTATCACTGTCAGGTCCATCCTAAGGGACGAGCATCCATCCTATTTCACCTGGCGTTATCAACACTGGCCAGGATTTGCTGCTCAAAGCAGTCATTTAGAAAGAATTTTTAGGAGGGATATAAAGAAGTGTCTCTATGAACTGGCGCTAGACAATAGCTAGATATTCCACAGTATAATGTGTCTGTAATTGTCCTATTATCACCAAAGTTAACAGTGGAAACCATTTTCTTCTCTAGTCAAACAGCATCTGCTCTCTTACCTTCCTATGATTTCTCTTTAATATTTAGAGTGTTTATGTTAATCTGATTTTCCTATGTTCAATGTATGGGAGAAGAGGGTACAAAAATACACGTATGCCTTATGCTTATTTATTTTTTTTTAATTGTACTGGCCACTGATGCTACTATTCTTTTTTAAATTAAGGTATTTATTTACCTTACATATGCATTGAAACTTCCCCTCCCTCTTCTCCTACCACTCCCTTACCCTCTCTCCCCTCCAATCCACCCTTCCTCCTTTTCTCCTCAGAAAAGGAGAGGTTTCTCATGGATATCAACTTATCTTGGCAAATCAAGATGCAGTAGACACATCTTCTATTGAGTATACAAAGCTAGCCAGTTATGGGAAAGGGATCAAAAGTTAGGCAATGTAGTCAAAGACAGCTCCTGCTCCTGCTGTTAGGAGTATCACAGGAAAACCTAGCTACACAAGTGTCACATATGTGCAGAGGACATAGGTCCATCCTATGCATGCTCTCTGATTGGCAGCTCAGTCTCTATTGAGTCCTGTGGACTCCGGTTAGTTGATTCTGTAGGTTTTCTGGTGGTGTCCTTGACCCTTCTGGCTCCTTCAATCCTTCCTCTCCATCTTCATGTACAGGAGTCCCCAAGCTCCACTGAATGTTTGTCTGTGGGTCTCTGCATCAGTTTCTATCAGTTGCTGGGTGAAGCCTCTCTGATGACAGTTATACTATGCTCTTGGTCACAAGTATAGCAGAATAACATTAATAGTGTTAGGGGTCAGCTTGCTATCATGGTATGGGTCTCAAGCTGGGTTAGTCATTGGTTGTCCCTTCTCTAAAATTCTGCTTCAATTTTTTTTAATCTCTGCACATCTTATAGGTAGGACAAATTGTGCTTCTAAGGTTTTACTCTAGCCAAAACATCAAGTATTATATTGAATAGATATCTAGAGAGTAGACAGTGTTGTTTTGTCTCTGATTTTACTAGAATTCCTTTAAGTTTCTCTCTATTTAATTTGATGTTGGTTATCAGCTTGTTATCTATTTCATTTATTGTTTTTAGGTATGTGCCTTGTACCCTGTACGTCTCTAAGACTTTTATCATAAAGGGGTGTTGGATTTTGTCAAAGTCCTTTTCAGGGTCTAATGAGATGATCACATTTTTTTGTTTTGTTTTGTTTTTTCTTTCAGTTTATATGGTGGATTACATTGATGGATTTTCATGTTGAACCATTCCTGCATTCCCGGAATGAAGCATACTTGATCATGGATGGGTTCTTGGATTCAGTTTGTGAGTATTTTTGCATCAATGTTCATAAAGGAGATTGGTCTGAAATTCTTTCTTGATTTGGTCTTTGTGTGGTTTAGGTATTAGGTGACTGTGACCTCATAAAAGGAATTCGGCCATGTTCCTTTTGTTTCTACTTTGTGGAATCATTTGAGGAGTGTTAGTATTAGTTTTTGTTTTTTGTTTTTTTTTTTAAGATCTGGTAGAATTCTACACTTGCACTTCTGCACTAAAACCATCTCGCCCTGGACATTTTGTTGTTGTTGGAGACTTTTAATGACTGCTTCTATTTCCATAAAAGCTATAGGTATATTTATATCATTTACCTGATCTTGATTTAGCTTTGGAAAGTGGTATCTACCAAGAAAATCACTCATTTTGTTTAGATTTTTACAATTTTGTGGAGTACAGGTTTATTTTGAAGAAAGATCAAATGATTCTTTGGATTTCCTCTGTTTCTGTTGTTATGTCCCCTTTTCATTTCTGATTTTGTTAATTTGGATCTTCTCTCTCTGCCTTTTGGTTAGTTTGGCTAAGGGTTTGTCTATCTTGTTGATTTTATCAAAGAACCAACTTTTTGCTTCATCAATTCTTTGTATTGTTCTCTTTGTTTCTAATTTATTGATTTCAGTCATGAGTGATTACTTCCTGCTGTCTATTCCTCTCGGCTGTGTTTACTTCTTGTTTTGTTCTAGAGCTTTCAAGTGTGCTGTAAAGTTGCTAGTATGAGATCTCTTCAATTTCTTTATGAAGACACTTAGTGCTATCAATTTTCCTCTCAGCACGGCTTTCATTGTGTTCCATAAGTTTAGGTGGGTTGTGTAATTATTTTCACTGAACACTAGAAAGTCTAATTTCTTTCTTTCTTTCTTTCTTTCTTTCTTTCTTTCTTTCTTTCTTTCTTTCTTTCCTTCCTTCCTTCCTTCCTTCCTTCCTTCCTTCTTTCTTTCTTTCTTTCTTTCTTTCTTTCTTTCTTTCTTTCTTTCTTTCTTATTTTGCATTAGCTCTGATTGTCTGTGGGTTTTTTTTTTTAATTTGGGGATTAAGTCCATTGACGTTGAGAGATATTAAATACCAATGCTTGTTAATTCCTTTTATTTTGATGTTTTTGTTGGTCGTGTGTGTGTGTCCCTTTGTGTGTGTGTGTGTGTGTGTGTGTGTGTGTGTGTGTGTGTGTGTGTGTGTGAAATTATTTCCTGTGTTTTGTTCGGTGTAGTTAATTTCCTTCCTTGGGTTGGAGTTTTCCTTCTAGTATCTTCAGTAGGAATAGATTTGTGGATGTTGTTTAAATTTGGTTTTGTCATGGAATATCTTGTTTTTTATATTTATGGTGAGTGAAGTTTTGTTGGGTATAGAAGTCTGAGTATAGAATGTCTGGGATGACATTTAGTGTTTCTGTTGAGAAGCCACAAGTAATTTCAATAGGTCTGCCTTTTTATGATACTTGCCCCCGTTCTCTTGCAACTTTTACTATTCTTTATTTGTTTTCTATATTTAGTGTTTTGTCTCAAAATTATGTGGCAAGAGAATTTTCTTTTTTGGTCCAATCTATTTGGTGTTCTGTAAGCTTCTTGTCCATTTTTAGGCACCTCTTTCTTTAGGTTAGGGAAGTTTTCTTCTATGATTTTGTTGAAGATACCTTCTGGGTTTTGTGGGCTGGTAATCTTCTATTCCTAGTATTATTAGTGTTAGTATTCTGTCTATACTCCACCCCCACAGCTACCTGGCAATATCCAGGTATGTTCCACCCCACAGTTGCCTGGTAACAGCCAACTGTGCCTGACACTATATAAGGGGCTGCTTGTCCTCTCCTCTTTCTCATTTTTCTTCTCTGCTCTCTTCCCCTCTTTCCCTGTCCCTGTCCCTTCTCTCTACCCCCACCTTTTCCCTCCACATGCCCATGGACAGCCTTTACTCCCCCACTCTTCCTTCTATTCTTCTTCTCTCATTAAACCTCTCCATGTGGAACCGTGTGGGCTTAGTGTGCTTTGTATGGGCGTGGGCTGAGATTTAAACACCAACATTGGTGGCCTGTACGTACAGGGAGGTTGATCTCCCTGTGCCTACATGGCCTGCCTACATGGCCTGGTGGCCCCCAACTGAATGCTTCCATTGCCTGAGGCTGCTTGAGCAAAACTGTGGGGCTGAGGTAGGGATGGATGGAACCGAATGCACACCCACTGCTCCGGCCACAGCGCCCACTGGCCCCCAGTCCCTTGGCTTGGCCAAGTGCTCACACAGACTGTGGAGAGGAGGAATGGATCCCTCACCATCTGATCACTGTGCATCTCGCAGTTACATCCACTGCCGCTTCCATGCACACCACCCGAATTTGATCACAGCTGCTGCCTTTGCTATGCCATCTACACCGTCTGACCACCACCACCACCACCATCACCACCTGCTGGCTGCTGTGGGACTCAGAACTTATACCACATGAGTTGCTGCCACAGCTGGTGCACATGTAGACTTCTGCACGAGCCTCTCCCCTCCATGGTTCACCACGTGGTGCCAGCTCTTGCCACGTGGGGCCACTTAGACAGGCCCTCACCAACTACTTTTGCTCTAACCCCTCTCTCTGTTTCTGCTTCCCGTGGCACCTGCTGAGGTAATCTGTGTCCTGGGTACTGGCTGGTCAGTCCAGCAGGCCTCCTCATCGCAGTGGTGCCCTGCTTGCAACTGCCTGCCAAGGACAGCACCCTCTTCAGTTTCCAGATGAGTGTTTTCTTTACCTCAGAGAGACTTTCCATGGTGTACACATGGTCTCAGGGGAGAGTTTTGAACTTGGAGCTACCTGTGCTGCCCCTGACCTCGTTCTAGGACCTTTTCCCTTGGGTGAGATTTTTCTCCCTCTTTTTGAGACAGTTTGAAATGCCAGGCCAGACTTGGATAAACTGCTGTCTGGCTCAGGAGCACCAGCTCTAAATGTAGCCCCAGCACTGGTCGGGGAAATTAATAATCCCTAGTCTCATCCACGGGTCTATCGGTCTTCACCGCCTGTCCCTATTTCCTGGGAGGTTTCGGTTTAATTTACATTAAGCAGAAAACAATATCTCTGGTCCCATCCCCAGGCCTCCTCCCCTCCTCACTGCTGTAGCTCCTGGTTCATGCCCGGTGAAAGCAGGTCTGGCCCTGTCCCTTGCTTCAGCAGGGACTCTGTTTGTGAGACCTGCTTTCATACGTGCATGCAACCCCTTCGCTTGGCACTCTCTTGCACCGGGCTTCTGTGCTCTGCCTGTCCAGGTAGGGAACACCCTTACCCTCATCACCAAACCACACCATTTAGCTGCATTTTTATGGGTGTACCCCTTACCCATTCCTTTTTGCTAGTGCCAACATGCCCTGTTCCCTTATTGGGAAGGGATCTTCTAGCTAAGTTTGGGATCTTTTGGCTAAGTTATTTCCTTAGCTCCACCCATTTGCCCAAACTCATGCTCACCTGTAGCCCTTCTGCTTCTTCTAGCCAGCCAACCTACTAACATGGACATGTTGCTTCCTTTACCAGCTTCTCAGGTAGACCCCTGAGTCTGGGAGGTCAAGAACCCCTCTGTTGCTAAACAGTTTTTCCAAGTAGGATCTGGAAACTGCTTTCTCTATCTGCCTTTTTGTCGTGGCACTCTGTTTTAAGACATTCAGGACACGTTCTGTAGGAAAATTCTTCCTTCTGCTCCATAAAAACTTAAAGAATGTTCATGTTGTTAACTCATGTTGTTATCTCTTTTGTAAACTTAAAAGCTACAGGAATCCCACGCAGATCTACCTCTCATGGACCAAATAGACTCCACTCAGATAAGTACATCTGCCTAAGGCTCCCACTTACTCCCTGTTCCAAAGGGTGGGTGGGATTCCTCTGGGTTTCGAATGTACATCTAAGAAGAAAATTTTTCTATTCTCCAAAACACACTTAATCTTATTATCTACCTGATATATATATATATATATATATGTGTGTGTGTGTGTGTGTGTGTGTGTGTGTGTGTGTGTGTGTGTGTGTTTGTGTGTGTGTGTGTGTGTTCCAGCATGTTGTCAAGTCCAGGCACTTACTATACCCAGGAGAGCTCCAGAGAAGCAACCTCCAGATGTTCCAATCTCCTTTCACAGACATAGATGCTTCTATTGGACCTGTTCCTTCTGATCTGTCCTCAGATGTTTCCACAGACCGTGGAACAAGGAAACAGCCAGCTTTAAGACTGGACAAACATCCCATACCCATTTTTCTAGGTTCCATAGAGACATATCACCCCATTCCTGCTCCACCATTACCTTTCTAATTTTTCTTTTTTAAAGTAAATCCAAATGGAAGAACATTGGTATTCTGTCTAAGCTCCACCCCAACAGCTACCTGGCAATAGCCAGCTGTGCTCTGCCCCACAGTTGCCTGGCAACAGCCAGCTGTGCCTGACACTATATAAGGGGCTGTTTGCCCCTCCTCTTTCTCTTTGTTCTTCTGTTCTCTGCTCTCTTCCTCTCTGTCCTTGTCCCTTCTCTCCCCATCTCCCACTTCCCTCCACGTGCCCATGGCCGGCCTTTACTTCTCCCCTTTTCTACTCTTTTTCTCTCTCATTAAATCTCTCCACATAGAACCATGTTGGCTTTGTGTGCTTTGTCTGGGTGTGAGCTGAGATTTAAACCCCAAGACTGGTCCTAATAATTGGGGTTAGTCTTTTCACAGCATTCTAGATTTTCTGGATGTCTGTGTTACAAACTTTTTAGATTTAACATTTTCTTTGAGGAATACATCAATTTCTTCTATTATAGCTTCTTCACCTGTGATTCTCTCTTCCACCTCTTATATTCTATTGTTAATGCTTGTGTCTGAAGTTTCTGTTCTTTTGCCTAGGTTTTGCATATCTAAGATTCTCTCAGTTTGTGTTTTCTTTATTGCTTCTATTTACTATTTCCAGGTCTTGAACAGTTTTATTCATTTCCTTCACCTGTTTGTGTTTTCCTGTGTTTCTTTGAAGGGTGTATTCATTTCCTCTTTATTGGATTCAAGGTCTCTTTCTTGTGCATCATCTGTGTTATGATATCCAGGGCTTGCTATAATAGGACAGCTGGGCACTGGTGCTGCAATATTGCCATGGCTTGTGTCGACTGTGTTCTTATGCTGGCCATTAGCCGTATAGGTTTTGTGGTTATTATAGTTTTAGATGCTGATTTCTGAGTTTATCGTTGTTGGATGGGTATTTTTGTGGCCTGTGTGGCCTCTGGGGTTTTAGGTGCTAACCTTGCCTTTTGGGTCCCTAGTACCAGTTTGGCCTGGGTTCCTGGTCCAGAGTGGCCTCCAGGAATGCAAGCAGATTCCTGGACTAGAAAATGGAGTACAGGGGACAGGGTGTGTGTACTGCTGTGTGTGCTGTGTGTGCTGTGTACTGCTGTGTGTGCTGTGAGTGCTGTGTACTGCTGTGTGTGCTGTGTACTGCTGTGTGTGCTGTGTGTGCTGTGTGTGCTGTGTAGTGCTGTGTGTGCTGTGTACTGCTGTGTGTGCTGTGTGTGCTGTGTACTGCTGTGTGTGCTGTGTGTGCTGTGTGTGCTGTGTACTGCTGTGTGTGCTGTGTACTGCTGTGTGTGCTGTGTGTGTGTGTATGCCGTGTACTGCTGTGTGTGCTGTGTGTGCTGTGTACTGCTGTGTGTGCTGTGTGTGCTGTGTACTGCTGTGTACTGCTGTGTGTGCTGTGTGTGCTGTGTACTGCTGTGTGTGCTGTGTGTGCTGTGTACTGCTGTGTGTGCTGTGTGTGCTGTGTACTGCTGTGTGTGCTGTGTACTGCTGTGTGTGCTGTGTACTGCTGTGTGTGCTACTATTCTCAAAGCATATAGTTCATCAAACACTTTAAGTTTAAAAAAGAAAAACCTATCAATGCTAAATGTCATGTAGTTTGTTTCATTTCTTCATTAAAAAATCTCATCTTCCATCATTCATACAAAACATCTGACCTGACAGCACTGAACGACTTTAGCAACCAGTGTGTCTCTTTGATTTTAAAAATTATATATTGTAGGTTCGTTGAAGTGTTTTCTGATAGAAATGGAAATCAGAGAAGTGTTTAAGCTTCTTCCCAGATGGCCCTTAAAACAAATTCAGCTTTAGTTTCCTGTTGTTACAAGAGGACATTTGTACCTGTGAGAATCATTTGATACAATACTTTGGAAAGTCCTACATAGAGCAGTTCTATAAAAACACAAGCTTTTGCAGTTATTATCCGACAGTGCTATATACTGGGGAATCTAATAGGCTCTGTGTTAGTTAGCATTTTATTGCTATTATATTATATTCCATGGAGGATAACTATAAAATTTTGGATACTGAAAGTCCAAACAGAGGCCCTTTATCTGCGTTACCTCGTGGAGAATTGTTATACTGAGAGTATTCTGGAGAAACAGATACATTTCTAGATAGGAAGCCAGAAAGAAAGATTTGGTGGTAAGGGTCAAGATTTTATAACAATGTTCACAAAATACTCAACTTCAGAAAACCACTATTCCCTTCCAAGGTGGTAGCTACAGTTACTGAGGGATCTCTCACCATGCCGTTTCCACACTGAAATGCTAAGCATCAGACCTCTGACATCAAGATCACTGGAGGCAAACCACATCCAGGTCACAGCAGGATGTATGAGAAGAATGCCTCCCCACCAAAGAAGGTTTTATGCTTCATGAATCTAAAATAAAATTTTAGAAAGGATTTCATGATACATTAAACATTTTTGCTTCTTTTTTTTTTCTTCTTTTTTTTCTACATTAAACATTTTTAAAATCAATTACATACACACTGGAAAACTAGTAGCTTCTAGAAGATGTACTCCACTGATGAGGGCCTGGGGTTAAAATTATCATCAGGTAAAGTGGAACCAAATTTTGGTTAAAATATGTTACTGAGTAAGTGTTGGGCATTTGTGTATTTGTATATGGGTGTATATACAAAAAATAGGAAGAAAGAAAGGTTATCAAAATTCCCTCCTCATATATTCATCTAACTATATTGATTTTTGACCATAAAGTATTCTTTTCATATATCAGTTTACAACACTACTTGGTCATCTGATCTCCTTATTCTCTTGAGCGTTAAAGCCTTTCTACCTCTTGTCTTTCATGGACCTCACTGTTTCCATGCTCCCCAGGTAGGATTTGTAATTGAACTACTATCACCTGTCCTTTGCCATGGACTGGTTTGCTTCTGCTATGATTGAGTAAATAATAGGAAATGGAGTACTAGATGTGCTCTGCCTTGGTTGGAAGGACTGTGAGGTATCTCACCACACAGATAGTTTCAGCTCATGCACATAACATACTTATATCTATCATGTTGCTAATAGGCAGGGATTTGTGACATTATAAGCTAATATTATTTATGGGCAACAATTTTGTCCTATTGGCAGCTCCATTAACAAGAGGAGAAAAGCTGTTTCTTAGTGATTAAGACAGCTCTAATCTCAATGGTGTCAATGGAACACAAAGGTTTGAGGCTCATCTTATGACTTGCCATGGGAAACTGTGGAACCATTTTTCCAAAAGTCTTATAGGTGGTTCTTCAGCAAGTGCCATTTAGTGCTCCCATCCTGGGAGACACCTGGAAATATCTAGAGACATTTTTAATGTCGTTGTAGGGAAAGTGCGGCTGGTATTGAGTAGCTGGATTCTAGGGCCACTTCTACACGCTCTTTGCTGCACAGAACAGCTCCTTCCCAGGAAGTATCAGGAACAAGATGTCAATAGTATCAGGGTTTAGCAAACCTGCCTTTGAGCCAAACAGCTGGCAGGATGGATGGGGAATGAAGTACAAGCTTGGGTCAGATCTCTCCCACACAGACTGTTTTAAAACGTCAGATTTAATGATGATGAAGTATGATTCATAGAGTTCCTGTTCTGCGAATACAAAGGCCTCCTTTCTCTTCCTGAACTACATTCATATTGCTCATATCTCACTACTGATTTTTTTTTAAATTCAAGCATTTGGTGTTCACTTCTCTTGCTAAGGGGAGAGATAATCCACAATTCCTGACATGTCACATTTCCATCACAGTCCAATCTACTGACACGGAAAACATCCGGAGAGGGGTGCAAATTATACACCTGGCAACTTTCGTGTCAACTTTGAATGAGGAGCTTGCAGAAGGTATACACCGTCTGGGTCCAAAGAATGCAGATGCCGTGGTAGAGTGACTGCTCAATAACAGACTAAGCTTCCAAGTTCCAGGGATCATGTCAAGACTCATTCACATTAAGGCCACCTGGAAGTTGCAATCCACTGTAAACTAACCTAATTTGAGAAGGGCATCTGTTGCATTCGCCCTCCCATGGCCTCCAGCAGGCTTCCCATTTCTATAAGAGAGGGTTTTTTTTTTTTTTTGCTTTGTTTTGTTTTGTTTTCTTGTGTCTCCTTAGGGCTACTCCTCTCTTCCCTGAAAAGCTGAGCCCCTGCCAACTTTCCAGTTACCGTCTGAATAAGCTCTGGTCCAGCACTTTCCAGAGAGGGTGCATTGAGTTTTCTTGTGCTGGATGACTTGAAATACCTAATTGAAATAATATATTTTTTTTTCAGATGCTTTTGCTATGCTATAAGGAAATATACAGCATGTCGTCACATCAGGACAAATACCTATCAGTCTAAATAGGAAATTTGGAATAAATATGTTTCTCTTTGCAGAGAAATGGAGTTTAAGAGGAAGAGAAAAAAAGAAGAAGAAACCCTACCTCCAGAATTTCTACTTTACTAAGGCAGACAGCGACAGCTATGCCTAAAAAGGGCATCAATTTGAGGCTAATGTTATAATAAACTGAATAAAGAAGGATACTTGTACAAATTAGCTGCAATTTAGGGAAAGAATAGCTCTCAAAAAGCCAACATAAAAGTGTATAATTTAGAAAATCAAACTCCCTTCCTGGGCTGCAGAGTCCACGAAATAGGAATAAATTTTCTTGTAATAGGATTTCGCCGGGGTCTGATGGGAAAGAGCAACCAACTTAGTGGCTTAGGTGCCAAGAGAGATGCAGGTGTGTGCAAAACTAACAAGCGGGAAATGTGGTTCCCCGAGGAAATCTCCAAATTAATTTTTAGGTCTGGTTCTTTGGATGGAGAAACATTTGCAACGGAATCGATAGAAGTAAAAGGCTGACTGTTTAATGGACGCAGGGTCGCGCTGTTCTTCAGTCTGGTTAGGTGCTTCTGGAAACCCAAGGGTGTGATAAGAAGGCCCTGGCTGGGAGAATGGCTGTCACAATGCTGGAGCCAAGGTGTGCTTCTGGAGGCTTAGCAGGAGAATGCTGTATAATAATGAGATAGAGGGAAGAGGAGAAAGGGTTTGGAAGAATAGGAGTGAGCTGGTGCCTGGAGCATCCCTGTTGCATAACTCAGTACTGTCTAGACTGCACTGACTGATAGCCCAGACAGCCCCTTTATCCTGCTCGGGTCTCACAGTCATTCAGGGAAAGACAGAGCTCGGAGATGCTTCCCTGGAGGGCTTGTCAATTTCTTAAGGGCCTGGTCCTTAGTTATTTATTACCAATAATTATCAAGTTGGAAAGAGAACTCGGAATGAGCAAAGCTGGCATTTCTAAAACAATCTGTATAAGGTTGTTCTTTATAGGTGAATACTTTAGAATAAATGTGGTTTCTGTTATATCCCAATACTCGCTCGAATCAGGCTTTTGCTTAAATGTCGCCTCCCCAGGGAAGTAGGCCATCTCATGGTATTCCATCCACAATACCCAAATCTATCTTCTCAGTCTGGTCTAGTTTGATTTCTTGATATAATTTATTACTTGTTTGATATATTTTTCAAATAGAGTTGTTTATTTTCTATTCTCCTTCTACTCCGTCTCCTGATCCCAAAAGCCATAGACTAAAGGGAGAAGCCACGGAAGTCTGTCTTGCTCACTTGTTTGCTCTTGATGTCTAGGGGCCTGGAAGGCAGCATGCGAATACATAAATCCTTTTGATCTATCCCAAACCAGCTTTGACTTCGTGTCAGCCTGTAGTCCACGCCCACCTGAAGAATAAGTGACATTGTCATGAGTGTCACCTGAGTTAATGGACATGGAGGTAGTGGTAGATAGTGGTTGGTGTCTAAGTTACTCAAGGAATCTTTACTGGTGAGGCCTTTGGCCTCTCCTCATTAGACTCTGATCCTGACATAATGTGCTTCCTTTCCTCTTTGGTCTTTAGACCTCTATTCTTGTTTTATCTTAACATATGAACTCAATTCAAGCTTTCTGAATCCCCAGTTTTAATCACCAGATATCTATTCTTATTTGTCCAAGATTACAATCAAATTTATGAATTCAATACCACCCCCACCCTCCTTCTATATGGTAAAGTACATCTAGCAGTTCTAAGGGTTTGACAACAAAGAAGCTTTCTGAACCCTGTAGTGATTTTTGTGAAGGTGTCCTTACAGATATATAGATGGATATACAGGTAGATACAGATAGATGACATCATTGGCAACCTGAAACCAAGCCAAGTGTCAGCTCTTCTCGCCTCCTTAGGGGTTTTACAGGGAGCACAGACTGAAGCCTGAATGAGCTCACATCTAGTGTTGTCACCACTGCCTTCTTTGCTCATGGGCAATGTGAGGACAATGGAATACTTCAACCACTTCAGGCTGCAAGAATTGTAAAAGTAAATATCTACATTGTGCTTAAGACAAAATATGGAAGATGTGTAGAATGAATATTAAGTCTAATTGCATTTAACTACAAACCCAAAGGACTGTTTCTGACGTCTTGATTTGACAAGGAGGATTGGAAAGTAAGGGCACAAAAAAGTTAGTCCAGAACTTTTGTTTCAAATTAGGAAGTTAGTAGATTCTAACAGGAAGACTGCATCATCATGATTTCTCAGATGATTCAATAATCATTTTTACCTATTTATTTTCTGATGTAAGTTCTTGCTCTGCTTAGCCATGGCTAAGCAATTCCCCACCCTAGCTTCCCTTACTCTTAGCTGGGAGTAAAAGGGTATACAATCACTCTCATATTGCAAACACCAGAAAAACCTGAGCACCAAAAGGGCATCACGTACTCTTTTTAAGCACAGGTGAGGCTGCAGGTGGCAAATCCAGCAACAGAGCACAGGGATCATGGTCTGTACCAAAGTGAGAGCCGCCAAAATGATGTAAATATTACATTAGCTATATCTAATGAAGGCGCTGGTCCAGTCAGCGGAACTGAGATGACTTTAATATAAGGTATTTGAATCTCCGTGGGAACTCTGGATGGTGAACAACAAGTTTACACTTGCTGAAAGCCAGTATCCTCACTATGAGCACAGGGCAACTTTTTTTTTTCTTTTTCTTTTTTTCGGAGCTGGGGACCGAACCCAGGGCCTTGCGCTTGTTAGGCAAGCGCTCTACCACTGAGCTAAATCCCCAACCCCACCGGGCAACTTTTGAACATCTCTTCTTACCTTATGGCATCTGTCCCTGGATCTAGCTAGATATCTGTGATCTTTATACTATCCTTTTATAATAAGCTTGTAAATATATTTCCCTGAGTTATTTCCTAGGATATTAATTGAAATGAAGAATTGAGTAGTAATTACCAATTTATAGCTGGTCAGTCAGAAATACTGCTGACTTGCTCCTATTGTTAACCTGTATCTGAAGGTGTGGGGGGATCTTATGGAAGACAGCCTTTGCTCTGTGGATCTCACTTGATCTTTGGGTGTCTTGATCTGACTCCAAGGTTTCTTATAGATAATCCCTGACACAAATTGTACAAAGAAATGCTCATGAAAGCTCTCAGCCAGTCAGTGATTAAATATCCCATTGGATTTGGCCATTTTATGTTTGTTTAAAAAGTTTTGGGCATTTCAGGATATAGGATAAGCAAGAGCCAAGAGAGGAGACCTCACAATGAAACTTGCCCCACTGACACTGTGTGCATGAAATTGTCCACCTTAAGAACTGGGTGACATCAATTTCTACTGTAAACCACCCAATCTACAGTCGTTTTTTTATGCCAGCACAAACACGTGATTTATAGAGAAACCATTTCAAGAACCTGTTTTGGGCGGAGGTGTTCAGTATGAAGTAAAGAATATGATAGGTGCTTCGGGTGTTGGAGGGGTGTGAGCAGTGATGGTGGTGAAGTGTCACTGGTGTGGTAGGACTGGGAGTGGGACGAGGTCACAGAACCACAAGCATGGCTCTTTTTAATCAGTGTGGGGTCCACATCTGGCTACTCATGGGGCATATTGTGTGCCTGGATCAACAGTGTCTCTCAAGGATTTGGATTTGCCCTTTTTCTGACTGGTGTATTCTTTCCTCTTCAGCCTCAGGATTCAGTGCAATGTGTCATCCTGAGGAAAACATTTGCTGACCCCCAGGTTTGGTTTGAGGTCTTCAGTTACAGAATTCCTTAACATTTTATTTCAAAAGAGTATTTTTTGGAATGCCATTTAAATTAGTAATTAGTATACCTTTCATTGATCCATATCCATCTTTCAGAACACAAGAACAGAAATTACTCCTTTACCTTTTTTTCTTCCATTTTTATTAAATTGGGTATTTCTTATTTATATTTCAAATGTTAATCCCTTTCCTAGTTTCCTGTCCATCAGCCCCTAGCCCCCTTCCCCTCCCCTTCTGTATGGGTGTTCCCCTCCCCATTCAACCCCCCACTCCCCCCAACAATCCCCTACACTGGGGTCTTTCAACCTTGGCAGGACCAAGGGCCTCCCTTTCCACTGGTGCCCCAACAAGGCTATTCACTGCTACTTATACAGTTGGAGTCCAGGGTCAGTCCATGTATAGTCTTTGGGTAGTGGCTTAGTCCCTAGAAGCTCTGGTTGGTTGGCATTGTTGTTCTTATGGGGTCGCAAGCCCCTTCAGCTCTTTTAGTCGTTTCTCTAACTCCTCCAATGGGGGTCCTGTTCTCAGTTCAGTGGTTTGCTGCTGGCATTCGCCTCTGTATTTGATATGTTCCGGTTGTGTCTCTCAGGAGATATCTAATCCGGTTCCTGTCAGCACGCACTTCTTAGCTTTACCATCTTATCTAGTTTTGGTGGTTGTATATACATATATATACACATGTGGGGCAGGCTCTGAATAGCCGGTCCTTCAGTCTCTGCTCAAAACTTTGCCTCCCTATCCCCTCCTATGGATATTTTTGTTCCCCTTTTAAAGAAGGAGTGAAACATCTGAATTTTCGTCATCCTTCTTGAGTTTCATGTGGTCTGTGCATTGCATCTTGGGTAATTCGAGCATTTGGGCTAATATCCACTTATCAATGAGTGCATACCATGTGTGTTTTTCTGTGATTGTGTTTCATCACTCAGGATATTTTCTAGTTCCATCCATTTGCCTATGAATTTCATTACTCCTTTAAATTTGATTAGTTCTCTAGTTCCCATCATAGTCAAAAATTCTTCTATGCTTCCTGTAGGCAGCAGATGGTCAATGATGTTTTCATGATTGATTGTCTAGATGGACAAATCACTGTTATTCCATAAACGAATGTTTCTCCTTGTATTGCAAACACTGTGTGATGGCTAATCTTGTTCGCCATCTTGGTCAATCCAAACTTACCAAGGAAACAGGATGAGACGTTAGGAATGTCTACAAAGGATCACCTTGATTAGCTTAGTTAAGGTGCAGGGCATTGTTATATGGGCTGGGTCCAGGACAGCATAAAAAGAGGAGTGCTAACTGAGCTCTAACATTCCTCACTCGTAAACACTTCCCCACCATCATGGGAAAGTCAAAGTCACAGTCCAAATCAACCAAGCAATCAATAAAACAGCAGCAGCAGCAGCAGCAGCAGCAGCAGCAACAACAACAAAAAAAATAAAAACAACAACAAAATCTCTCCCTCTTAAATTGCTTTTGTCAAGACATTTTGTCAAAGTGACAGGAAAATTACCCAATGCACTCTGTCTTTGTTTTACTTCTTTAAAATCTGTCATGTATGTATGTATGTATGTATGTATGTATGTATGTATGTATGTATCTGTCTGTCTGTCTGTCTGTCTGTCTGTCTGTCTTATAGGTCTGAGGTAGGGGTGGACCACAGACCACAGACAGAATCAAAGAAATAGACCTTGCTCTTCCAGGGCATGATTATAAATAAACTGCTTAGCGCTGCTCTGTCACAGCCCTCCCGAGAACCCCAAACTGTCCCTTATTTTTTGAAATGAAGAAGGAAGTGTCTCAGGGCCCAATGATAAAATCAGGTGGGCGGAAGAGATGCCAATCTAATGGCTAAATGGGAGCTTTGAGTGTGGCTTAGTTATTTCTTCAAATGTTAGCTTACAGGAGGCTAAAGATCTCATTATTTTAACTCTTTGCTCAAAATTAGGAAGAGAATGAACCAAATTTCAAGTTGATTAGAGGCATTTTAAGTATTGAAGATTAAACAGTATTAAAATATATTTATATATGAATACTTTAGCTATTTAGCAAGGCAAGTAAGGAAAGTAAACCAAAATGCTTCTTCTCCTTGTGTCAGGTTCTCTGGAGTCCTTAACTATACTCAGCTGTCCCAATTTCCAGTTTCCTGTGGTGTCAGATGTTTGGCAGAAAATGTGAGATCCGTTTTTAGAGACATCCACTTAGCAGGAAGTTAGAAAACTCCATTGTGATGTGTTTGAAATGATGTCCTTCTGATCTATTTCTAGGTGAGTTTCTATCTTTCTAATGACAGAGGTGACAGTTCTCAGACACTGAGGGCTCCTGCACCTCTTCCTGCTTCCAGAGATTATGGTATCCCACCCAGATCATGAATGCCAGCGAGTTTGAGTGGCTAAAGTGACTGTCCCTTGGACATTTATGGCATCTGTTAGGTTCATGATATTAAAAAGGCGCTCTTAACCAAGGTCTTTGGGTCCAGGAACTAAATGTGGTCAAATTAATGACGCAATGTTTGCGTGTTCAAAAATAAGAACCCCCAACTGACAATCTAATAATGTCAAGAGGCCTTTACTAATTGCAGATCCTCTTTCCCAGATTTGTCTCGCTCTCAAACGTCACAGTCCTATTGAAGAACTCTGGTGTTACAAGAACTGTCCCTTGCACAAGAATGATCCTAGCCACACCAAATACCTCAGCACTGGGACATTGTCCTGGTCCCCTATATCTGAAATTCAGATGGAATTGCTGAGATAGAAATACTCTTTGAAGCCCAGAAACGTCAGAATGGATTTGTTGGTTCATGACCTTTACTTGGTCATCCTCTGAACTTCACTTTGGTTATTCTTTCTTTTCTTTTTAATTTTTCCATCTTTGTTAAATTGGGTATTTCTTATTAGTGATTGTTGCTTCCTGTTATCTTCTTATTTGGATGTGAGGTTATGTTTGTGTGCTTGTCTTCTCTCTGTTTTGGTGCAAAACAACTAGTTTCTTGCTTTTTCTAGGGTGTAGCTTGCATCCTCGTGTTGGACTTTATCATGTATTATCCTTTGTAGGGCTGGATTTGTAGAAAGATATTGTGTAAGTTTGGTTTCGTCATGGAATATCTTGGTTTCTCCATCTATGTTAATTGAGAGTTTTGCAGGATACAGTAACCTGGGCTTGCACTTGTGTTCTCTTATGGTCTGTATGACATCAGTCCAGGATCTTCTGGCTTTCATAGTCTCTGGTGAGAAGTCTGGTGTAATTCTGATAGGTCTGCCTTCGTATGTTACTTGACCTTTTTCCCTTACTGCTTTTAATATTCTTTCTTTGTTTTGTGCATTTGGTGTTTTGACTATTATGTGATGGTAGGAGTTTCTTTGCTGGTCCAATCTATTTGGAGTTCTGTAGGCTTCTTGTATGCCTATGGGCATCTCTTTCTTTAGGTTAGAGAAGTTTTATTCTATGATTTTGTTGAAGATATTTACTGGTCCGTTGAGCTGGGAGTCTTCACTCTCTTCTATACTTATTATCCTTAGGTTTGATCTTCTCATTTTGTCCTGGATTTCCGGTATGTTTTGGACCAGTAACTTTTTCCGTTTTACATTATCTTTGACAGTTGTGTCAATGATTTCTATGGTATCTTCTGTCCCTGGGATTCTCTCTTCTATCTCTTGTATTTTGTTGATGATGCTTGTATCTACTGCTACTTGTCTCTTCCTTTGGTTTTCTATATCCAGGGTTGTTTCCATGTGTTCTTTCTTGATTGCTTCTATTTCCATTTTTAATTCCTTCAACTGTTTGATTGTGTTTTCCTAGAATTCTTTCAGGAATTTTTGTGTTTCCTCTCTAAGGGCTTCTACTTGTTTACTTGTGTTTTCCTGCATTTCTCTAAGGGAGTTCTTTATGACTTTCTTAAAGTCCTCTATCATCATGATCAAATGTGATTTTAAATCTAGGTCTTGCTTTTCTGGTGTGTTTGGATATTCAGTGCTTGCTTTGGTGGGAGAATTGGGGTCTGATGATGCCATGTAGTCTTGGTTTCTCTTGCTTGGTTTCCTGCACTTGCCTCTCGCCATCAGGTTGTCTCTGGTGTTACTTTGTTCTGCTATTTCTGACAGTGGCTTGACTGTCCTATAGGCCTCTGTGTCAGGAATGCTGTAGCCCTGTTTTCCTGCTTTCTTTCAGCCAGTTATGGGAACAGAGTGTTCTCCTTTCAGGCATGTAGTCGTACTTGTCCACTGACTTTCAGCTGTTCCTGTGGGCGTGTGTTCTGAGTCCACCAGGTCACTTGGAGCAGAGAAGTTGTTCTTACCTCTGATTTCAGGCCTGAAGTCACTCCTTGTGCCTGGGTTTCAGCTCTCCATGAGGGCTGGAACCAGAGGGGCCTGCCCCTACTTCTGGGTCCACTTTGGTTATTCTTGCTCAGTACAAATTTTTATGAACTTCAGACATTGATTTCCATGATTATATTGGGGATAGATCCTCTCTCATGATCAGCTTTAGGCACTACTAGTTTCCCTGACAACATACTAATTTTAAGAAAGGGAAAATATCCTTGTCTTCCTTAGCATTTGAAATACTATCTGAAAGGAAGCTGAACCCATAACAACTGTTCTTTCTCTGGATTTAAAATGCCATATGAAAAGAAAGAAGATGGTTGGTTGCTTGGGTCCATCAAGGGATGGCACTTTCCTGGTGGTAAACGAGGGCTACTTAGTTTAATTTTTCCTTTAAGTTTTGAATCTTACTCTTTAGCAAAGTTGTTAGTTAAAGCAGTAGGACCAGAGTCATGTCTCCAACCAAGAGTAGAGATTTGGCATTCAAAACTACTCCAAAGAATATAAAATCTTGAAGAAATACTATTGTCCCTTCCTATTAAGAGTTAATGCAAGTGTGTCCTGTAACACATCTGGAAAAGAAATCTCCCCTCAGAAATCTGTCTGTTCTAGAAACTTCAGCTACACCAAAAGTCACACTAAGAAAATAGAAGTAACTATTCCCATGCTGAGGTCTGTACCACTGGACCCCAGAAGCCCTTCCATGGATGCAGTTGCTTATAGTCCCTCACTGCCAAGTCCTTATAGTTTCCTTAGGATGCTGGCCAAAATCCTAAGCATGCTCACCTTACCACTTTGCGCTCTCTCTCTCTCTCTCTCTCTCTCTCTCTCTCTCTCTGTCTGTCTGTCTCTTTCTCTGTCTTTGTCTTTATATCAGTCTGTATATTCTTGTCTTTCTGGCCATTTCTCTGTCTCTCTGCCTTTCTTTCTCTCCATCTCTGTCCCTGTCTTTGTCTCTTTTTCTATGTCTGTCACTCTGTCCCCCATACACACAATGTGGCTCTTCACAGACTTCCATTGCAGAACCTAGCTACATTGCCTATTAACTTGCCTATCTATAGCTTGCTGGCTTATTTCAGATTCCTTTTCTTTCAATAGGTTAACTTAACTGCCATCTTTTACTCCATTCTTTTAAATTTTTGTATTGTTTTAAATTATTTCTTCTTAGATTACAATACAGTCACATTGTTTCCCCATTCACTTTCTGCTTTTAAATTGTATTATCTACGAGGCTAAAGCATACCAAAGAGACATGTCCTCTGTTCCCTGTTAACAATAGTGTATTAGAAAAAAGTTTAAACCCATTATGCACAGTAAAATGTCACAATTGGTGGTCATCTTACGATCTAGCTCATGGACTCAAGGGCACCAAATACGCATTGTAGCAAGCATCCTGTGCTCCTTTTGTGTGTGGGCAAGTGTCCCTGATCACTTAGGAAACATTTCCATGTAATAACTGTTCAAAGTAATAAGTAAGATGTTCAAAGCATTGACAATGAATATCAAACAACATAAATAGACAAATATGTGACCAGTTGCCTCTGTTTTTTTTTTTTTGCATAGAACTGTTTCAAATATTTATTGAACATTTCTGTGAATGAGTTTATTTGTGGTTTTATATGTATAAAGTCTTGTAAGTTAAGAGAGTTGAATTAAAATAGTCTTAATAACCCAATGAAACAGTCATAAAGACCATTATATTATATATAACAAAAATCACAAAGATTTGGTCAAAAGCAGGATTTGAATATGTAATAGTGGACTCTAACTTTTTTCATACTTGTTTATAAAGAAACCATGAAAGGTTTACTTCAGAAATTCAAAATACTCATTTTTTTTATCTATTAACTTGAGTATTTCTTATTTACATTTTGATTATTATTCCCCTTCCTGGTTTCCGGGCCAACATCCCCTAGCCCCTCCCCCTCCCTTTCTATATAGGCTTCCCCTCCCCATCCTCTCCCCATTACCACCCTCCCCCCAACAATCACATTCACTGGGGATTCAGTCTTGGCAGGACCAAGGGCTTCTCCTTCCACTGGTGCTCTTACTAGGATATTCATTGCTACCTATGAGGTCAGAGTCCAGGGTCAGTCCATGTATAGTCTTTGGGTAGTGGCTTAGTCCCTGGAAGCTTTGGTTGGTTGGCATTGTTGTTCTATTGAGGTCTCGAGCCCCTTCAAGCTCTTCCAGTTCTTTCTCTGATTCCTTCAACGGGGGTCCCGTTCTCAGCTCAGTGGTTTGCTGCTGGCATTTGCCTATGTATTTGCTGTATTCTGGGTGTGTCTCTTAGGAGAGATCTACATCCGGTTCCTGTCAGCCTGCACTTCTTTGCTTCATCCATCTTATCTAATTGGGTGGCTGTATATGTATGGGCCACATGTGGGGCAGGCTCTGAATGAGTGTTCCTTCTGCCTCTGTTCTAAACTTTGCCTCCCTATTCCCTGCCAAGGGTTTTCTTCTTCCCCTTTTAAAGAAGGAGTGAAGCATTCTCATTTTGGTCATCCTGCCTCTATTTAAGAAGCAGAGAATTCTCTAGTGTATTTTGAAATACTTTCAAATGAAATAGTTTACATTAAACACATTGCAAGACTCAGTCTAAATAGATAAATCACAGTTTCTCATTTATTCAAAACATTTTATTTTGTAATGGTGTCAAACAAATGAGGTATGTTATATGATGGTTACTGTAGAATATAGATAATACAATCTTGATTTTATCAATGTGCTGAAATATTAAAGATATTCTTCTCAAATAAAAGTAATATGCATTTCAGTAGTTTATTTTTTATGTAGCTGGAATTAGGGGTTGAGAATGGAAATTCACATATTAAATCTGAGCACTAGCCTGTCTATAAAATGTTTGCACCTGAGCACTTACCTCTAACTTGGAAACGGTTGGGAAGATGAGTTCTTCAATCTGTGTAAACTGCAGACAGTTTGATCAACAACAGATTGAAATAGTTCAGTTAGCAAACGTTTTCAGTAGACTCGAGGAACATCATTTAAATTACCAAAACTAAGGAAAGAAAATCCTACTCAAGTGTCCTGAAAAGGCTGGCACTCTATCTACTGCTGTGTTTGGCAGACAGAATGGGACTTGGATGCATGCGCTCACATTTACTTGGTTTCTTTGTAGGTCATCCTCATGATAGTTTCTCCATCTGCCTGTCTGCCTTTTGAAGCACTCTAGGAGGAGGTAAGGGTTTTGTGATTGCCCAAAGAGAAGCAGATTAATGGTTTTATTGTTCAGATAGCATAGTAAAAAGAAGTGAAATTATTATCTATAATGTTGTAAGCGAACCTTGGCAAATTAAACATTCCCTTCAGATACATGGGGTGAGCACCATGGCGAAAAGATCCTTGGAGTAAAACTGTTGTTAGCTAAAGTTAGAAATTATTAGGGGGGTCCTCACCTCTGATTTCCAGATTTCCCTCCTGGCAAGGACTGGTGTTATCTTTTCATACACTGTTTTGAGCTTCCTTTTAAACTCAAATCTCATGATTGAAGTTATGAAGTACTGGTACAGCATATGTAGCTTCTCATTTATCTCAATTTGAGGGAGTTTGTTGGAAGCTCTTAAGAATGATGGGATCCCAGTCACTGACACCATTTTCTTGAGTCTGGGCAGTATGTATCAATGGAAAATACGATATGACGGTAAATAGGATGACTATTAGTACCACTCTAAGAAAGCCTCAGGAGTGCCGTGACAAAGACTTGCTGTTAGAAGAGAAATGTTCTCCCATAGAGATGTCTCAGTCCTTATTTCTGTCTTACTTCTTAATTTTCTATATATCTTCCTACCGTAAATTCAGCCATTCGGATGGCCGGGTATCATCTTGGAAAATGACTTATTTTTATGTCGGATTTCTTCCTAAGTCTGACTTATTGATAAAGATTTGTTTCTATTTTATTTCTCTTTCTATTTGTTTACTTTTTATTTATTTACTAATAATTTTATTCTTTTTTTGTGCTAGTTACCTTTTATCAATTTTGACACAAACTTAGTCATATATCGGAAGAGGAAAGCTTAATTGAGAAAATGCCTTGCAAGATTGTTCTGTAGGCAAATTCAGGGATATTTCTTTATTAATTATTGAAGTAG
This sequence comes from Rattus norvegicus, assembly GCF_021556685.1. Lineage (NCBI taxonomy): Eukaryota > Metazoa > Chordata > Mammalia > Rodentia > Muridae > Rattus > Rattus norvegicus. The sequence continues at coordinate 55,143,944 of NC_141535.1, forward strand.
GAGGGTCCAGCCCATTTCATGCAGTGGCACCCCTGGGTAGGTGATCCTGGGTGGTATAAAGTAGCAAGCCTGTAAGCACGGCTTCTACTTCAGTTCCTACCTCCGGGATCATGCCCTACTTGAATTCTTGATCTGACGTCCCTCAGTGATGAGCTCTTAGCTGAAGGGTTAGGTAAAACAAAATCTTTCCTACCCAATGGTGTTTTAATACAGCAGTTAAAACCCTAACTAACATACCTTTCCCCCTCATCCAGTCTCTCCTGTGTCCTCTCCCTTTAACCCCTGCTATGTCCTCCTCCCCTCTCAAATTCATTTCCCCTTTGATTCTTTCTCTTTCCTATCTTTTTCACACACACACACACACACACTCACACACTCACTCACTCCCCCAAATTTCTCCTTTCATATGACCTATATGCTGTTATTTTCCTATATTAAATGTCTTGAGAATAAGTGACTTCTTGGAGTACAGTCTTCCAGTGGCTCTAGATAATGTTATCAGCTACCTTTTCCCTGTTCTAAGCCAATGGCTGTGTGATCTTTATATTGACCTAAAGGACTGTATACTAACTCAAACCTGCCCAGATGGCTTACTTTTTACCTTTTACTTCTTACTATCATCCATACTATTGCTATTATTATTGTGAGTGTGCATGGATACGTGTGGTTTTTTCTTTCTCTTGTGCACACAGATGTATAGATGTGGTGTGTGTGTGTGTGTGTGTGTGTGTGTGTGTGTGTGTGTATGTGTGTGCACATGTGGTCATACATGTGTCTTGATGTGCAGAAAGAAGTCAGAGGAAATCTGTGGGAATTTGGTCTTTCCTTTACCAGTGAATTCTGGAAATCAAACTCAGGTCAGACCTGAGGCAAGGTGTTTTATCTACTGAGCCATCTTGCCAGTCCACAAAGAAGGCTTTATATTCATGACTGATATGAAATTAGAGTTCAACATGCAGAATACAATGACAACAGAAAGAGCACTGTGATACTTCTATGCTTAGGACCTCTTGTGAACTTCAAAATAATCTTGTGAAGAAAGTCATATAAGGTTTAGTTTGACCATTTTTATTTTACTGAAAACATAGGAGAGTGACCTACTCTAAGTCACACATCTAGAAAGGGGCAGAAGGATTGAGGGCTCTGGATCTTTCAAGTGTTTTACTTCCAGTTATTTCATTTCTTGTCTACATCAGGAGATCAAATGGTGTTTAGATATAACAATAAATCAATATTGACTGGTATGCAAGTGTGTTGTATATTTGGGTTATAAGATGCTGGCACAGAGCCGTTTATTTTCTTGTTCCTCATTTAAATGTCTAAATTTCCAAGCTCTTTGGAATTCATGTGCAGCGAAGCTATAAAATGAATAAACTGAATGGTCCTTCTGGCAATGACATCTTTGACCTGATTCTCATCAGGTTCTATCTAATGGAGAGGGGGTAATCATATGTAATGAATAGATTAAACTGCTTTCATTAAAGGGCAAAGAAACTCAGAGAATGCCGACAGATGTGTTTTATACTCCACTGCAAGTAAACTCTGTGCCCTTTTTGATTTTAGATCCGATTGAATGACTCTATCCTTTTGAGCAGAAATTATTCAGTGAAATTGGCAAAGGCAAGGTGCAGGTGCCTGAATGTTCCCAGGACTTGCCTCCCTGCTCGCACATGTTATAAGCGCATTTCAAAGCAACCAGAACTTCCATATTCCTGTGCTCCTGCTTGCTCAATTAGAAGGGCCAGTCTGACCTTTTACATATTGTCCTGTGGGAATACCCTTTGATATTGGTGGGAATCCTAGGGCTGAGTGTGAGAACAGAGGAGAAGCTAGCTCCAGGGGAGTATTTGATCTCTGAGTTGGGTCACAGAGGGAACAGATGCCTACAAGGACAGTCTCAGACTACTGAGACTTCAGTCCTTGCCAGCTTAACGGCAGCCAGGTGCAAGAATTTTCCCTGCTAAACCTCGAATGAGTGTCTGTGTATCAATACTCACCAAGCTTGAGATTCCCGACAGCCACTATGCCCAGGTCTCATATAAGCAGAATGCTCACTTTGTTTCTGAACTTAGTCTTCCTGATTAGAGTGTTACGGAAAATAAAAACTCCTTTCTAACAGAGTCCAAAATCTGAATCAATGGACAAAGCTACAGGAACGCCCCACGTTCGGACATTCTTATCCCCACCACATATTTTCGCTCTGGTTATAAGATGACTGGCTTGTTCATTTGTGTTTATTTTAACTGGGAGAACAGGTAAAGATGGTGAGCGATGAAGACAGGAGTCAAATGGTGCAGAAAGAACAGAGATTAAGGCTGGTTTCTGAGTGGCTTGTACACCTGGGGGAAGAAAGGAGAAACATGAATGAAACCAACCCAACCAAACCTCTAAATTAAAACTAGGTCTTTTCTATGTTCAGCCTTGGATAACCAAGCTTCCTTCAGTAGAGTCCTTATGATGGTATCGTGTGGACTCATGGTTTCAATATCCCTTGAGGGATGTGATGTCAGAGCTTTTCCCTCGGGGTTCTCTTATTCATTCTGTGTCAGGGGCCGCTATCATTCATTCAGGCCTAACACTATGGAATATTTCAACCTACAAGGAGCTGAAGAAGAGATACCTCATTTGAAATGAAGGCATGTCAGAGCAGACATTCCTCGGGGTTATCCTCCTGCTGAAACTTCCTCTGGCTGAACTTATATGAAGAAACAAACTTTGTTTTAAGGCTGGCAGTATATATTTTATACACACTGACACTCACCTGATTGTCTTCAAGTCTGTGTTTAGAATTGGGATTAAGAGGGCTTTGGATAACAGGCCTTCACAGACCTTAACCCTCAAAGAAGTCCAGATAACAGTGTTTCTCCACCAATAAAAAACCCCTAATAAACAAAACTGGTGGAACAAAACAAGGGTAAGCTTTGACAATGAGGAGGGCCCTTGACAGCAAAGGTCATAGATCAGGCCTTGGAAAGACTGTCCATCTCCTTAGCTAGTTATAAGCTATACTAAGTTGTGTAAGTTTCTATGGTGAAATAAAAATCCATGGCTTTTAGATTATTACATGAACTGTGTCAGAAGTACTGTATAGACTAACCTATTTGAAGGCCCTAGTAGTTATTGCTTCTGGACAACTTCAACACTGTGCTTTGCTGTACTCTATATGTTATTTGTATAGATTTGGAGAAACGTTCATGATGAATCACTCCTATAGTAAAAATACCAAGTTCTCAACTCTGGCTACATGATAGAATGATTCAAGATGCTTAGCTGTTGTGCTCATGCCAAGATTGCTGTGTAGCTAAGGCTAATATTGAGCCACTGCTTCTATCTCTCAAGTGCTGGGATTACAGGTGTGCAGCACCATATTCTGTTTAAGACAAGGTAGCATCTCTCATCTGTTTGGTTTTCCTCTGCTGGTTTTCCCTTTGTTTCTTCAAATGACTTTCTATCTTTGTTGGCAGCATAGTAATCCTTCTAAACAGAATAATGCTTCCATATAGCTCACTGTGTTGCCTTAAACAAGAAAAGAATGACTGCTTTTCCTCACAGCAACGATCTACTGCAACCCACTGTTTCCATTGTTACTTATGTCTTAAAAATGCTGGTTCTTTGGCCAAAAGACTGAGGCAATGAAATGACAATTTTTAAAGCAAAAGGCTTTCCAACTATATCAGGTTATATTAAGATACATTTTCGAACTCACCTTTGACTTGTGTGTCTCCTTTCTTCTCAGAAGTTTTATTAGTCAGAGAGGATGCTGGGAATCTGAAGTCTGAACAAGTACTTCTCCACATGTTCAGTGTTCCAATTTCAGATGAGTTTGAAGTCACTCTTTGACAAACAACCTTGGTTTGCTTTCCTAACAAGTTAGTACACAGAGAGTATACTGTATACACAACCAGCCTTCCTCTGAGGCCAGACAATAAAAATGGTAATAATCCATGCCACTGGGGAGGAAGAAGTTGGCTAAATTCGATACAACTCCTTATTTCTAATTGGTCCAATTACTTAGAACTCACAAGACTAAAATGTGGAAGAGATGAATAAACACTGTATCACTCATATAAAAGTAAAAAAAAACCCCAATAACATTGGAATTATTTTTTTCTATGAATAAATTGCCATGAAATCCCCATGAATGTGATTGTCTTAGAAGAAAACCTCCCATAGAATGATGGTGGAGAAAACAACATAAAAATTTTAGATCCAGTGAGATGGAAAGTAGAAGAATCTCTTTGGGTTTGTGGATTTAGAGCTTTGCCTAAGGCACTGGTGGTAGTGATATTCGCCCAAATCAATGGTTGTACGGGTTGTTCCAGTCATGTAATTGAGAGTAACCATGGAGGATCAAATGCGTTATTTCCATTTGTGCTCTTAGTGCTTTGGAAAAATGGCTTCTGTAATGGCTGCTTGGTGTCTTCCTGTATTTCTGTTTCCTCCCTTCCCTTCCCTTCCCTTCCTTCCTTCCTTCTATCCTTCCTTCCTTCCTTCCTTCCTTCCTTCCTTCCTTCCTTCCTTCCTTCTATCCTTCCTTCCTTCCTTCCTTCCTTCTATCCTTCCTTCATTCCTTCCTTCCTTCCTTCCTTCCTTCCTTCCTTCCTTCCTTCCTTCTATCCTTCCTTCCTTCCTTCCTTCCTTCCTTCCTTCCTTCCTTCCTTCCTTCCTTCTTTCCTTCTCTCCCTCTCCCCCCACTCTTCCCTCTTTTTTTCTACCTTTCAAAAAGGTAACACTGTTTCGACTCTGGGACAGAATTGAAAGAATAAGGTATTTTTCTAGTTAATGCCTGAGGTCAGACACATTCCTAAATCCAGCCCTGTTGCTGACAGGATTACCTAAAAGCATAATGCATGACTCATAAGCACAGATGGTTGGGTATGTGTTTAAAACAGGCTTGCGTGTGGAGTTCCATTTTTACCTCTTATGCCATTTGCACTAATGAGAGCTTTACAAGGAACACTAATTCAGCCTGGATGACTCTAACCATACCTAAGGGAACACGGGGCGTCTATTCTCCGGAAGTCATAGCATTGGTTTATTTTTATGAAAGGAGAAAAAACCTTGATCTTTGCTGTTTTGCAAATGTAGCAATGAAAATCATCCCACCGTTTCCTATTCACTCAAATACATTTCTAGTTTATTAGAACTACAAAAGACCGAGACAACTCATGGTAGGACCTAGGGAAAGGCTGGGTTTTTAGAGGCCCACCATCATACAGGCCCAATACTATGGAGTACCTCAACCTTAAGGGTGCTGAAAAAGAGAGGTCTCTTTTGCAATGAAGGCCTATCAGTGCAGACATTCACCAAGGTTATGCTTACTTACTCAGAAGACAAGTGGATATCAACAAGATCTTGGAGATGGGATCTTGATGAGAGAAGCCATTCATTTTCTGAAGAATCCATCAGTAAAAAAATCTTGTGTACAGCCCTGGAAGCCCTGCAGCATTTAGTGTCCTTCCCAAGTGTGACGGTTTGCATATGCTCATCCCAGGAGTGGCACTATTAGAAGGTGTGGCCTTGTTGAAGGAAGTGTGTCCCTGTAGGGGTGGGATTGCTGCCTGAGGATGCTCAGTCTGTTCCTGGCTTCCTTCAGATGATGATGTAGAACTGTCAGCTCCACCTGCACCATGCCTGCCTGGATGCTGCCATGCTCCCACCTTGATGACCATGGACTGAACCTCTGAACCTGTAAGCCAGCCCCAATTAAATGTCATTTATGAATTGCCTTAGTCTTGTTATCTGTTCAGAGCTGTAAAACCCTAAGACACAAAGCTTTCTCATCAATGGCCATTGCCTTTTTTGTCTGTGGTTTTATTTTGCAAATACCCATGCTACAAGTCTAGGATAGGATTAAAATCGACAAGAGGAGTTCTTCTGATTTCTATTAGTGTTGAAGATGAAGTGGAGGATGAGTGAAATTAATCTCACAGGTGGAATTAGACTGTGTAATTATTGTTGTTGTTATTATTATTGTTATTATTATTATTATTGCTGCACTTTCTTCATCATGGACTTGGATATTATTCTTTCAGAAATATGCTAAAAAGCACAAATTTCTTTTTTATTATTGAATTTTCAGGGTCAACTTTAAAATTCATGCCTAGGGCAAGTGCCCTTATTCCATTGATTTAGAGTTATTCAGCAGCATCCCAGGATGATGATGATGATGATGATGATGATGATGATGATGATGATGAGGAAGAGGAGGAGGAGGAGGAGGAGGAGGAGGAGGAGGAGGAGGAGGAGGAGGAGGAGTTTGTTTCATTATTGTTCATGGATTTCAGGAAATTTTAACTGTAGATGATGAGGAGCCAATAGACATGTGTTTCCTAGCATCTAGGAGATATGTTAAGAAACCAGCAAACTTCCATTGAGTCCCACCAAGCAAAAAAGGGTTGTGGGTATTTTCATACATATATATGCCAAGTCCAGCCATGTTTTTAATTCACAACTGAAAACTACTGAGAACTCTTGCTTCAGGATTCAGATGAATCTATCACTTCCATCATCCACCATTTGCTTGGCAACAGAAAAGTTCCGTTGAGTCACAAACACAATAAGTGGCTCAAAATTAGTTTGAAGAGTTATGAAGTGAGAATGAATTGACGGCATTTCTCTTTAGTAGAAACAGGGAATCTTTCCCACAGATAAGAGCAGCAAAGAGGTGTTCTGTGCTATGCAGCCTCTACCTGTCCTCTGTTGTTAATAGTCTCCAGGCTTTCCAAGGTCATAGCCTGGGGCTGGGGACAGATGAACACAGCAGGTAGGATTAAGCAGTAGAAGGTACCTTGGCAGCTCTGGGCCATCTGGGCCAATGTGTGCTGCATAGATCACACCATGCAACAAAACCAACACAAGAGTTTTATTGAGGGGGAGTGCAAAAGGCATCTTGGAGTGGGAATGTGTGAAAGAGATAGAGATGGACAGAGGGACATAATATTGACAGGGACTGTTTAAAGGGTGCATGTGTTGCATAGGGAAATAGGCCACTCTGGGGGTTGGGGATTTAGCTCAGCGGTAGAGCGCTTGCCTAGCAAGCACAAGGCCCTGGGTTCGGTCCCCAGCTCCGAAAATAAAGAAAAAAGAAAAAAAAAAAGAAATCGGCCACTCTGTAGCAACAGAGGAAATGCTGTCAACCAACATAAGCTGCTGGTGCTGAGCTGCTGAGGGGCAGGCTGGCTGAGTGCCTAATTTATAACAATAAAGCCCTCAAACTTCACTTGTAATAACTCTTTACCATCTTCCTTTTATAATCTGTCTTCTTTAGATCTTTGTGTTTGGCCCCTAACCTAGTGCAGACAGAAACCTATATTCCAGGTGTTTGGCTTTGTTCTCCTCCTTTATCTGCCAGGATTCCAGCTGGTTCTAGGTACTGGAACCACCATGGTGCTGGTTGGAACAAATACAGATTTATTTTCTTATTAGTAGAAATGGGTAGTCTACGTAAGCTGATAATTGTTACCCTGAACAAAATGGTCTAAGAAAGAGATAATAAATGCTTATTTAAATAAATAGGCATTGAGGCCGGAGAAAGGCTAAGTCATTGAGTTAACTTACTGCTCTTTCAGAGGACCTTGGATTTCCAGCATCTGTGTGGTGGCTCAAAACCATCTGTAATTCTAGTTCTAAGAGATCTGATGCTTTCTTTTGTTCTCTGTGGTTACTATATACACAAAGTGCACATACAAACATGCAGGCAAAACACCCATACACATACAATATTTTTTAATTAATGAAGAATGTATGCCTTAGCTTAGGAATGGTAATGTGCCTCTTTAATATCACTTACGAGACAGAGGAAGGAATTACTTGTGCATTCAATGCCAGCTTGGTCTACATACAAACTCCATGCAAGCCAAGGCTACATAATGAGATCTTGACTCAAAAGAATAGTAATTTATGTGTCCTTTTCAATATTACATATAATAGTCAAAGTATATTGAATATTGATAAATGAAGTAGAAAATGTTAAAAATAGAAAATTTAGTAGAGGATTGGAGGCTGAGTATGGATTATAACATTGAAGAAATATATTGTATACAATTAACAAGGTTACTTAACATCAGACCCAAAGATAATTTGTAGAAATTTTACTCTAGAATTAACTCCTTGGGTATGGACTCACATAGAACCAAATATGACAGCGTGGACTCAACCTCTTACTATAAGGTATTGTCAGAAATATTGATATTCATTGAGAAACAAAATCATGATTATAGAAGCTACCATCAGAAAGCCCAATATAGTCTTTTGACTTGGGATTCTCGAATATGAATAGATAAACGTTTTCTTGTCCAGAAACCTGAGGGAATGGGGAAAAGATCCAGGTTAATTTGCACCTGGACTCTCTCTTTGTTCTTTTTTTTTTTGAGACTTCCTGGAGTTTTTCTTTGTTGTTTTTTTGAGACTTAAGGAGGACGTAAGCATTCTTATGTATTCCAAGGACTACAGCTGCACAAAGGCATACCCCATGCAGCTGGACTTCCTGTAGCCCCAGGAAGAGAAGTATATTGTCAGTGAGTGACACAGGCACTCAGATGAAGAACAACGTTACCATATCACAGTCATTTCTTTCACTCATCATGCTGCTCAAGAGCTCATTAAGGTTTTGGAGGCAGATAGACACAGCTTTGGCATTCTGTAAATGTGGTTATGGACATTGACTAACTCCAAAACTATGGCCATCATATCCAATTATATAGAGCCTCATCCTCCTCATCCATCAGCATTTACTAAAAGCTTATTTAAGTCAGTTGCTAGCACAAAAATAAATAACATTCCTTGCCTTTAAGATACTACACTACAGATTTTCCAGTTTAACTTTAGAATGGACTATATATAGGCTAACTAAAAAAAAAAACAAAAAAAACCTAGGACTAATTACAAGTTCTTCACCTCACCCACTCTGTGTGTGTGTGTGTGTGTGTGTGTGTGTGTCTGTGTGTGTGTGTGTGTGTTTGAGACGGGGTTGCATGTTGTCCAGTGTGACCTTTACTTTGTAGCCAAGTGTCACTTCTCTAGATGTGGTGGAACTTGGGAGAACAGAACCTATAAATGTGGTAGACTAAAGTCCCAAGCAATAGCCAGCTTTACTCAGAGCCTTAGACAATTTACACATGAATAAAGTGTACAATCACAAGGGTAAGTCACACATGGCAGACAAGCTACATGTGGCAAAAACCATGTTTTTCCATGGAGGCATATATACAAATAACAATAGCCAGTTGTGACAAATAATCTAAAGTAAACTCAGTACCTTCTGTTACACCTGGGATGGGTACAAAAATGTAATCCAAGAAGAATTCCATGTTTTTATGTTTGATTCCATGGTATGTGATCCCAATCCCCATTAAAGAGTAAGGGTTCATTTCCCCTATTGGTTGGAGATATTTTCAGTAGAGAAGTCATTGACTTAGCTGAAGCCATCACTTGGAAGTTTATATTTTCTTTTTAGTCTTATCTAAGTTGGGGTTGGGAGTCTCAGCCACCTCTCCCTATCTTAGGAACATTCTGGAACTTTGCAACAGTTGTATAGAGATAGCCGAGGCATCTTCTTGGTCAGCATCACATTTCAAATTCACTCTTTGCTAATTCTGATTTTTTTTCAATTTTTGGTTTTGGTCTCAAGATCCTTCTCTACATCCTAGTCACCTGTCCAGAGTCTATCACTGGAATGCCCAAAGCACAACAGTGGTATTAATATTCTGGGAAAATATGCAATCTGATGGGTTTTTGGAAATGGATTCTACAACTACCTAGCAATGAGAACTCCCTAGCCTTAGTCAGCACTGGTTGGTCTTGGTATAAAATGGACATATAGACTGAAACGTACATCAGTGCTGAACTAGGAGAGTAAGCAGGTAAACAGAAAGTGCTTTGCTGAATACAGTGAATCAAGCATTTGATGAACAAAGAGAAAGTAATTGCAAACATTATAGAGTTGGAGGCTATTGCTAGAGAAGCTTCAGTTCTAGAAAAATGAGAAAAGAAGGAATGGTTAATTAGCATCAGAGTTTAAGTGTGAAAACTACAAGGTCTCCTTGGTAGCAAATAAAAGGACGTTCAGATCTGTCACAGAGGACAAGGCAAAAAAAAAAAAAAAAACCAGACAAATACAATAGAATTTCCAAAATGGAAATTGAAACAGACCAAGTATTAAAACATAGGAGCAAAGCATAGAGCAGGCTCGCTCGAGAAAAAGTCATATTTTTACCGATATTAGACATGTGCTCAGCTAGAACCAAGGCTCTCATTGAGAAGTCATAGAAGACTGGTATGTGGGGTAAGGCGACTAGGTTTGATAATCTCCAAAGTCATAAATTTTGGACATGTACTTCTAGATTTTTCTGAACATTTTGTGAACTTGCAAGAGCACTTTATAAACTCTTTGTGGCCGTAGAACAAACAGCCAGGACTAGAACATATGCTAGTGTTATGCTAGTCTTTTGTTAGAGAAGAGTGTTATGATAGTGTTATGCTAGGGTTTTGTTAGAGAAGGGAAAGAAATAAACGCATAAAGATCTACAGCACCTAGGTAGAATATATGCCCAGAAAGCAGAACATGTACAGGGTTGATGTTTAAAAAGTGACAGGACACATTAGAGAAAGGAGAATGAGTTGCTATGGAAATAGTCTTCAGAGATTCAAGATTTAATACACTTGTATGGATCCAGGAAATGGTACTAAAATACAACAATGATAAAACTTCGAGGTTTATGGAAACTATAGTCTATATCACATGGATTTTTGAAATTAATATGGTGAATGATGGGAAATGAAATCCATGGACTCAGAGAAGCAGGCGTGTTACAGTAGATTGTGTAATGGTTAATTTTACCAAATCTAGATATAGCTGCAATGGCAGTTTTTAATGAGTAGATTTATAACCATAGTGGGTTGGGATGTGTCTGTCCAATCAATTGAAGATCATAAGAGAGAAGTGACTGGTATCTCTTGAGGCAGAAGGAATTTTACCAGAAACCCGTGGACTTGAACTACCAATCTAAGCCATTTGCTTGATGACTGACCATGCAAGTCTTGGGCTTGCTAGCTTCCTTGAGTAAGGCTCAGGGCCTCTCCCTCTCCCTCTCTCTTTCCCTCTCCCTTTCCCTCTCCCTCTCCTCTTCCTCCCCCTCCCCCCTCCCCCTCTCTTTCCATGTATTCTGCTGATTCTGTTTCTCTGAAGAACAGTGAGAACAGTGACCAGCCTGACTATTAACAGAATTGATATTAAACAAGGCAAAGTCTGTCCAGTTCTCCATTTACTTAAACAACGAGAACTATGTTGCTGAGATTGATATTGGCATTTCTGAGAAATGTAGTTTCTCTTTTCTGCCATGTTGTCAATAAGAGACCATAATTCAAAACCAGACTTGATGATACCAGGAAGAGTGTTAAGATACCAAGACAGGAGGCTCAGAACAAGCCCTTGGGTATTAGGTAGATTCAAGGTGGATGATTTGTGATTGATGGCAAGGATATAGGAGTGCCCAGAGAGAGCCATGAAATGTGTCTATGAAGCAGGGCTTCAGCTAAGGAAAGGTACTCAGCTACTTCTCCTCCCCATTGAATTCCAATACATCAGAGTAGATGGTTAAGAAACTGATGGCCACTGCCCAAGTACAATGACATGACCCTATTTCCAGCTTTGGAGCTTCAGAAAGCTGAAAATGACAGAGGAAATGGTAAACCTGTTAGCTAACTAGGAGCAATGGTGCTTCTCTAGTTCTAGGGCTTGAGAAGTTAAGGTAGTAGAATCATTTGAGTCCAAGAACTTGAAATGACTCTGGCAGTGTAGTCTATGTTAAAACAAACAAGCAGACAAACAACTCAAGAAAACAGGAAAGCAAAGGCAGCAGGATAGAAAAGCATTAAGTGATGGAGAACCAGCCTCTTTATGAAACACACACACACACACACACACACACACACACACACACACACACACACACACCACACATGGAAATAAGTTATGTAGTTCTTTCCCAACAGGACCTATAGTCATTCCTAAAGATTCTAAGAAAAATGAAGCACTTAAATATTTTGAGGACTTTTGGATATAAGTCCACATTGGCTCTGCTAATGGTGGAACTGTATATAGTGTTATTCCTGTTAGAGGAAAGTCATATGGGAGGCAGATAGATTGGCATCTAAGCCGAGGTCTGGCTCAAAGTGTGTTGACCAGGTTGAGAGATTGACTGGTATGTATTTTGTTTGCACAGTTCAGGGAAGTGGCACAATTATCCATTAATTTCTTCACCTGTATAAGAAATACTGTATTGAAAAAGCCTAAGTCGACCTCTAATTTAACCCTTTGTAAAATAGTTAAAAACTACTATTATCTTTCAGGATGTAGGGTAGAAATTGGTAATACTCCTAAAATCTAAGGGACTGCAGGGTAACAATTCCAGTTTTCTTTTTTAAAAAATATTTCTTCTATTTTTGAAATTATAGTTACTCTACTATTTCTTTCTTTCCTCTCTTCCCACCCAAGCCATCCTAATACCCCCCCCCCCTTATTCTCTTTAAAATTCATGGTCTCTGTTTTCATTAATTGTTATATGCATGCTACTGACAGCTGCCCAAGAGCAAAACCATGACAACCTTCATGGAAAGACCAACCGATTAAAGGCATATCAACTAACACATACCTTTCTCCCTGAAAGGACCAGTGACTCCTTGTGGTAAAGACATAGGCTGAGTGTATATTTTTTTTCAACTTTTCACAGCTTCAGCCAACACCATCTCCTGAAGGTTGGATCAACTAATATGGAATCCTACCAACACTGAGTAGAATTTTAAACTACTTCTGAACTGGGCCAAAATGGAACTTTAAGGAAACTTAGTTTTATTTATTTTTTGATCCATTTACCGCTATCTAATTTTTTATTTTAATTTCTAGTATCATTTAAATTTATGAAACAAAGTAAAGAGTTCTTCAAAGAATAGAATCTTCAATTTAGGTATGTGGCCACCAGATGTCATTGCATATCAGAGGCCTGCACACAGCGGAAGTGTTGTTCCTACTAGAGAGCTCTTTATGAAACCACTTATGCCAACATTACATAATATTAAAGCATATAAACTTAGATTAAGATTTTGGAATAATTTTTAGATGGTCATCCATTTATTGCTGGAGAATCCTGACTGCTTTAGCAAATCTGAGAGCATCATCACATCCTCCTGAGATGTGCATTTGTAGTGCATAAAAAAAAAAATCCTTCTCAATGAAAAATGTTTCCCTTCTCTGTGAGTGATCAATTTGTAAAAGTCTAAGTCATGTTTAGATTTCATTTTTCAAGCATGTTTCATAAGCAGAACCTGGATTCTTACAAGCATGTTGAACAGTTTTTCAACCTGAGACTCTTATCTGCCGTCACTGTCAGTAAAGTTCTTGGCTGTGTTTATTGGGGTTAATTTTCATCATCATCTTGACTGGACTTGGAATCAACAGGGAAGACACGTGCCTTTGGCCACACCTGTGAGGGTTCTTCCAGACATGTTTGACGGAGGAGGGAAGACCTTTCACAACTGTGGGTAGCATCTCAGTATCCGTTCAAGTCCAAGACCTAATAGAAAGGCATGAGGGTAATAAAATAATTCAGCTGAGCATCGGAGTTGACATCTGTGAGTTTCTCGAGAGGCTTAAGGGAGGAGGGAAGGCCCACTCTGGTTTGAGCATTGATTGGTGCCTCTGCTTCATGAGTGTAGACACATGTGTCTTGCTTCCTCATACCCTCAGTATTCCACCTTCTTCAACATGATAAACTGAGTCCTCTCACATTCTAAATCCAAACCAACCGTCTTGAAGTCACTTTCCTCAGGCAGGAGAAAAGTAACTAATTCACAGCTTTATTGCTATAGTTTTTGGACCACTTTTACTGTTATACACTCTTCTTAACCAAGGACAGATTCTCTTTACAATAACATTTTTGATACGACACTAGAGGCAGCTCATATTTTGATTGAATTGTAAAAGAGTGATATATTTCATCCATTCAACCCTTTGAATAAATCCTTTTGTCAGAAGTATTTCAGTATTAATATTTACCACTTACACTCATTTTTCTGCTTTGTGGTCAATGTACTTTGTGGTTATTCTTAGTGTGCTTACTTTATTTATTAAGTTTTCCAATTTCCATTCCTTTCCTTTGCTTTGCTTGCTTTCTTCCTAAAGCCCTGTGCTATCTCTGCTATTCCATGTCACATACCCATAGACTTGGACCAAATGGTCATTTGCAGTGGTCTCCTTTGTCACCCCACCTCTTTTTAACACACTTGTACTTCATATGTACCCCCAAGCCACTCTGTTTGCATTGTTCTGCAGAGCTGTATGATCTCTTTTTAATATTGGCTCATTAAATAGTGCAATGGCATTAAAAGATCTTGGCTTTAAATGTGTATATTTGTCAAATAAACATAAATTTAAGCACATAATGCATATATGTGAATATATCCTGAATGGGTCTGTGGTTTTCACTTGAAAGAGTTAAAAGTGAAAAGAAAAACAGATTTGAGAACAGATCTCTAGTTAAGCAATGAGCCCTTCCTTTCTCTATAAATATCTAGGACTTGAATAATAGAAAATGAAAAGCTCTTTCTGAATGCTGATGGTTCTTAGAGTGGGATCTTATCGACTGATGTTTGGAAGAAAAGCTTCTCATACCCTCCAAAATTAGTTTAAATGTATGTGGGGCAGAGTCTGAGGGCCTGTTATTAGATTAGCCAGTGGATGGTATGGTTTTATTGGTGATATAGAGAAACCACAACATGTCCTTCTAAAGATAGTTTATTGCCGTTCTTCAGGTTAATGTTTTTAATATCTGAATATTTGTTACTGCCAGGGAGGTAATGTTTACATGAATCAACTGTGCCATTTTATTATGCAGTTGTAACAAAGTCTAGGTTTTCACATGCCCCTAGAGTTTGAGTTAAGCTGTCAGAGTTGACTTTTAAAAAAATCTTCTTGTGTTCCTTAGTTGACTGAAACAAAAATGGATGCGGTCTTTGGTAAATATGGATGTCCAGGGAGCTTCAGGCTTATTTAGAATCCCTCTCCTTAGTGTACTAGAGACCTGCATGTATGCTCAGCTAAGAATTTTTTTCTTATCTTTTCTTTTCTATTCTTTCTTTCTTTCTTTCTTTCTTTCTTTCTTTCTTTCTTTCTTTCTTTCCTTCTTTCTACTGAAGGCAACTTTATTGGGAAGCTGCTCTGGGGTGAGTTCCCTGGCCCCAAGGATTCAGGCCAGGAGAGTTGACATGGGAAAGGGGCAGGGGGAGAAGGAAGAAGAAGAAGAAGAAGGAGGAGGAGGAGGAGGAGGAGGAGGAGGAGGAGGAGGAGGAGAAGAAGAAGAAGAAGAAGAAGAAGAAGAAGAAGAAGAAGAAGAAGAAGAAGAAGAAGAAGAAGAAGAAGAAGAGGAAGAAGAAGAGAGAAAGGGTGAGTAATCAATTATCTAAAAATCTTAGCCCGAGGTGAGGGTAGTGCTTGGTTGACTTCTTTTGCTCTTTCCTATTGGCTTTGAGATCCATGTACAGGTGTCAGGGATAAAAATAAGCATCCTTGTAGAGGCAGGGGGAGGGAGTGGGATAGGGGTTTTGTGGAGGGGTAACTAGGCAAGAGGATAACATTTGAAATGTAAATAAAGAAAATATCCAAAAGAAACCCCCATCAGTTAAAAATGAGTATCATTTGCCTAAAGATTTTTATGAAAGCACCAAAGAAACATGTTTTCTGGGTTGCCTTGGAATGTATTAACCCTGTGTGTGTAATAAGTGTTAATTAGTTTGAAATCAAAAGATAGAGTTAAAATGAAAGCCATCAATCTTTGTGTGCATCAAGATGCAAGCATTGTTCCTAAGAAGACCAATATCCTCACCGAAGAACATTAACATGACAGTTCCTAGAAGGGTCATCTACAAGAGTTCGAGGGACTAGTCACAATGCTAAACTGAGGAATAGTCTGAGTTCAACACAATCAATTGTGAAGCATGTATTAAGAATTAGCTGGGACAGTTGGGTATGCTGTGGAAACATTCCTTGCATTCTCTGAGCCTGTATTTTGTCTCCACAAGTCTGAAAATGAAAAGGAAGTCACAAGAAAGAGAGATCTCACAGCAAGCCAGAATAAACAGCCTCCTGCTAACAAAGATGCAGAGAAAAGGAGGGGGGAAACCTTTGTTTCCTGTTGGGGGAACTACAAATTACTATAGCTACTATGAAAATCAATAAGAAGGTGCCTCAAAAAGCTAAAAATAAAACTACCAAATGATACAGTCACCTTAATTTTGGATATATCTAAGGTTGAAGGAACAGGCTGTCCAGGGCATGGAGCTAGATTGTCAATCTAAACTAGCTAGTCTTTCCTGGTAATTGTGCACACAGAAGGACTCATGCATGTCTGTTAGTTTGCAGTATTGCTTCTCCTTCCCTATTACTGATCATCCCATTCAGTAGGCCAAGACAAAGATCCTCTGGAATCACCCAACAAAGCTGCCCATCTATCCAGAATTTCCACTGTTCCTATGAACAGCTTAATTCTGTAGAGGCATCAACAACAGAGTATTTGAAGCTGTTTTTCAGCAGACTCTGGATTATCCAAAAATAACAAAACAAAACAAACAACACCAAAAACGCCAAGCCAAATCAAAACAAACCAAACCAAACCAAATCAAACCAAACCAAAAAAACCCCCAAGAGAATCAAGTGGGAGGGGAGAATAAGGAGACAACTAAAATTCAGGGCCATTTGAGGAATAGTATGGAAACCTAATACAGTAGAAGCTTCATATTAAATGATGTCACCAAATAATAGGGGAGACTAACCCCAATTGGACACCTCTAAATAACCCAAACTGCTGCCAAGACTATAAGTTACTCCCCACAAACTGACAACAATTCCCCATTGCTGAAGACAACACCTACACATCTAACTGAACCCAGAGAAATAGAGTTAGTATCAACGTAGAGCCTTCTGCATGCTACTTTTTGGTACAGGACGGTACTCAGGTACCAAAGAAGAACGTAAACTCCACCCCATCAATAAACCCTTTGAGCTATAATGGTGTTCTGCCTGCAAGATATGCTCGTGCAATGGTGGCACAAAGCTTGTGGAAGTAACCAACCCATGTGTAATTTGACCCCACTCCATAAGATGAAACTCATATCCAACACTGCTTAGATGACCAAAGAACCTGAGACTAGATAGCCCAGGGACCCAGGATCAAATGCTACTGTTCTATTCAAAGAACAGAGATATAAAATGACTCCTAATGACATTCTGCTCTAGTCATAGATCAGTGCCTTGCTTGGTCATTATCAAAGAAGCTTCTTCCTGCAGCTGATGGGGATAAGTACAGAGAAACACAGTCAGATGTCATGGAGAGGGAGGGAGGGAGGAAGAGAGAGAGAGAGAGAGAGAGAGAGAGAGAGAGAGAGAGAGAGAGAGAGAGAGAGACCTTAGAAAACAGCCCTAAATGTAATCTTTCCATAATATTTCTCTCCTCAGGGATCAAGGAACCTTAGAGAAGAGGAGGCAGATAAGGTGTAGCAGCCAGAGGAGATGGAGGACACCAAGAAGTGAAAGCCTCCAAGTCAACAGGACCACACACATTTACTCCCAGAGACTGAGGCAGAACGCACAGGGCCTACGTGGGTGTGTACAAAGTTGGGTTCTAGAGCTGAAAGGAGAAGTAGAAATATGACCCCATACCTAACCCAGAAGCTATCCCCAGTTAATAACCATTTTCAAATGACAGTTTAGTTTTCTCTAAGGAGGTCTCACTGGGCAAACAAGCTGTTGTTTAGGTCAGACTTTATGCCGGACAATAGATGGACACCAGAAAACAAATTCATCAGGATCTTTGCTACTTGTCTCATAGAGTTGTGACTTTTAAAAGAATTTCTTTTTCATTTTTAATTTATTTACCTATCAGAAGTAGGAGTTTCTTGTTTCATTGGTGACTCAGTTGTGTCATGTGATGTTTTTCTGGAAACAGTCTTATGAGAAGATGTTTTACTGAAGCAGACACGTGAGAGGATGTTTTGCTGAAAACAGACATGTGGTGATTTTCTGGAAGATGTCTGGTGAAAGGGCATGTGATGAATTTATGGAGCAGACACTTGAGATGACCCATGATATTCAAAAAGAGTATAAGCCAGCCGACAGTGGACAACGCTCTTGCTTTGGTTTGCCTTGCAACTCTTCGCTGGTGTTCGTTGGGCTTTGCTGATGCTGGTCTTTGTTGCTGACACTCTTGTATTGGTTCACCTTGCTTTCTTCTCTGACCTCCACCCATCATGACTTTGTAGAGAGGAATGCACCAAAGAACTTCTGGTGATGTTCTGGCTGTTTCATCAGACTTGTGCCAATCAGAGCCTCATAGTTTCTTCTGGATTGTATAGCTGCTATTGATGTGTGTTTGGTGTTTTGCTAGAGGACTGGACTGCTGACAACGAAGATTGGAATCATCACAAAGAACTATTTCTAAACAGGTCTGCAAGCCCTGATTTTATTAACCTTTCTTTTCCCCTACCTCTGCTGGGCGATGGGCTATAAGTGAGGTTTAAGCATTAAAGAACCACAATTAAAATAGGTTTTGAAAAAAATCTAAGCCTACACATATCCTTCCTCTCTCTCTCTCCCTCTCTCTCCCTCCTTCCTTCTCTCTCTTCTATAGGTTCTTTGCATATATATATATATATATATATATATATATATATATATATATATAGTAGTTTTCAGTTTAGTGTTTTTATAGGATGTCTGAGTGTGCAATCCAGTGTTTCTCTACATACATACATATCTGTTTCTTTTTCTTAGTTTTTAAAAAATGTTTTCCCTTTTTAATCGGATACTTTATGTATTTATATTTCATATCTTATCACCTTTCCCAGTTTTGCCTCTGAAACCCCCTTTCCCATCCCCCTTCCCCTGCTTCTATGAGGATGCTCCCCTTTCCACCCACCCACCCACTGCCACTCACTGCCCTGGTATTCCCTTCCACTGGGGTATCAAGCCTTCACAGGACCAAAGGTTTGTCCTCCTACTGATGCCAGAGAATGCCATCCTCTGCTTCATATGCAGCTGGAGCCATGGGTCTCTCCATGTGTACTCTTTGGTTGGTGGTTTAGTCTCTGGGAGCCCTAGGGTGTCTGCTTGGTTGACAATGTTGTTCATCTTGCTGGGTTGCAAACCCCTTCAGCTCTTTCAGTCTTTTCTCTAACTCCTCCATTGGGGCCCCCATCTTATTGGGATCTTTTTTTGGGATCTTTTGTTTTGTTTTGTCCTATTCTGATATGTTAGGTTTTGTTTTGATGAAGGTTTTTTTTTATAAAGGTAGCTTTATAGACTCATTTTAAATGGTCTCCATATAACATTGTTTTCAGATCATAATAACAGGGTTCTTCATAGAGCTACATTGTAACCTTTTGACCAGAAATAGGAACATGCCTTCAAATCTTTCTTCTTCTATTACTATACACTCTCTATCCACTTCAACGTCCATCAGTTCTATTAATTTTCAATGTGAAGAACTACACAGATTATTTGGTAAACATTCTCAAATTTCAGGACTTAACCATAAAGAGGTCTGGACTAAATCCAGAGACTGACATATATAAATGAACCTAGAACATTTTATTGTAGGGGCCTTAGCCCATAGTCTGGGCACAGCATGTACCATCATTGCTGTGTCCATGTGGTTGGTAAGCAATGACTGTGTGTCTGCATGCATTTGCAGCCTCATTGCTTTCTACTTTAGATTTAAAAACAAGAACATAAGCTAAATGTAGAACTCAAGGGCATTGTGTCACTGTTTTCTTGTTATTACATCTGAGTCTTTGTCTCTTCACCTCTTTTTCTCTTATTGTAATCCAGTGGTAGAGAAAACTATTTGTTCCCATTGGGCAGACTTTCAGCTTTGATAAACGAGTCTCACTGATGACTTGATTTTCAAGGACACTTGGAATATAAAATTAACAGTTGCTCTCAATGTATGAGGTCAGATCTGGTTTTGAAAAATATTTCTGTTGAGAAATTGAGAGGACTCTTAGAAACTAGATGATGAGTAGACATCATGACTTCACACATAAATGAAAGTTTACTTTCAAGTGCATTTCAAATGCTCTGAGGATTTTAGATATCTTGAAAAAAATGAGAACTGGTTTTCTTTGTAAAGTGAACACTAATTTGGTAACAAGCAATTAATCCCTACTTTTCCTGATGTATAAATTTGGCTATGTGTGCTGTGCTCTATTAAACAAAGTACATGCGAGTTAAGATAGCTGTTTGGGGAAAAGCAAAACAAGCCTGGTTTATGTGGAGTACAGGAATTGGGGTAGATGTTACTGGAGTAGGGAGGAAGGCAGAAGGGTCACCATGTGTTAAATGTCAAATGTCTGCTGTCCTGACTGGTCATCACAAGCCTACCAGGCAAGGGTTATTACTAACCTTACTTCACTGTGTTTAACTAACTTGTCTAAAGCCATCGAGATGGCAAGTGACCTAGCTGAGACTTGATGCCAGACATAATTCAGACACCCATGGTACTGAGGGCCATGCAGGAGGAATGACAAATGGCTTTAGAACTCATGGAATATGGTCCACCCACCCATTACCACAACCACCTTGGTAAGCCTTATTGTGGCACGACCCCGAGGACCACATGTTTGGAGGACTTCATGCTCTGCTTGCTGCCCTCACATCCCGCCTAATCCAAGAATTATATGAACACTCTTAAAGGGCTTCTAGTCCCCTACTGGACACTATTTCTGACACTCGAAACAATAATGCTTGGTCCCTTTCAGGCATTGCTGCTGGAGCAGATTAATGATTCAATCACCACCCTAGGAAAGAATTTAGAGATGTAGGTTGTCAGTGATGACCACCAACCTTAGAAACCATTTGGGAAAATTAAAGTTTTAGTGAAGCTAGGTTGAGATGTTTTTACTACTGGCTCTGATGTAGAAAATCTTAGGGAACAATTCGAAGTTCAGAAAAGCATACTTTTATTAGTTAAACTAGGGACATTTTATGGTTAGGGAACAAGGACAATGGCAACACTGGCTGACATGACTCTCGCTGAGGCTGGACTGGTGATGAGTGGTTTTCTTTTGCTCTCAGATTCCTGATATGATTTATTTAGAATTGTTGATGAGTTGATATGCATTCTGAGGATTTAAGATAGATATGACCGATGTTTATATAAAAGTTTAGATTTGTGATTCTTTTAAGATTCTTACAAGATTATTTTGAAGGTAAATAATAAAATAATTACTCCTTTCTTTGTAATCACAATTTGCTCCTGCTAGTAAGAGAAACTAACTGAGAAAACGACCTTGCTTGCTTACATTTTGTTAATTGATAACAAGTGGCTTAGTTATGAATGTACATGGGTTTTTGTGGGAATAATTTGTTTTCTTTACTTGAACTACGTAATGTTATTTCTTGTAAAGCAATTGGAGAACATAGCTTTTCACTACATTCGCTAGAAGAAAACTAAAACATGGTCACAGTATAATTTTATACTGCTTGAAAGATTTTGCTGGGATGTAAAAGCTATGGAAGAAATGTAAGGAAAAATTATGGGGGCTGGAACATTGTTCCTTTCATCTATCAACTATGTGTATCTGTGTATCTGTGTAAGGTTTGTCTGAGTGGGGGTTGGAACACTGTTGCTTCCATCCATCAACTACGTATGTGTGTATATGTGTATATTTGTAAGGTTTGTGTGAGTTGGAACATTGTTCCTTCCACCTATCAACTATGTGTATGTGTGTATATATGTAAAGCGTGTATGGATGTGTGTTGACGCCTCTCCAGCCACCAATTGTGTTTATATATGTATGTATGTATGTGTGAAATGCTTGGAGTCTGCTTGCTGGACTTTTACTCTAACCATTATATGTGTGAAAGTGTATATGTCTGCCCATAATTCTGTATGTATGTATGTATGTATGTATGTATGTATGTATGTATGCATGTATGTGTGTACGCATGTAATTATGCTGCTGAATAGCATCCAAAACATGAAGATGGCACAATTCACTTGCCCATTTACCTCTTGATGGATGGTTTCAGTTTTATGACTATTATACTGAAAGCTACTATAACCTTTTAAACAAAAAGTCTTTGCATCTGCTTATTATTTCATTTCACACCCACTTGTATGAGTGTGCTACTGAAATAGTTAGCTCAAGCGACTGTCTTGGAAACTGTTCAAAACAAAATGAAGTATGTGCTATGCAGCCTCTGGCTCCCAGCCATCCAGGCAGTGTCAGGGATAGGTTCCTTCTTATGGCATAGGTCTCCAACTGGACCAGTAATTGGTTGGCTACTCCCACAATTTCTGGGCCATTTTTACCTCAGCACATCTTGTAGGTAGGACAAATTGTAGGATAAAGGTTGCTGGGCTTGTGTCCAAGCCCCTCCACTAGAAGTCTTGCCTGGTTACAGGAGGTGGCCACTTCAGGTTCCATATCCCCCATTGCTAGGAGACTTAGCTAGGGTCACCCTCACAGATTCCTGGGAGTTTTCATTGTCCTAGATTTCTAGCTCATCCCAGAGATGCTCCCTCCCATTCTGGTTGTCTTTCCCAGTACTCTCTCCCTCCACTCCCCCCATACCTGATCCCTCACCTGCACCTGCATTCAGTCCCCTCTCCCCATCCACTTGCAATGTTTATTCTCTTTCCCCTTATCAGTGAGATTTATGTGCCCTCAAGGGAGTTACAGATCACTTTTAAAGAGAAGAAATGCACTTCCCTGGCCTTTCTGTGTGATTGCATGCAAGTTATATTATATGAGCACTAGAGAACATCTTTCCTATTGTGGACATATACTTTATATTTATTTGAAACATTTCCAGCAGATACTGAGGAAGAGAATTTCTTCTCGTTTCAAAGAGACTCCATTATGTGGATATGAATGACATAGACTCTGATGCCCCGGGACCTCTTACAGTTATATTTCTTTCATGGTCCTCCCCAATTCTTACCAAGGAGAAGTAGATGACTGTGGATAACTGCACTTCAGGAGGGAGGAGCATGGTCACAGAAATTTGTTGGTACTAGTTTTGGCAAATTTTAATGTCTTTATTTAACAATTTTCCAGAGTCACCTGTTCATACTTTCTGTCTGAACACAAAAGAATAGAAATGGAGTGAAGGACTGAGACCCAATTCTTTCTGTTGAGAAAACCCACATAGTACTTGCCTTTCTCATTGCTATGACAAAACAGACACAAAGAGACTTAAGGAAGGTTTATTTGTAGCATTCAAGGGGGACATATTCCATCAGGGCAGGACAGGGGCTGCAGCAGGGACAAGGGAGTCGGGGAGGCCAACTAGTTAAATTTCATCTGCACTGAGAAAGCAAAAAGTGAACAGAAGGTGATATTCTCAAGGCCCCAAATCAGGGACCTACTTCGAACAAGGCTCTGCCTTTTTAACGTCTTTTCAAACTGTACTATCAGCCAGAGACCAAGTGTCCAAGCACATGAGCCCACGGGGGACATTTTGCATTCAAACCACAAGTCAACTTGTGTACCTTAACTTCAACATTCACGTTTACAAAATGAGAAAATTAGACATAGTGACTAGCAAAATAATTTCTAATTGTAAGACTTCAGAATTCCATATAAACCTGTTTTATATAAGATTACCCGGTGAACAAAACAAGGTCATTTAAAAATTTCTTTTGAATTGTTCCAAAGGTGAAAATAAGGAAATTAAGTAAATTTTCAAACAATCTTGATTTTGAGTAGCATCATTTAAAACCTGAAAATACTGTTCTAGATTAACATGTTTGTGAGGTTTAAGCAATCTGTTTTAAGTTCACCCCCTTACACTAGTATGGAAGGCACTTGACACAGAGACTTATTCAGTAGTCCTGAGGGAGAGTCTGGTCTTGCCACTATGTTCATGACCGTGACTTAGCTGGTCACTATATAATTTTTTAAAATTCTCTCTTCTTTATAGTAGAAGATATATAACATATACTTTCAAGATTACTAGGTAGACTAGTCAACATTATATTAAAAAGCTGTCAATCGACTCCAACATATATGTGTGCATACATCTGTCCAGATAACATATATCTGTATGCCTATCTATCTTCCTGCCATTTAAATATGCACATATTCTCCATGTTCAGTGAGTTATTACTATGATGTTTAGGGGTTCCTCACCACAGTGAATGGCAACAATTGAAATAGTAAACCAGAGTATTGCTTGACAAGTCCTTTGCCACTGAAGGAATTCTCTATATCATTTAATCTTTCTATGGTAATTGGGGAGCTTTTTTAGTTTTTAGAGCAGGACATGAACACATAGTTAAACATAGATTGGTCGTATTTTGTCATCTTCGAAGATGACCCTCAATATTTATATGGAATACTTCAATTGATTTCTTTCCCGTATCCATCGACAAAAAGAAAGATTCTGTTCTGATAATTGAATTGCATATTTTTTAATTTCTCCTCTTCTATTCCTCCATGGTTCTCAACATTACATTTCTATTTTCATTTGTAAAGAAGGGTCCTTATGAACCACACATATGAAGAAGCACAAATTCCTATTTCAGGAGAATATAATCTCTCTACTCTGCCTGACCTCAGCAAAGTGGGTGAGGGCTATGTTAAATACTAGCATATTTGAACTTTTTACTAATTTTTCTATGTCTATAAAGAAGCCATATCCCAGAACCTCAAAGGCAGGTCATTGTCACTATTAGTTAATAGGCTCAGTGTACTTGAGAGGCAAGCACAGAGTAGGTGGTGTTATCTGTCTGCCTCATATGTGACAACTGGAAGTCAGAGTGATATCTCTTAGCTGCTCCAAGTAGGTCTGGATTATTCAAGCTCAAATCTCATTGTTTGCTCAGATTCCGTACTTTCACAGTACTGATTTTTTTTAAGTTGAAAAAAGTATTTAGGCTCATGAACAGCAAGAGCAGGCTGATAATGCTGCAAGTAAAATAGATGGGTTCTTCTGGCCTTAGAATGAATTCTTTTTTAATATTGAAGGAAGAATTTTCAAATATAATTCATTATATAATCCATGCATCTTATCATGCATCTACCCACCTACATATTCACCCATCCATCCACACAATCCATCCATCCCAACCATTCATCCATCCATGTCCATTTTCCACAAATAATTATAGCTATTTTTTATATCTTAAAGCTACAAAGCTTATATTTAACTTTTGATCTCTAGGGTCTTACCTTTTATTGAAGACTAACATGTTATTAAATAAATTATTAAAAATAAATTATATTATCTCAAGATGCACATATAAGGATTAGTAAGATAAATATAAAGACAGACATGGTCAATTCTATTTGGTGAAAACTACATAGAAAATAAATTGTCTTCGAAATATAGAAATCCACAAGTTTTAAAAATCTATGCAAATGTTTTGAATTAATCCATCTGTCATACTTTAATTCTTTTAGAAACATGATTATGTGAGTGTTTGTATGTGTGGTGGTTTGAATAACAATGGTCCCTATAGGCCCATAGGCAGTGGCACTTTTAATAGGTGTGGCCTTCTTGGAGAAAATTTGTCAAGCTCTCTTTCTGTTGCATGCTGATCTGGATGTAGAACTCTCAGCGACCTCTCCACACCATTTCTGTCTACATGTCACCATACTTCCTTCCATGACAGTAATGGCCTAAATCTCTGAAACTGTAAGCCAGCCCTGATAACTCTTCATAAGAGTTGCCATGGTCATGATGTCCTTTCACATCAGTAATACCCTAACTAAGACAATACACAACGTGTTTTGTGTGTGTGTGTGTGTGTGTGTGTGTGACACAGCATATGTGTGGAGGTCAGAAGACAATGTTGGAGAATCAGTTCTCTCCTTTTGTCTTTATGTAGGTTTGGTAATTGAATCCAGGTCATAGGACTTGCACAGCAAGTACCCCTTCCCACTGAGACATCTCGTCAGCTACATCATGTTTTAGAGCTGTGCATCTTAGATGTCAGAGAGTCACCAAGGAGGCTTGCTGAAGCATAGGTTCTTTGGCTCCCATGTCTAGTAATACAATTCTCAGATGAATTTATTTCTATATACTCTTAGATGGTGTGGATTTGTGGTCTGCAAATTGAGAAAAGGTAATCTACAAGCAGAAAACAAGCCTTGAAATTACCAAGTCATCCAGGTGACCCCTTGGCTCAATTTCCCAAGAAGTTGCACAGAATCAAAGAGTGGCAGAGGAAAAAGAAAGAGAGCTTTAGGGTTTGCTTCCCATCTGTGCTCACAGATGGCTGGCGTCACTATGCTGTTTTGTGCAGACAATGGTATCTTTCAGATTTCATGGTACGGCATCAATGTCATGTCTAGTAGTCCCCATCTAGCATTAGTCATCCTTCTCTTCTGGCTCTTAACATTGTTCTGTCCTCTCTTCTGCAATGTTCCCTGAGCCCAGAATCAAAGTATTTCCATGGAAATACTTATCTCATTAATAGGTTATCCAGTCCCAAGTGGTCAGTCCTAAACACATGCACATAAGTGTTACTCTAAATAGGATCTACATGTTTGTTATCTGTGTGTAAAAATAATTATAGAAGTCATGAACTTGAAAGAAGGTAAGAGGCCATGGAAGTGCTTGGATGGGGGGCTTGAAATGATGTAAATACATCATATGTAAATTTCTATAAAATCTTCAAATATAAAAACATAAATAAAACCAAAATAAAAAAGAATGAAAGTCCTCCAAGAAAACAAGAAACAAGTATGATCAGACTGTGTGTGTGTGTGTGTATGTGTGTGTGTGTGTATGTGTGTCTGTGTGTATGTGATATGCTAATGACTTAGGAGCAAATTGACTGCATAAAGATTTTCAAACAATGCTTTCTGATAAATATGCTTCACAGAATCTATAGTCAGAAATTCTTGGTTTCTTTGATAAGGATTAAAGTGCTTCACAGAAAATAGCTTGTGATGTGATGAACCTTGGTGTCCCTGCAGTGAGCAGCTAAAATGTTGCACATCTCAGGACTCACTTCAGGGGATCCAGCTGTCTCAGTCATAAAATATACAGGACTCTGTAGTGAAGCAATGCAACTCTGGAACCAGCTCCCGTAGCTTCTGTTCTGGTGGGGAATTGTTTCTTATGCATATAGAGAAGTTTACAGACATAGGAACTCTTGTTTATTCGGACTTGGGATTGGAGGAGTGGGACAGCAGTTCGGAATTCAGGATGCCCATCACATTAACATTGGAACAGTACATTGGAACTCAGTTGTTCAGGTTACCAATCTTATGTGTCAGACAGGGACATATTTCACAAAGTTCTCAGGGAATCTTTGATCTCAGGGATCTCTTCGTAAGGTTTAGACCTTGTTGTCTCTATGTGTCTTCAGGGCTGATATATTGGCTGGTTTAGTAAAGCCTCAGGAAATGTTTGCTGAATGGTGAGGGCACTGTAAGTGTAAGGAGCCCCTACTCAAGAGTATTGGATCCTCCCCAAAGCAGCAAAACAAGGCTTAAGGCTTACCTAAGGCAAAACTAGAAAATTAAAAAAGTTTCTTCAGCACATAACAAAGCCAAGTCATCTAGGGGGACTCAAGACCTTCTTAGCTCTTTCTGGCTTATGGTATCTCTGTGTGGCTCTGTGATACCCTGGCTGGTCTAGGGGCTCTACTCTTCTTCTCTCATTTTCTTAGTACGTGCATATTTTGTTGATTGATTAATCATGGTTAAGAAGTCATACCATAAATCTTACCACATTAACTATTTTAAGTTTTTGATTTGGATGTCCAATATATTCACACTGAAGCCAGAAATTTTCCATTTTACAAATCTGAAATTTTGTACCCATTAAACAAAAGTTCCCTTTTTAATAGACCCTTAGAATGGTCATTTTACTTGTTTCTCTAAGCTTAACAACTTTAGGCACCTCCTGTAAGTGGCATTCTGTAGACTTTCTTTATTCACTCACCTCACATAGAATATTACCTATAAAGGTTCATTTATGTGTACCATATGACAGGATCTCCCTTCTCTGGAAGATTGAATAAATTTCCACCATCTGTACACAGTACAGGGTTTAGTATTTGTCTTAGTCAGGGTTTCTATTCCTGCACAAACATCATGACTAAGAAGCAAGTTGGGGAGGAAAGGGTTTATTCAGCTTACACTTCCACATTGCTGTTCATCACCAAAGGAAGTCAGGATTGGAACTCAAGCAGGTCAGGAAGCAGGAGCTGATACAGCAGAGGCCATGGAGGGATGTTAATTACTGGCTTGCTTCCCCTGGCTTGCTCAGCTTGCTTTCTTATAGAACCCAAGACTACCAGTCCAGGTATGGTATCACCCACAATGGACAAGACCCTCTCCACCTTGATCCCTAGTTGAGAAAATGCCTTACAGCTGGATCTCATGGAGGCATTTCTTCAAGGGAGGCTCCTTTCTCTGTGATAACTTCAGCTTGTGTCAAGTTGACACACAAAACCAGCCAGTACAGTATTTATTAATCTAGTAAAAGATATGCATGTTCCTTCTATGGAGTGGCAGTTGTGACTGTTAATGCTACCATCACACTGTGCAAATAGTTCTTTGAAATTCTGCCTTTATGTTTTAAAAACATGTATGCAGAGATCATTTTCTGGGACCATATAGCAGTTCTAGTTTTGTGGCTTGAAGATTCTTCACACAAGTTTCCACAGTGATTGTATTATTTTATACCTATGCACAAGGGTTTCAGGTTGTCTATGCCCCTAGACTTACATATGTTAGTGTTTCTAATGAGAATGAGTTGATACTAACTTACAGCTTTGATTTGTATTTCTCTGATTATTTGTGATGCTAGATCTTAGAATATATTTGTTGTCTATTTTAGATGATCTTTGAAGAACTATACATTGAAGTATCTATTCACGTTTGATTTGTTATTGAGCTTAAATGTTTTCTATATTATCAACATTAACTCTAACCAGTTTTTAGATTAGCACATGTTTTCTCTCATTCTAAAGGTTTATACTTTTTAAAATGTTAATAGTGTCATTTGCCGTACAAAGATATTAACATTTTGTATGATTTTTCACTTTTGTTGCTCTTGCTTTTACATTCATATCAAAAGTTGAAGTTTTTCCAATGTTATTTGTGGAAGAGAGTGCTCTTTTCATGTTAAATGCCATTGCTACCTTCATTGAAGATCAATCCATTCTACATGTGAGAGGTTTTCTTCTGAAATATGTTTTCCTGTATCATTGATCTCTTTGTCTGTCTACCAGCACCGCATATTTGATTACTAAAGCTTTTCCCCACATTTCATACCCCAAACAATACACATGGAGTTACCATGCTAAGCAGTAAGGTTGCAGAAAAGAAAAGAAAAAGGAATCTACTGATTCTTATTCCAGAAAACCTCTTATTACAAGATATTACTCTGATTCCTGATTGCCCAAGTCAAGAAAGTCCATCTCCTTTGTATTTTTGTTGCATTGGAAGCTCCAGGTACACATAATTCTTGTTTTGAGTGTGCATGACTGACTTAGCTTGGGACTTTGAATCATTGGCCAGTTGTGAAGGTTACCTGTTAGCGGGACCACAGAGAGATTTAGAGACTTTTTTTCTGAGAAGAATAAGCTTTATCACTTTATCTACTTATCAATAGGGAAAAAATTCCTACAACTGCAGAAGTTTCTCTAAATATACGCAAAAGGGGCTAAATCAATGATTTAGTGGTTAAGAGTACTTAGTGTTCTTGCAGTGAACCTGAGTTTGTTCCTCAATATACACCCAGTGATTCAAAACTATCCATCATTCTAGTTCCAGGTGATCCAATAGCTTCTGATTTCTACTGGTACCAGGCACCCAAATGGTGCACAAATATACAAGTGTACATGCAGACCACATACTCATACACATAAAACAAAACAAAACAAAAAAAACACATGAATTTAAAAAGAATGTCCAAAGCAAGCTTTATGTATTTCAATATAGAATGGGTGGGTGGGGTCAGTGGGGATTTGATTGAATCAGTCTCATGTGAGAGAGAGTGTGCCTTTAACCCAGTATCTATTCACATTCATG
Organism: Rattus norvegicus; assembly: GCF_021556685.1. NCBI lineage: Eukaryota > Metazoa > Chordata > Mammalia > Rodentia > Muridae > Rattus > Rattus norvegicus. Next base: position 55,173,989 of record NC_141535.1, read on the forward strand.
GATGTCCTTGGGAGTCCAAGAAGCTCCTAAGTACTGACTTTTGTAGAATTCAGAGATGAAAGACATGAAGTTATAGAGGGAGTTAGAGTGAGGATCAAAGCTAGCCTTCTGGATTAAAGAGACAGAAGAGACACCATGCATGGAAGGAAGTCCTCTGTGAGGTGAGAATCTTAGCAGTGTGTCCATTCTAGGTAGAGGGTGCAACTATTGACCCCATGTAGTCAGGTATTCTGTAGGCACAACGCAAATACACTGGAACTCTGTAGCATTTACTGCCTGAGAAATTCTGCTGTCAGATTCTCTCACAGAGTGCAACATCAAAGGAATTGTTTACATTAAGAAAGCAGGAAATCTAGGCTTGAACAGCAGAATGGATGCCGTAGCTGGAATAGTTTTCGAGCCAGTTGTGAGGCCCCCCATAAATGTCTAAAAATAATGCATAACCAGGAAGTCACTTAGAACTAGCAAACTTAAGTAATATTCTGATGCGAACCAAGTTAATTAATTCTACAAATGCATATTGGTCACCTATCAAATGCCTGATGGATTAAGACTGAATATAATGACAATAATAAGCCATGGACATTGAATCCAAAGAACTCACAGCCTAAAAACAAAGAGAGACATTTAGATAGATAAGCTCTGTTCAGGCATTGACATGAGCATATACCACCCCCCTTCATACTTAGAATGGTTTGAGTTGCATGTATATACTTAACATGTACTTGAAAACTAATGACATCTGGGATCCAGGTTGTGTACATAGTTTGAGAATGGTCTGCCTTCTTCAGAGGGATGCAATGACTGTATGAATCACATAGTCTCTTCCTAAAGTCATCATCACCCAGGAGGTCGGGTGGAGCCCTGGGCAGATACCTTTAACCATGACATGTTTGGGCCAACATAGATGAGAGAAGAGTAAGAAATTTCCAGCACTTACAAAAGAGTGATGTTTGAAGAGACGGAAATGCATTCTTGCATTACCAATTGTGTTGTATAATTTCCATCAAATGGGCAGTGGTGTGAGTTATCATGTCCCACTCCCAAAGGTTGCAAACTGATCATTATTGTATGCTACCCCATTCAACATCATCTTATTGCCCATGTCTCGTTTTTCTTACCTAAAGGAGGTTCAAAAAGCAGAAGTTCCATCAATGATTCAGCATATTCTAAAGCATAGGCTAAAGTAATGAAAACAGAATGCTATTGCCATCCAAACAGACCCATTGATCAATGGAATGGAGTTGAGGACCCACATATAAATCCATATTTCTATAGCCACTTGATTTTTTGAGGAAGAGGCCAGTAACAACTGAGGTATCTTTAAAAATTAGTGCTGGATAGACTTGATAGATACAATTAAAAAATTATGTTCCCTCCTTAGCTCTCAGTCAATTCCAAGTGGATCAAGGACCTCAACATAATCCTTGAGACACTTAATCTGATAGAGGAGCAGGTAGTAGAGATGTTTTGGCCCAGAAAAGGGTTTTAGAACACGACCTTAGGTGTTGGGAATTTAGCTCAGTGGTAGAGCGCTTGCCTAGCAAGCACAAGGCCCTGGGTTCAGTCCCCAGCTCTGAAAAACAAAACAAAACAAAACACGACCTTGATGAGCGCTGATTTTAGTTATTAGTTTATTCTCTTCATATCAGTCTCATTCTGCCACGCCCACCCTTTTGACCTTGTGACAGGTCTTTGTCATCTACAAAGTTTGAATTTAAGAACCTTGCAATTGACTTACACCAACTAAATAATGTACATAAATAAATTTTATAATGTTTTAAGCCCGTTTACAAACCTATTTTGAACTACACTCATAACATTCCTAGAGTACATACAGCTTTAGGGTTAGCAGGATAAACACATAACCATGAAAAAACAGACAGACAGACAAACAAACAAACAAACAAGCCAAACACTACAAACCAGGGCTTTACCCTTCCCTGGAAAGATGCTTTACCAGCATCCGTGGAGTCCCAGATATATGTGTTTTTGCGTGTGCACATCAGATATTGTATGAGACACTGGGTGAGAAGTATGGCTGGATACAAGGTCTCTAATTTAACACAAAAATAACTTATAAGTAAGGATTTTAAAACTGCAGAAAAATATCAGTACTTTCTTTCCTTTTAGAAGTACAGAGTGAATCAGAAATGTGAGCTAAGGAGCAGAAGTCACAGTTCAACTGGATTTTATAAACTATATGCGTGGATATTTTGTGAAAGTTTAAAACTTCTGTATTCCAATACTCAGTCCTTTTCTAAACATTATAGAAAAGAACACCCTGGTCCCTGAACTCTGTGTTCTTGGTAAATAGAACAGTTATTGCTGGGACTGTGCTGTGAAAACGAAATATTTATAATACTAACGTTCGTAGGAGCAGTTGGAAGACATTTCTTTCTTTGTAAGCCTAGTTATAGACCCAATGGGGTGTAAGTTTATCCCACAAAACAAGAGAATAAAAAGTTTTTTCTGACATAAAAAAGTAAATACTGAGAAACCTGTTCTCAATGTTTCTCAAAGTCAGGCCCCCGTCCCAGTGGTTTAACTAAGTGTTGGTATTTTAAGCTTATTGCAATTTGAACTTCAGCCTTCACTGGCTTTGCCATCACAGTAAAGATGCCTTTCAATTATATTTCTCCCTGTGGGCTTTAGTACATCCGCCCTCCCTAGAGAGTTGTGCTTATGCTTACAGAGAGAGGGTGGCATGCAGAACTCCACAGTAACAGACACTATGAGATGAACCTATTTATCTAAATGATAGCCTGCTGCAGAAACACTGCAATTAATAATTCACTGGGTGCTTTAACAACTAGTTCATGAAGCACCAGAAATTAAACCCATCCAGGTCAGCTTTCTCCTCTAGACTTGAAGATGCCAAGAGCTACCATTGCTTGCTCCAAATCATTAATGGACTATTGAGAAGAATAATAAAATCAATGGACCACTTACAAAATGCAAACCTCAAATTACCAGTTCAAACTATGCCAAGGGTATAAGACTTAAAACAATCAAAAGGTAAATATTAATATAGGGCCAGTCCCTCCGTGACCAATGCTTTGCTTTATGCTTCTTGCGTTCCCATTCTACAGTTTCTAAAATTCTATTTACTTTATAAGGACTTCACATTACATTTATTAATTAACTCTGTTTTCCCACTTAAATAATTGGTAGAAGCCTTGCACCCTCCCTCGGTCTGGTAGCTGCTGTTACCATGTAAGATGATTAATCTTCATTTTCACCTTAGCTAGATTTAGAATCACCTAGAAGACAGAGTTACAGTTCTTGGTGACATTGCTATGCTCAAGATATTCTTCAATTTTAGTTTTGACTTCCCTTGACCTACAAATTAGCTTTTTAAAAATTTTATTTTTCTTGGAAATTTTATGTATTTATATTTCAAATGTTATCCCCTTTTTCCCCTTCCCATACCCTCTCCCCCTGCTTCTATGAGGATGCTCCCACTCCCACCTACCCACCCCCATCTCAATGCCTTGGCATTCCCCTACATTACGGAAACAAGCATTCACAGGACCAAAGGCTTTTTCTCCTATTGATGCTGGACAATGCCATCCTCTGCTACCTATGTGGCTGGAGTCATGGATCCCTCCATGTGTACCCATTTGTTGGTGGTTTAGTTCCTGGGAGCTCTGGTGGGGTCTGGTTGGTTAATATTGTTGTTCTTCCTATGGGGTTGCAATCCCCTCAACGCCTTCAGTCCTTTCTCTAACTCTTCCATTGGGGCCCCCTTGTTCAGTGCAATGGATGGCTGCAAGCATCCTCATCTGTATCAGTAGTACTCTAGCAGAGCCTCTCAGGAGACATTCATATCAGGCTCCTGTCAGCAAGCACTTTTTGGCATCAGCAATAGTGACTGGGTTTGGTGACTGCATATGGGATGATCCCTAGGTGGGGCAGTTTCTGGATGGCCTTTCCTTCTGTCCCTGCTCCATTCTTTGTCCCTGTATTTTTTTAAAGCACAGAGAGAAATGTCCCCAACCTTTGCTAGAATTTCCAGTTTTATCCTGAGAAATTCACAGTAACTCGTGTATATTCATGTTTACTCTGTGCCAAGAAATATGCTCAATGTTTTATATGCCTAATTTCATTTGACCTTTAAACTAAGGGTTTGAAATGGTTCTAACTAAAAACTTTATTATACATTTATTTTTCCTCCAGGATTAAAATTAGAGACTGAGTCTTCAGAAACTGAAGGACTGATCCAGTTCACAAACCAAGCAAGTGACAGAGCCAAGATTAAAACTCAGCTATTTTGGGTTGAGAGCTAGATGCTTGACCTTGTTGCAGGATGAGTGTGCCTGTGGCCCTGATTCATCAGAGACAGAGCTGGCTGAACCCTTGATTAGAGAGAATCAGCACTGCTGCCTTGGCTGAGCATCTGTGTAACCTCTTTCAAAAGTAAGTCACAGTCCTCAGCCAGTAGGCTGAGAGAATAGCTTTGATTCACCTCAAAAGATGCTTTGATAGTTAGATGCATTCATCACCATACACCTGGGAGTACCAGGTGCCCTGCCATTTGCTAGTCAGAGCCTTCATCTGACAGGGACTTTGCTTTGAGAAGCCATGTCACCTGCCTTTATGGTCATTGATACATTTGCTGTTGTAGTACTCAACTGGTCAAACTACATTTGCAGCAAACACCACCTTCTATAAAGGTTCTTAAACTTGATCATATATCAGAATCACCTGAAGAACTCTGAAACAAAAGCTTCCAGACCTATTCCAGCTTATTCAGTTAGAAAATTTCAGATTACAGGGCCATACTGCTGGAAAAGGTATTAGCATGTTTTTTTAAGGTGGTTCAGTCTTGTACCTGTTTGAAGATTAAGAAAGGTATAGGCCCTATAGGAGGGAGAAGAAAATAGAGTCTAGCAATTTGGAGGACTGACTTAAAGACGAGGAAATAAACCTTTCTCTTGTAACATAAGGAATTAGAAAAGTATGGATGTAGGTTTTGTAATAGGATGTATTAGAATTCTTTTCTGTAAATATCATTTTTTCTTCATTGTAAGATAGGTCTAGTATGGAGAGATAATTTTAGGTAGTAGTGGTGGTGGTAGTAGTAGTAGTAGTAGTAGTAGTAGTAGTAGTGTGTGTGTGTGTGTGTGTGTGTGTGTGTGTGTGTGTGTGAGAGTGAATAAGAGGGTCACAGAATTAATTAGTTAAGTTTTGTAATACTTATTGGTAACACTAGGACATTGAATTTTTATGTAAATTGACATAATGTCCAGGTATTTCTAAGGCCCATTTGAACTGAGTCACCCAAAAGTTACAATTCTAAAATGTACTTATATCATTTTTTTATTCCATCCACAAATACTTATTGAATGTCATCAATAGTCTGGTTTGAGATGGAGAAGCAAATGAAGTAAATTCTGTGGCACTAAGGAACTTAGATCTATTGGAAAATAGGCACAGATTATGTATTAACATAAATGTCTCAAATGGATTGTTTTAGGTTATTACAGATGCTATTAGAAAAGATATCAGAGCCTTTGATGGGTATCTGCTATAAAAGATAGCCGAGGATGGAGAAAGTTGATCTGAATGAAGTGAAAAACTAAATGAAATGAGAAAGAGAGAGTTGACACCTGGAAGATGAACGTCTCCAGCTAAGGGAAGTTCTACACACAATGATCCAGAAGCAGGGAGCCTCCTGTCTTTTTGAAGGCTAATCAATGAGATTGATCAAGTGGGAAGAGTAAAATGTAAGGGAGATGAGTCCAGAATGAACATGTGGGACAAACAGTGTTTCAGGGCATAGAGAGGACTCTTCACAGGAGAAGGGAGAGGGTTTTGAGTACAGGAATGGCATGACAGACTGTACATGTTGAGATTTTTCTCAAACAAAACATGGCTACTTGAATGCAAACTATGGGAGGAGCTAGAAAAAAAAACAACAAAAGCCTAGATAAATACTGAGCATAATTGATCTTCCCGACTCTGCATTCTAATTTGGAGGAAGGACATACATGTTAGGTAAGAGAATGCATGCTGATGGGGTAGAAGAATCAATCATCATGTGCTGATGAGTGATCTAGGACAGTAGGGAGAAAGAAAGGAGACTCTACCATGATAGGTATGTACACATGATGTATTATTTTAAAGGCAGTCAATTGGCATATAGTGCTAAGGTCTGTGGTCTTCAGGGAGTGTGACAACGTGGAAAAGAAAAGAAGAGGGAGGAGTTTGCTGTAATGGACATGCTGTATTTTAGTATATAGCTAAGCTGAATTTTTCCATTAATCATGGACTTGAAAAATGAATTCTAAGGAACATGGGTAACCTTGGCAAGCACATTGTTGTAAGTAGGACAGAACTGGGAGTCCTAGTTATCATTTATTTGAAGAGAAGATTCTTTTGAGTGACCCCCTACTGAAGCAACATCAGTGGAGGAGGCATGTCTGGTGCAGGTGAAGTGCGAGTGGGTGCAGTGCGTGGGCTCTAGGGTTCTTGGTGTTCAGTGGTGCACAGCTGGGAAAGATTGAGAATGGCTAAATTATTTTACCACACTCTTTTCATAAATGAATTCATTGACACCACTTGGTGATGTAGGACTGAGTGAATCATCTATCTAAGAGCATTTGCAGAGTTCAAGCCTCCAGTTCATAGCCTTGGATCGGATCTTACAGAATTTTAAAAGTTTGAAGCCCTAGTATGTTTATATACTTATAATTGTTTACATAAAGTTTCTGAGATCACATATATAGCTAGATTGAAGAAACTTTTAAAGAGTCTCTAGTAGTTATTGCGTTTACCTTCCCACAGCTTTTTAATATTTTTACTTACTTATTAGTGTGTGTATGTATTGACTGTGTGTATATGTATGTGTGCTGTGTGTGTGCATACATGTGTGTGTGTCTGTGTGTGCATGCATATGCTGTGTGCATGTGTACTCAATGTATATGAGCACGGGTACATGCATGTGCGTCTGTATGTGTGTGCAGTCATGGTGACTTGATCCTGGTATATCATCGGGTGTTTTCAGAACCGATGTTACACTTGGTCCCTAAAATGCCAAGTTATTGAGTGACTTAAAAACCACATCTCTCTCTATGTGGATTAATATAGCTACAGCATAGGATCTGTATCAAACTGTGTATTTCTTTTTACATTTTTCATTGAAAATTAATTCTAGGATTTTTTTTACTTGAGTCAATCGTTTTTCCTCTGGGCTTTGCTCTGGAAGTGTGAAAGCCAACCTCAACCTGAACAACAAACACTAGAGCAGAAACATCAAGGGTAGATCTCCGTCCCGTTCCTGTGTTTGTTGAAATAGATTCCTATACTTCTGATTGCTGGTTATGTGACTCATGTTCCTCATTTGCTTGAGATATTTGACCTGGGTTTTCTGCCACTTGCAACTGAAGAGTTGACAGGAACAGTCGTATGTACTGTGGGGCTGGTTCGCTCTATTTCAGATACTTCTCTCACGAAAGTTCATGTCCCTTCATTCTCTCAGGCAGCTATGTTTTTTCACCTGCATTGACAGGAAATTTACATTGTCAGAACTTGGCTTCCATCGCAGAGAGAAGAAATAGAATCAAATAGAGCTGAGATGAGAATTGGTCTTCTCTGGGATAGTGGCGTCTGGCAATTTCTCAACACATTTGGGAGGAATGGATAAAGATGGGCTCACATTCTATTGATGACTGACTGGTTAACATCCAGGGAATCAAAGAGCAAATGGCTTCAGTCAGAGGTAGCTATGTGGGATCCAAGAAGCTAGACTAGACTATTATTTCTGTACTCAGGTTTAAAATACTCCATAAGTCAGATGTGCACGCGCGTGCGTGCGTGCGTGCGTGCGTGCGTGTGTGTGTGCTTCTTAGGTGGTTCGTTTTTATACCTTTCCCTAATGGAAATAAGGTGTTAAGAATTTCAAACAGACTTAAGAAATCATTTCCTGGAGTAATTCTGAAGACATCAAGTTTTGCTTTAATAGGTATCATCAAAATCTGTTAAAGTATCAGCTGCCACAGTGAGCTCCTGAATAATCGAATAATAGTGTTTTCTTGAATGTTTAGAAGGGCCAGGTAGCAGATTTTTTTATTACTTTTTTTTATTAACTTAAGTATTTCTTATTTACATTTCGAGTGTTACTCCCTTTCCCGGTTTCTGGGCCAACATCCCCTTAATCTCTCCCCTTCTTTCTGGGTGTTCCCCTCCCCATCCTCCCCCCATTGCCACCCTCCCCCCAACAATCATGTTCACTCTGGGTTCAGTCTTAGCAGAACCAAGGGCTTCCCCTTCCACTGGTGATCTTACTAGGATATTCATTGCTACCTATGAGGTCAGAGTCCAGGGTCAGTCCATGTATAGTCTATAGGTAGTGGCTTAGTCCCTGGAAGCTCTGGTTGCTTGGCATTGTTGTTCATAAGGGGTCTCGAGCCCCTTCAAGCTCTTCCAGTTCTTTCTCTGATTCCTTCAACAGGGGTCCTATTCTCAGTTCAGTGGTTTGCTGCTGGCATTCGCCTCTGTATTTGCTGTATTCTGGCTGTGTCTCTCAGGAGAGATCTACATCCGGCTCCTGTCGGCCTGCACTTCTTTGCTTCATCCATCTTGTCTAATTGGGTGGCTGTATATGTATGGGCCACATGTGGGGCAGGCTCTGAATGGGTGTTCCTTCTGTGTCTGTTTTAATCTTTGCCTCTCTATTCCCTGTCAAGAGTATTCTTGTTCCCCTTTTAAAGAAGGAGTGAAGCATTCACATTTTGATCATCCGTCTTGAGTTTCATGTGTTCTAAGCATCTAGGGTAATTCAAGCATTTGGGCTAATAGCCACTTATCAATGAGTGCATACCATGTGTGTTTTTCTGTGATTGGGTTACCTCACTCAGGATGATATTTTCCAGTTCCAACCATTTGCCTATGAATTTCATAAAGTCATTGTTTTTGATAGCAGAGTAATATTCCATTGTGTAGATGTACCACATTTTCTGTATCCATTCCTCTGTTGAAGGGCATCTGGGTTCTTTCCAGCTTCTGGCTATTATAAATAAGGCTGCTATGAACATAGTGGAGCACGTGTCTTTTTTATATGTTGGGGCATCTTGTGGGTATATGCCCAAGAGAGGTATAGCTGGATCCTCAGGTAGTTCAATGTCCAATTTTCTGAGGAACCTCCAGACTGATTTCCAGAATGGTTGTACCAGTCTGCAATCCCACAAACAATGGAGGAGTGTTCCTCTTTCTCCACATCCTCACCAGCATTTGCTGTCACCTGAGTTTTTGATCTTAGCCATCTGACTGGTGTGAGGTGAAATCTCAGGGTTGTTTTGATTTGCATTTCCCTTATGACTAAAGATGTTGAACATTTCTTTAGGTGTTTCTCAGCCATTCGGCATTCCTCAGCTGTGAATTCTTTGTTTAGCTCTGAACCCCATTTTTTCTTTTTCTTTTTCTTCTTTTTTTTATTTTATTTTATTTTTTTTATTATCTTGAGTATTTCTTATATACATTTCAAGTGTTATTCCCTTTCCCGGTTTCCGGACAGACATCACCCTCCCCCCTCCCCTTCCTTGTGGGTGTTCCCCTCCCAAACCTCCCCCCATTGCCACCCTCCCCGCATAGTCTAGTTCACTGGGGGTTCAGTCTTAGCAGGACCCAGGGCTTCCCCTTCCACTGGTGCTCTTACTAGGATATTCATTGCTACCTATGGGGACAGAGTCCAGGGTCAGTCCATGTATAGTCTTTAGGTAGTGGCTTAGTCCCTGGAAGCTCTGGTTGCTTGACATTGTTGTACTTTTGGGGTCTCGAGCACCTTCAAGCTCTTCCAGTTCTTTCTCTGATTCCTTCAACGGGGGACCTATTCTCAGTTCAGTGGTTTGCTGCTGGCATTCGCCTCTGTATTTGCTGTATTCTGGCTGTGTCTCTCAGGAGCGATCTACATCCGGCTCCTGTCGGTCTGCACTTCTTTGCTTCATCCATCTTGTCTAATTGGGTGGCTGTATATGTATGGGCCACCTGTGGGGCAGGCTCTGAATGGGTGTTCCTTCCGTCTCTGTTTTAATCTTTGCCTCTCCCTTCCCTGCCAAGGGTATTCTTTTTCCTCATTTAAAGAAGGAGTGAAGCATTCACATTTTGATCATCCGTCTTGAGTTTCCTTTGTTCTAGGGATCTAGGGTAATTCAAGCATTTGGGCTAATAGCCACTTATCAATGAGTGCATACCATGTATGTCTTTCTGTGAGTGGGTTAGCTCACTCAGGATGATATTTTCCAGTTCCAACCATTTGCCTACGAATTTCATAAACTCGTTGTTTTTGATAGCTGAGTAATATTCCATTGTGTAGATGTACCACATTTTCTGTATCCATTCCTCTGTTGAAGGGCATCTGGGTTCTTTCCAGTTTCTGGCTATTATAAATAAGGCTGCGATGAACATAGTGGAGCACGTGTCTCTTTTATATGTTGAGGCATCTTTTGGGTATATGCCCAAGAGAGGTATGGCTGGATCCTCAGGCAGTTCAATGTCCAATTTTCTGAGGAACCTCCAGACTGATTTCCAGAATGGTTTTACCAGTCTGCAATCCCACCAACAATGGAGGAGTGTTCCTCTTTCTCCACATCCTCGCCAGCATCTGCTGTCACCTGAGTTTTTGATCTTAGCCATTCTCACTGGTATGAGGTGAAATCTCAGGGTTGTTTTGATTTGCATTTCCCTTATGACTAAAGATGTTGAACATTTCTTTAGGTGTTTCTCAGCCATTCGGCATTCCTCAGCTGTGAATTCTTTGTTCAGCTCTGAACTCCATTTTTTAATAGGGTTATTTGTTTCCCTGCGGTCTAACTTCTTGAGTTCTTTGTATATTTTGGATGTAAGGCCTCTATCTGTTATAGGATTGGTAAAGATCTTTTCCCAATCTGTTGGTTGTCGTTTTGTCCTAACCACAGTGTCCTTTGCCTTACAGAAGCTTTGCAGTTTTATGAGATCCCATTTGTCGATTCTTGATCTTAGAGCATAAGCCATTGGTGTTTTGTTCAGGAAATTTTTTCCAGTGCCCATGTGTTCCAGATGCTTCCCTAGTTTTTCTTCTATTAGTTTGAGTGTGTCTGGTTTGATGTGGAGGTCCTTGATCCACTTGGACTTAAGCTTTGTACAGGGTGATAAGCATGGATCGATCTGCATTCTTCTGCATGTTGCCCTCCAGTTGAACCAGCACCATTTGCTGAAAATGCTATCTTTTTTCCATTGGATGGTTTTGGCTCCTTTGTCAAAAATCAAGTGACCATAGGTGTGTGGGTTCATTTCTGGGTCTTCAATTCTATTCCATTGGTCTATCTGTCTGTCTCTGTACCAATACCATGCAGTTTTTATCACTATTGCTCTGTAATACTGCTTGAGTTCAGGGATAGTGATTCCCCCTGAAGTCCTCTTATTGTTGAGGATAGCTTTAGCTATCCTGGGTTTTTTGTTATTCCAGATGAATTTGCAAATTGTTCTGTCTAACTCTTTGAAGAATTGGATTGGTATTTTGATGGGGATTGCATTGAATCTGTAGATTGCTTTTGGTAAAATGGCCATTTTTACTATATTAATCCTGCCAATCCATGAGCATGGGAGATCTTTCCATCTTCTGAGGTCTTCTTCAATTTCTTTCCTCAGTGTCTTGAAGTTCTTATTGTACAGATCTTTTACTTGCTTGGTTAAAGTCACACCGAGGTACTTTATATTATTTGGGTCTATTATGAAGGGTGTCGTTTCCCTAATTTCTTTCTCGGCTTGTTTCTCTTTTGTATAGAGGAAGGCAACTGATTTATTTGAGTTAATTTTATACCCAGCCACTTTGCTGAAGTTGTTTATCAGCTTTAGTAGTTCTCTGGTGGAACTTTTGGGATCACTTAAATATACTATCATGTCGTCTGCAAATAGTGATATTTTGACCTCTTCTTTTCCGATCTGTATCCCCTTGATCTCCTTTTGTTGTCTGATTGCTCTGGCTAGAACTTCAAGAACTATATTGAATAAGTAGGGAGAGAGTGGGCAGCCTTGTCTAGTCCCTGATTTTAGTGGGATTGCTTCAAGTTTCTCTCCATTTAGTTTAATGTTAGCAACTGGTTTGCTGTATATGGCTTTTACTATGTTTAGGTATGGGCCTTGAATTCCTACTCTTTCCAGGACTTTTATCATGAAGGGGTGTTGAATTTTGTCAAATGCTTTCTCAGCATCTAATGAAATGATCATGTGGTTCTGTTCTTTCAGTTTGTTTATATGATGGATCACGTTGATGGTTTTCCTTATATTAAACCATCCCTGCATGCCTGGGATGAAGCCTACTTGATCATGGTGGATGATTGTTTTGATGTGCTCTTGAATTCGGTTTGCCAGAATTTTATTGAGTATTTTTGCGTCGATATTCATAAGGGAAATTGGTCTGAAGTTCTCTTTCTTTGTTGGGTCTTTGTGTGGTTTAGGTATAAGAGTAATTGTGGCTTCATAGAAGGAATTCGGTAGGGCTCCATCTGTTTCAATTTTGTGGAATAGTTTGGATAATATTGGTATAAGGTCTTCTATGAAGGTTTGATAGAATTCTGCACTAAACCCGTCTGGACCTGGGCTCTTTTTGGTTGGGAGACCTTTAATGACTGCTTCTATTTCCTTAGGAGTTATGGGGTTGTTTAACTGGTTTATCTGTTCCTGATTTAACTTCGATACCTGGTATCTGTCTAGGAAATTGTCCATTTCCTGAAGATTTTCAAGTTTTTTTGAATATAGGTTTTTATAGTAAGATCTGATGATTTTTTGAATTTCCTCTGAATCTGTAGTTATGTCTCCCTTTTCATTTCTAATTTTGTTAATTTGGATGCACTCTCTGTGTCCTCTCGTTAGTCTGGCTAAGGGTTTATCTATCTTGTTGATTTTCTCAAAGAACCAACTTTTGGTTCTGTTGATTCTTTCTATGGTCCTTTTTGTTTCTACTTGGTTGATTTCAGCTCTGAGTTTGATTATTTCCTGCCTTCTACTCCTCCTGGGTGTATTTGCTTCTTTTTGTTCTAGAGCTTTTAGGTGTGCTGTCAAGCTGCTGACATATGCTCTTTCCTGTTTCTTTCTGCAGGCACTCAGCGCTATGAGTTTTCCTCTTAGCACAGCTTTCATTGTGTCCCATAAGTTTGGGTATGTTGTACCTTCATTTTCATTAAATTCTAAAAAGTTTTTAATTTCTTTCTTTATTTCTTCCTTGACCAGGTTATCATTGAGTAGAGCATTGTTCAATTTCCACGTATATGTGGGCATTCTTCCCTTATTGTTATTGAAGACCAGTTTTAGGCCGTGGTGGTCCGATAGCACGCATGGGATTATTTCTATCTTTCTGTACCTGTTGAGGCCCGTTTTTTGACCAATTATATGGTCAATTTTGGAGAAAGTACCATGAGGAGCTGAGAAGAAGGTATATCCTTTTGCTTTAGGATAGAATGTTCTATAAATATCCGTTAAGTCCATTTGGCTCATGACTTCTCTTAGTCTGTCTACATCTCTGTTTAATTTCTGTTTCCATGATCTGTCCATTGATGAGAGTGGGGTGTTGAAATCTCCCACTATTATTGTGTGAGGTGCCATGTGTGTTTTGAGCTTTAGTAAGGTTTCTTTTACATATGTAGGTGCCCTTGTATTTGGGGCATAGATATTTAGGATTGAGAGTTCATCTTGGTGGATTTTTCCTTTGATGAATATGAAGTGTCCTTCCTTATCTTTTTTGATGACTTTTAGTTGAAAATTGATTTTATTTGATATTAGAATGGCTACTCCAGCTTGCTTCTTCTGACCATTTGCTTGGAAAATTGTTTTCCAGCCTTTCACTCTGAGGTAATGTCTGTCTTTGTCTCTGAGGTGTGTTTCCTGTAGGCAGCAGAATGCAGGGTCCTCGTTGCGTATCCAGTTTGTTAATCTATGTCTTTTTATTGGGGAGTTGAGGCCATTGATATTGAGAGATATTAAGGAATAGTGATTATTGCTTCCCGTTATATTCATATTTGGAAGTGAGGTTATGTTTGTGTGCTTTCATTCTCTTTGTTTTGTTGCCAAGATGATTAGTTTCTTGCTTCTAGGGTATAGCTTGCCTCCTTATGTTGGGCTTTACCCTTTATTATCCTTTGTAGTGCTGGACTTGTAGAAAGATATTGTGTAAATTTGGTTTTGTCATGGAATATCTTGGTTTCTCCATCTATGTTAATTGAGAGTTTTGCAGGATACAGTAACCTGGGCTGGCATTTGTGTTCTCTTAGGGTCTGTATGACATCTGTCCAGGATCTTCTGGCCTTCATAGTTTCTGGCGAAAAGTCTGGTGTGATTCTGATAGGTCTGCCTTTATATGTTACTTGACCTTTTTCCCTTACTGCTTTTAATATTCTTTCTTTATTTTGTGCGTTTGGTGTTTTGACAATTATGTGACGGGAGGTGTTTCTTTTCTGGTCCAATCTATTTGGAGTTCTGTAGGCTTCTTGTATGCCTATGGGTATCTCTTTTTTTAGGTTAGGGAAGTTTTCTTCTATGATTTTGTTGAAGATATTTACTGGTCCTTTGAGCTGGGAGTCTTCACTCTCTTCTATACCTATTATCCTTAGGTTTGATCTTCTCATTGAGTCCTGGATTTCCTGTATGTTTTGGACCAGTAGCTTTTTCCGCTTTACATTATCTTTGACAGTTGAATCAATGATTTCTATGGAATCTTCTGCTCCCGAGATTCTCTCTTCCATCTCTTGAATTCTGTTGGTGAAGCTTGTATCTACAGCTCCTTGTCTTTTCTTTTGATTTTCTATGTCCAGGGTTGTTTCCAAGTGTTCTTTCTTGATTGCTTCTATTTCCATTTTTAATTCCTTCAACTGTTTGATTGTGTTTTCCTGGAATTCTTTCAGGGATTTTTGCGATTCCTCTCTGTAGGCTTCTACTTGTTCTCTAAGGGAGTTCTTTATGTCTTTCTTGAAGTCCTCCAGCATCATGATCAAATATGATTTTGAAACTAGGTCTTGCTTTTCTGGTGTGTTTGGATATTCCGTGTTTGCTTTGGTGGGAGAATTGGGCTCCGATGATGCCATGTAGTCTTGGTTTCTGTTGCTTGGGTTCCTGCGCTTGCCTCTCGCCATCAGATTATCTCTAGTGTTACTTTGTTCTGCTATTTCTGACAGTGGCTAGACTGTCCTATAACCTGTGTGTCAGGAGTGCTGTAGACCTGTTTTCCTGTTTTCTTTCAGCCAGTTATGGGGACAGAGTGTTCTGCTTTCGGGCGTGTAGTTTTTCCTCTCTATAGGTCTTCAGCTGTTCCTGTGGGCCTGTGTCTTGAGTTCACCAGGCAGGTTTCTTGCAGGGGAAAAGTTGGTCCTACCTGTGGTTCCAAGGCTCAAGTTAGCTCCTGTGGTACTGCCTAAGTCCTCTCCGCTGTGGCAGCAACCGGGAAAATCTGTGCCGCTCCTTCCGGGAGCCTCCGTGCACCAGGGTTTCAGATGACGTTTGGTGTTTTCCTCTGGTGCCTGGATGTGCACAGAGTGCAGTCTCTTCTGGTTTCCCAGGCGTGTCTGCCTGTCTGAAGGTTCAGCTCTCCCTCCCACGGGATTTGGTTGCAGAGAACTGTTTATCCGGTCTGTTTCCTTCAGGTTCCGGCAGTGTCTCAGGCGCAGGGGTCCTGCCGCTCCCGGGCCCTCCCCTATGGGAACCCAGAGGCCTTATACAGTTGCCTCTTGGGCCAGGGATGTGGGCAGGGGTGGGCAGTGTTGGTGGTCTCCTCCGCTCTGCAGCCTCAGGAGTGCCCACCTGATCAGGCGGTGAGGTCTCTCTCCCACGGGGTTTGGGAGCAGAGAGCTGCTGCGGTCCGGGATCCGCCGGTGTGGGACTTCCGGTAAACACAGGAAGTGCCCGGCCTTAGAGGAATTTTGCCTCTGTGTGTCCTGAGTTCACCAGGCAGGTTTCTTGCAGGGGAAAAGTTGGTCGTACCTGCAGTTCCAAGGCTCAAGTTTGCTCGTGGGGTACTGCCTAAGTCCTCTCCGCTGTGGCAGCAACCGGGAAGATCTGCGCCGCTCTTTCCAGGAGCCTCCGTGCACCAGGGTTCCAGATGGCGTTTGGTGTTTTCCTCTGGCGCCTGGATGTGCACAGAGTGCAGTCTCTTCTGGTTTCCCAGGCGTGTCCGCCTCTCTGAAGGTTCAGCTCTCCCTCCCATGGGATTTGGGTGCAGAGAACTGTTTATCCGGTCTGTTTCCTTCAGGTTCCGGCAGTGTCTCAGGCGCAGGGGTCCTGCCGCTCCCGGGCCCTCCCCTACGGGAACCCAGAGGCCTTATACAGTTGCCTCTTGGGCCAGGGATGTGGGCAGGGGTGGGCAGTGTTGGTGGTCTCCTCCGCTCTGCAGCCTCAGGAGTGCCCACTTGATCAGGCGGTGAGGTCTCTCTCCCACGGGGTTTGGGAGCAGAGCTGAACCCCATTTTTTAATAGGGTTATTTGTCTCCCTGCGGTCTAACTTCTTGAGTTCTTTGTATATTTTGGATATAAGGCCTCTATCTGTTGTAGGATTGGTAAAGATCTTTTCCCAATCTGTTGGTTGCCGTTTTGTCCTAACCACAGTGTCCTTCGCCTTACAGAAGCTTTGCAGTTTTATGAGATCCCATTTGTCGATTTTTGATCTTAGAGCATAAGTCATTGGTGTTTTGTTCAGGAAATTTTTTCCAGTGCTCATGTGTTCGAGATGCTGCCCTAGTTTTTCTTCTATTAGTTTGAGTGTGTCTGGTTTGATGTGGAGGTCCTTGATCCACTTGGACTTAAGCTTTGTACAGGGTGATAAGCATGGATCGATCTGCATTCTTCTGCATGTTGACCTCCAGTTGAACCAGCACCATTTGCTGAAAATGCTATCTTTTTTCCATTGGATGGTTTTGGCTCCTTTGTCAAAAATCAAGTGACCATAGGTGTGTGGGTTCATTTCTGGGTCTTCAATTCTATTCCATTGGTCTATCTGTCTGTCTCTGTACCAATACCATGCAGTTTTTATCACTATTGCTCTGTAATACTGCTTGAGTTCAGGGATAGTGATTCCCCCTGAAGTCCTCTTATTGTTGAGGATAGCTTTAGCTATCCTGGGTTTTTTGTTATTCCAGATGAATTTGCAAATTGTTCTGTCTAACTCTTTGAAGAATTGGATTGGTATTTTGATGGGGATTGCATTGAATCTGTAGATTGCTTTTGGTAAAATGGCCATTTTTACTATATTAATCCTGCCAATCCATGAGCATGGGAGATCTTTCCATCTTCTGAGGTCTTCTTCAATTTCTTTCCTCAGTGTCTTGAAGTTCTTATTGTACAGATCTTTTACTTGCTTGGTTAAAGTCACACCGAGGTACTTTATATTATTTGGGTCTATTATGAAGGGTGTCGTTTCCCTAATTTCTTTCTCGGCTTGTTTCTCTTTTGTATAGAGGAAGGCAACTGATTTATTTGAGTTAATTTTATACCCAGCCACTTTGCTGAAGTTGTTTATCAGCTTTAGTAGTTCTCTGGTGGAACTTTTGGGATCACTTAAATATACTATCATGTCGTCTGCAAATAGTGATATTTTGACCTCTTCTTTTCCGATCTGTATCCCCTTGATCTCCTTTTGTTGTCTGATTGCTCTGGCTAGAACTTCAAGAACTATATTGAATAAGTAGGGAGAGAGTGGGCAGCCTTGTCTAGTCCCTGATTTTAGTGGGATTGCTTCAAGTTTCTCTCCATTTAGTTTAATGTTAGCAACTGGTTTGCTGTATATGGCTTTTACTATGTTTAGGTATGGGCCTTGAATTCCTACTCTTTCCAGGACTTTTATCATGAAGGGGTGTTGAATTTTGTCAAATGCTTTCTCAGCATCTAATGAAATGATCATGTGGTTCTGTTCTTTCAGTTTGTTTATATGATGGATCACGTTGATGGTTTTCCTTATATTAAACCATCCCTGCATGCCTGGGATGAAGCCTACTTGATCATGGTGGATGATTGTTTTGATGTGCTCTTGAATTCGGTTTGCCAGAATTTTATTGAGTATTTTTGCGTCGATATTCATAAGGGAAATTGGTCTGAAGTTCTCTTTCTTTGTTGGGTCTTTGTGTGGTTTAGGTATAAGAGTAATTGTGGCTTCATAGAAGGAATTCGGTAGGGCTCCATCTGTTTCAATTTTGTGGAATAGTTTGGATAATATTGGTATAAGGTCTTCTATGAAGGTTTGATAGAATTCTGCACTAAACCCGTCTGGACCTGGGCTCTTTTTGGTTGGGAGACCTTTATTGACTGCTTCTATTTCCTTAGGAGTTATGGGGTTGTTTAACTGGTTTATCTGTTCCTGATTTAACTTCGATACCTGGTATCTGTCTAGGAAATTGTCCATTTCCTGAAGATTTTCAAGTTTTTTTGAATATAGGTTTTTATAGTAAGATCTGATGATTTTTTGAATTTCCTCTGAATCTGTAGTTATGTCTCCCTTTTCATTTCTAATTTTGTTAATTTGGATGCACTCTCTGTGTCCTCTCGTTAGTCTGGCTAAGGGTTTATCTATCTTGTTGATTTTCTCAAAGAACCAACTTTTGGTTCTGTTGATTCTTTCTATGGTCCTTTTTGTTTCTACTTGGTTGATTTCAGCTCTGAGTTTGATTATTTCCTGCCTTCTACTCCTCCTGGGTGTATTTGCTTCTTTTTGTTCTAGAGCTTTTAGGTGTGCTGTCAAGCTGCTGACATATGCTCTTTCCTGTTTCTTTCTGCAGGCACTCAGCGCTATGAGTTTTCCTCTTAGCACAGCTTTCATTGTGTCCCATAAGTTTGGGTATGTTGTACCTTCATTTTCATTAAATTCTAAAAAGTTTTTAATTTCTTTCTTTATTTCTTCCTTGACCAGGTTATCATTGAGTAGAGCATTGTTCAATTTCCACGTATATGTGGGCATTCTTCCCTTATTGTTATTGAAGACCAGTTTTAGGCCGTGGTGGTCCGATAGCACGCATGGGATTATTTCTATCTTTCTGTACCTGTTGAGGCCCGTTTTTTGACCAATTATATGGTCAATTTTGGAGAAAGTACCATGAGGAGCTGAGAAGAAGGTATATCCTTTTGCTTTAGGATAGAATGTTCTATAAATATCCGTTAAGTCCATTTGGCTCATGACTTCTCTTAGTCTGTCTACATCTCTGTTTAATTTCTGTTTCCATGATCTGTCCATTGATGAGAGTGGGGTGTTGAAATCTCCCACTATTATTGTGTGAGGTGCCATGTGTGTTTTGAGCTTTAGTAAGGTTTCTTTTACATATGTAGGTGCCCTTGTATTTGGGGCATAGATATTTAGGATTGAGAGTTCATCTTGGTGGATTTTTCCTTTGATGAATATGAAGTGTCCTTCCTTATCTTTTTTGATGACTTTTAGTTGAAAATTGATTTTATTTGATATTAGAATGGCTACTCCAGCTTGCTTCTTCTGACCATTTGCTTGGAAAATTGTTTTCCAGCCTTTCACTCTGAGGTAATGTCTGTCTTTGTCTCTGAGGTGTGTTTCCTGTAGGCAGCAGAATGCAGGGTCCTCGTTGCGTATCCAGTTTGTTAATCTATGTCTTTTTATTGGGGAGTTGAGGCCATTGATATTGAGAGATATTAAGGAATAGTGATTATTGCTTCCCGTTATATTCATATTTGGAAGTGAGGTTATGTTTGTGTGCTTTCATTCTCTTTGTTTTGTTGCCAAGATGATTAGTTTCTTGCTTCTAGGGTATAGCTTGCCTCCTTATGTTGGGCTTTACCCTTTATTATCCTTTGTAGTGCTGGACTTGTAGAAAGATATTGTGTAAATTTGGTTTTGTCATGGAATATCTTGGTTTCTCCATCTATGTTAATTGAGAGTTTTGCAGGATACAGTAACCTGGGCTGGCATTTGTGTTCTCTTAGGGTCTGTATGACATCTGTCCAGGATCTTCTGGCCTTCATAGTTTCTGGCGAAAAGTCTGGTGTGATTCTGATAGGTCTGCCTTTATATGTTACTTGACCTTTTTCCCTTACTGCTTTTAATATTCTTTCTTTATTTTGTGCGTTTGGTGTTTTGACAATTATGTGACGGGAGGTGTTTCTTTTCTGGTCCAATCTATTTGGAGTTCTGTAGGCTTCTTGTATGCCTATGGGTATCTCTTTTTTTAGGTTAGGGAAGTTTTCTTCTATGATTTTGTTGAAGATATTTACTGGTCCTTTGAGCTGGGAGTCTTCACTCTCTTCTATACCTATTATCCTTAGGTTTGATCTTCTCATTGAGTCCTGGATTTCCTGTATGTTTTGGACCAGTAGCTTTTTCCGCTTTACATTATCTTTGACAGTTGAATCAATGATTTCTATGGAATCTTCTGCTCCCGAGATTCTCTCTTCCATCTCTTGAATTCTGTTGGTGAAGCTTGTATCTACAGCTCCTTGTCTTTTCTTTTGATTTTCTATGTCCAGGGTTGTTTCCAAGTGTTCTTTCTTGATTGCTTCTATTTCCATTTTTAATTCCTTCAACTGTTTGATTGTGTTTTCCTGGAATTCTTTCAGGGATTTTTGCGATTCCTCTCTGTAGGCTTCTACTTGTTCTCTAAGGGAGTTCTTTATGTCTTTCTTGAAGTCCTCCAGCATCATGATCAAATATGATTTTGAAACTAGGTCTTGCTTTTCTGGTGTGTTTGGATATTCCGTGTTTGCTTTGGTGGGAGAATTGGGCTCCGATGATGCCATGTAGTCTTGGTTTCTGTTGCTTGGGTTCCTGCGCTTGCCTCTCGCCATCAGATTATCTCTAGTGTTACTTTGTTCTGCTATTTCTGACAGTGGCTAGACTGTCCTATAACCTGTGTGTCAGGAGTGCTGTAGACCTGTTTTCCTGTTTTCTTTCAGCCAGTTATGGGGACAGAGTGTTCTGCTTTCGGGCGTGTAGTTTTTCCTCTCTATAGGTCTTCAGCTGTTCCTGTGGGCCTGTGTCTTGAGTTCACCAGGCAGGTTTCTTGCAGGGGAAAAGTTGGTCCTACCTGTGGTTCCAAGGCTCAAGTTAGCTCCTGTGGTACTGCCTAAGTCCTCTCCGCTGTGGCAGCAACCGGGAAAATCTGTGCCGCTCCTTCCGGGAGCCTCCGTGCACCAGGGTTTCAGATGACGTTTGGTGTTTTCCTCTGGTGCCTGGATGTGCACAGAGTGCAGTCTCTTCTGGTTTCCCAGGCGTGTCTGCCTGTCTGAAGGTTCAGCTCTCCCTCCCACGGGATTTGGTTGCAGAGAACTGTTTATCCGGTCTGTTTCCTTCAGGTTCCGGCAGTGTCTCAGGCGCAGGGGTCCTGCCGCTCCCGGGCCCTCCCCTATGGGAACCCAGAGGCCTTATACAGTTGCCTCTTGGGCCAGGGATGTGGGCAGGGGTGGGCAGTGTTGGTGGTCTCCTCCGCTCTGCAGCCTCAGGAGTGCCCACCTGATCAGGCGGTGAGGTCTCTCTCCCACGGGGTTTGGGAGCAGAGAGCTGCTGCGGTCCGGGATCCGCCGGTGTGGGACTTCCGGTAAACACAGGAAGTGCCCGGCCTTAGAGGAATTTTGCCTCTGTGTGTCCTGAGTTCACCAGGCAGGTTTCTTGCAGGGGAAAAGTTGGTCGTACCTGCAGTTCCAAGGCTCAAGTTTGCTCGTGGGGTACTGCCTAAGTCCTCTCCGCTGTGGCAGCAACCGGGAAGATCTGCGCCGCTCTTTCCAGGAGCCTCCGTGCACCAGGGTTCCAGATGGCGTTTGGTGTTTTCCTCTGGCGCCTGGATGTGCACAGAGTGCAGTCTCTTCTGGTTTCCCAGGCGTGTCCGCCTCTCTGAAGGTTCAGCTCTCCCTCCCATGGGATTTGGGTGCAGAGAACTGTTTATCCGGTCTGTTTCCTTCAGGTTCCGGCAGTGTCTCAGGCGCAGGGGTCCTGCCGCTCCCGGGCCCTCCCCTACGGGAACCCAGAGGCCTTATACAGTTGCCTCTTGGGCCAGGGATGTGGGCAGGGGTGGGCAGTGTTGGTGGTCTCCTCCGCTCTGCAGCCTCAGGAGTGCCCACTTGATCAGGCGGTGAGGTCTCTCTCCCACGGGGTTTGGGAGCAGAGCTGAACCCCATTTTTTAATAGGGTTATTTGTCTCCCTGCGGTCTAACTTCTTGAGTTCTTTGTATATTTTGGATATAAGGCCTCTATCTGTTGTAGGATTGGTAAAGATCTTTTCCCAATCTGTTGGTTGCCGTTTTGTCCTAACCACAGTGTCCTTCGCCTTACAGAAGCTTTGCAGTTTTATGAGATCCCATTTGTCGATTTTTGATCTTAGAGCATAAGTCATTGGTGTTTTGTTCAGGAAATTTTTTCCAGTGCTCATGTGTTCGAGATGCTGCCCTAGTTTTTCTTCTATTAGTTTGAGTGTGTCTGGTTTGATGTGGAGGTCCTTGATCCACTTGGACTTAAGCTTTGTACAGGGTGATAAGCATGGATCGATCTGCATTCTTCTGCATGTTGACCTCCAGTTGAACCAGCACCATTTGCTGAAAATGCTATCTTTTTTCCATTGGATGGTTTTGGCTCCTTTGTCAAAAATCAAGTGACCATAGGTGTGTGGGTTCATTTCTGGGTCTTCAATTCTATTCCATTGGTCTATCTGTCTGTCTCTGTACCAATACCATGCAGTTTTTATCACTATTGCTCTGTAATACTGCTTGAGTTCAGGGATAGTGATTCCCCCTGAAGTCCTCTTATTGTTGAGGATAGCTTTAGCTATCCTGGGTTTTTTGTTATTCCAGATGAATTTGCAAATTGTTCTGTCTAACTCTTTGAAGAATTGGATTGGTATTTTGATGGGGATTGCATTGAATCTGTAGATTGCTTTTGGTAAAATGGCCATTTTTACTATATTAATCCTGCCAATCCATGAGCATGGGAGATCTTTCCATCTTCTGAGGTCTTCTTCAATTTCTTTCCTCAGTGTCTTGAAGTTCTTATTGTACAGATCTTTTACTTGCTTGGTTAAAGTCACACCGAGGTACTTTATATTATTTGGGTCTATTATGAAGGGTGTCGTTTCCCTAATTTCTTTCTCGGCTTGTTTCTCTTTTGTATAGAGGAAGGCAACTGATTTATTTGAGTTAATTTTATACCCAGCCACTTTGCTGAAGTTGTTTATCAGCTTTAGTAGTTCTCTGGTGGAACTTTTGGGATCACTTAAATATACTATCATGTCGTCTGCAAATAGTGATATTTTGACCTCTTCTTTTCCGATCTGTATCCCCTTGATCTCCTTTTGTTGTCTGATTGCTCTGGCTAGAACTTCAAGAACTATATTGAATAAGTAGGGAGAGAGTGGGCAGCCTTGTCTAGTCCCTGATTTTAGTGGGATTGCTTCAAGTTTCTCTCCATTTAGTTTAATGTTAGCAACTGGTTTGCTGTATATGGCTTTTACTATGTTTAGGTATGGGCCTTGAATTCCTACTCTTTCCAGGACTTTTATCATGAAGGGGTGTTGAATTTTGTCAAATGCTTTCTCAGCATCTAATGAAATGATCATGTGGTTCTGTTCTTTCAGTTTGTTTATATGATGGATCACGTTGATGGTTTTCCTTATATTAAACCATCCCTGCATGCCTGGGATGAAGCCTACTTGATCATGGTGGATGATTGTTTTGATGTGCTCTTGAATTCGGTTTGCCAGAATTTTATTGAGTATTTTTGCGTCGATATTCATAAGGGAAATTGGTCTGAAGTTCTCTTTCTTTGTTGGGTCTTTGTGTGGTTTAGGTATAAGAGTAATTGTGGCTTCATAGAAGGAATTCGGTAGGGCTCCATCTGTTTCAATTTTGTGGAATAGTTTGGATAATATTGGTATAAGGTCTTCTATGAAGGTTTGATAGAATTCTGCACTAAACCCGTCTGGACCTGGGCTCTTTTTGGTTGGGAGACCTTTATTGACTGCTTCTATTTCCTTAGGAGTTATGGGGTTGTTTAACTGGTTTATCTGTTCCTGATTTAACTTCGATACCTGGTATCTGTCTAGGAAATTGTCCATTTCCTGAAGATTTTCAAGTTTTTTTGAATATAGGTTTTTATAGTAAGATCTGATGATTTTTTGAATTTCCTCTGAATCTGTAGTTATGTCTCCCTTTTCATTTCTAATTTTGTTAATTTGGATGCACTCTCTGTGTCCTCTCGTTAGTCTGGCTAAGGGTTTATCTATCTTGTTGATTTTCTCAAAGAACCAACTTTTGGTTCTGTTGATTCTTTCTATGGTCCTTTTTGTTTCTACTTGGTTGATTTCAGCTCTGAGTTTGATTATTTCCTGCCTTCTACTCCTCCTGGGTGTATTTGCTTCTTTTTGTTCTAGAGCTTTTAGGTGTGCTGTCAAGCTGCTGACATATGCTCTTTCCTGTTTCTTTCTGCAGGCACTCAGCGCTATGAGTTTTCCTCTTAGCACAGCTTTCATTGTGTCCCATAAGTTTGGGTATGTTGTACCTTCATTTTCATTAAATTCTAAAAAGTTTTTAATTTCTTTCTTTATTTCTTCCTTGACCAGGTTATCATTGAGTAGAGCATTGTTCAATTTCCACGTATATGTGGGCATTCTTCCCTTATTGTTATTGAAGACCAGTTTTAGGCCGTGGTGGTCCGATAGCACGCATGGGATTATTTCTATCTTTCTGTACCTGTTGAGGCCCGTTTTTTGACCAATTATATGGTCAATTTTGGAGAAAGTACCATGAGGAGCTGAGAAGAAGGTATATCCTTTTGCTTTAGGATAGAATGTTCTATAAATATCCGTTAAGTCCATTTGGCTCATGACTTCTCTTAGTCTGTCTACATCTCTGTTTAATTTCTGTTTCCATGATCTGTCCATTGATGAGAGTGGGGTGTTGAAATCTCCCACTATTATTGTGTGAGGTGCCATGTGTGTTTTGAGCTTTAGTAAGGTTTCTTTTACATATGTAGGTGCCCTTGTATTTGGGGCATAGATATTTAGGATTGAGAGTTCATCTTGGTGGATTTTTCCTTTGATGAATATGAAGTGTCCTTCCTTATCTTTTTTGATGACTTTTAGTTGAAAATTGATTTTATTTGATATTAGAATGGCTACTCCAGCTTGCTTCTTCTGACCATTTGCTTGGAAAATTGTTTTCCAGCCTTTCACTCTGAGGTAATGTCTGTCTTTGTCTCTGAGGTGTGTTTCCTGTAGGCAGCAGAATGCAGGGTCCTCGTTGCGTATCCAGTTTGTTAATCTATGTCTTTTTATTGGGGAGTTGAGGCCATTGATATTGAGAGATATTAAGGAATAGTGATTATTGCTTCCCGTTATATTCATATTTGGAAGTGAGGTTATGTTTGTGTGCTTTCATTCTCTTTGTTTTGTTGCCAAGATGATTAGTTTCTTGCTTCTAGGGTATAGCTTGCCTCCTTATGTTGGGCTTTACCCTTTATTATCCTTTGTAGTGCTGGACTTGTAGAAAGATATTGTGTAAATTTGGTTTTGTCATGGAATATCTTGGTTTCTCCATCTATGTTAATTGAGAGTTTTGCAGGATACAGTAACCTGGGCTGGCATTTGTGTTCTCTTAGGGTCTGTATGACATCTGTCCAGGATCTTCTGGCCTTCATAGTTTCTGGCGAAAAGTCTGGTGTGATTCTGATAGGTCTGCCTTTATATGTTACTTGACCTTTTTCCCTTACTGCTTTTAATATTCTTTCTTTATTTTGTGCGTTTGGTGTTTTGACAATTATGTGACGGGAGGTGTTTCTTTTCTGGTCCAATCTATTTGGAGTTCTGTAGGCTTCTTGTATGCCTATGGGTATCTCTTTTTTTAGGTTAGGGAAGTTTTCTTCTATGATTTTGTTGAAGATATTTACTGGTCCTTTGAGCTGGGAGTCTTCACTCTCTTCTATACCTATTATCCTTAGGTTTGATCTTCTCATTGAGTCCTGGATTTCCTGTATGTTTTGGACCAGTAGCTTTTTCCGCTTTACATTATCTTTGACAGTTGAATCAATGATTTCTATGGAATCTTCTGCTCCCGAGATTCTCTCTTCCATCTCTTGAATTCTGTTGGTGAAGCTTGTATCTACAGCTCCTTGTCTTTTCTTTTGATTTTCTATGTCCAGGGTTGTTTCCAAGTGTTCTTTCTTGATTGCTTCTATTTCCATTTTTAATTCCTTCAACTGTTTGATTGTGTTTTCCTGGAATTCTTTCAGGGATTTTTGCGATTCCTCTCTGTAGGCTTCTACTTGTTCTCTAAGGGAGTTCTTTATGTCTTTCTTGAAGTCCTCCAGCATCATGATCAAATATGATTTTGAAACTAGGTCTTGCTTTTCTGGTGTGTTTGGATATTCCGTGTTTGCTTTGGTGGGAGAATTGGGCTCCGATGATGCCATGTAGTCTTGGTTTCTGTTGCTTGGGTTCCTGCGCTTGCCTCTCGCCATCAGATTATCTCTAGTGTTACTTTGTTCTGCTATTTCTGACAGTGGCTAGACTGTCCTATAACCTGTGTGTCAGGAGTGCTGTAGACCTGTTTTCCTGTTTTCTTTCAGCCAGTTATGGGGACAGAGTGTTCTGCTTTCGGGCGTGTAGTTTTTCCTCTCTATAGGTCTTCAGCTGTTCCTGTGGGCCTGTGTCTTGAGTTCACCAGGCAGGTTTCTTGCAGGGGAAAAGTTGGTCCTACCTGTGGTTCCAAGGCTCAAGTTAGCTCCTGTGGTACTGCCTAAGTCCTCTCCGCTGTGGCAGCAACCGGGAAAATCTGTGCCGCTCCTTCCGGGAGCCTCCGTGCACCAGGGTTTCAGATGACGTTTGGTGTTTTCCTCTGGTGCCTGGATGTGCACAGAGTGCAGTCTCTTCTGGTTTCCCAGGCGTGTCTGCCTGTCTGAAGGTTCAGCTCTCCCTCCCACGGGATTTGGTTGCAGAGAACTGTTTATCCGGTCTGTTTCCTTCAGGTTCCGGCAGTGTCTCAGGCGCAGGGGTCCTGCCGCTCCCGGGCCCTCCCCTATGGGAACCCAGAGGCCTTATACAGTTGCCTCTTGGGCCAGGGATGTGGGCAGGGGTGGGCAGTGTTGGTGGTCTCCTCCGCTCTGCAGCCTCAGGAGTGCCCACCTGATCAGGCGGTGAGGTCTCTCTCCCACGGGGTTTGGGAGCAGAGAGCTGCTGCGGTCCGGGATCCGCCGGTGTGGGACTTCCGGTAAACACAGGAAGTGCCCGGCCTTAGAGGAATTTTGCCTCTGTGTGTCCTGAGTTCACCAGGCAGGTTTCTTGCAGGGGAAAAGTTGGTCGTACCTGCAGTTCCAAGGCTCAAGTTTGCTCGTGGGGTACTGCCTAAGTCCTCTCCGCTGTGGCAGCAACCGGGAAGATCTGCGCCGCTCTTTCCAGGAGCCTCCGTGCACCAGGGTTCCAGATGGCGTTTGGTGTTTTCCTCTGGCGCCTGGATGTGCACAGAGTGCAGTCTCTTCTGGTTTCCCAGGCGTGTCCGCCTCTCTGAAGGTTCAGCTCTCCCTCCCACGGGATTTGGGTGCAGAGAACTGTTTATCCGGTCTGTTTCCTTCAGGTTCCGGCAGTGTCTCAGGCGCAGGGGTCCTGCCGCTCCCGGGCCCTCCCCTACGGGAACCCAGAGGCCTTATACAGTTGCCTCTTGGGCCAGGGATGTGGGCAGGGGTGGGCAGTGTTGGTGGTCTCCTCCGCTCTGCAGCCTCAGGAGTGCCCACTTGATCAGGCGGTGAGGTCTCTCTCCCACGGGGTTTGGGAGCAGAGCTGAACCCCATTTTTTAATAGGGTTATTTGTCTCCCTGCGGTCTAACTTCTTGAGTTCTTTGTATATTTTGGATATAAGGCCTCTATCTGTTGTAGGATTGGTAAAGATCTTTTCCCAATCTGTTGGTTGCCGTTTTGTCCTAACCACAGTGTCCTTCGCCTTACAGAAGCTTTGCAGTTTTATGAGATCCCATTTGTCGATTTTTGATCTTAGAGCATAAGTCATTGGTGTTTTGTTCAGGAAATTTTTTCCAGTGCTCATGTGTTCGAGATGCTGCCCTAGTTTTTCTTCTATTAGTTTGAGTGTGTCTGGTTTGATGTGGAGGTCCTTGATCCACTTGGACTTAAGCTTTGTACAGGGTGATAAGCATGGATCGATCTGCATTCTTCTGCATGTTGACCTCCAGTTGAACCAGCACCATTTGCTGAAAATGCTATCTTTTTTCCATTGGATGGTTTTGGCTCCTTTGTCAAAAATCAAGTGCCCATAGGTGTGTGAGTTCATTTCTGGGTCTTCAATTCTGTTCCATTGGTCTATCTGTCTGTCTCTGTACCAATACCATGCAGTTTTTATCACTATTGCTCTGTAATACTGCTTGAGTTCAGGGATAGTGATTCCTCCTGAAGTCCTTTTATTGTTGAGGATAGTTTTAGCTATCCTGGGTTTTTTGTTATTCCAGATGAATTTGCAAATTGTTCTGTCTAACTCTTTGAAGAATTGGTTGGTCAGGTAGCAGCTTTTAAGATCGTTTTCGATGCTACACACCAAGGGTCAGGAAGATGACTTGGTAGAAAAGTGGGGTTAGGTGTTCGATTCACCTGCTCTTTTGCAATTCATCAGGCGAGTCGCTTTTCATTTCCTTGGATTGCCAGCAGGTCTCATTTTACTGTCTGTAAAAGAAATAACTCTAACAATATCTACATGGACACAACACTACTGTTTCATAGCACCAGCTTCAGCGATCTCATAAACTGAAATATAGTCAGTCGGTACAGTTTGATAATGTAGCCCAAAAGGTTTTGATATAATTAATGTCCTTTTATTTCTCTTGAAAAATCTGAAGCCTGCACTTGACTACTTTTTTCAAATGTCACGATCATTTTAGAAGACCGCACAAATACTGTTTTGGCAGGGTGTTCTTTCCATGAAACAATTATCCCTGGTAACTTGAAACTCCCTCTGAGCCAATGTGTCTACCTTTCTCTAATTTTAGTATTAAATACAAATATAGGAAAAAGAAACAGAAAGGAGAGTTAACACTCATACCCAGAAATCTGAGCTCAGCCATGTGCTTTCCTCATTCTCTTCTCTGATGCCGTTTGTGAGTTTAAAGTAGAAACAAAAATACTCTTATTCTTATTATTTAGTGTTAAGTGTATCCCAGTTAAGATTGTTAGATGATTCACTGGTATGTGGAGACCACTTTCACCTGTCACTGTGAACAGAGTCACACGGACTGTGTGACTGCAGGGAATTCTGGGAAGTTTCTCTCAGTATGGTTAGAGCTGTGCTGATTTATCCTTTGGGAGCCATGATTTGCTCCCCAGCTGAAAGCCCAAGGTTATTTCTTGGCTTTAGACTCAAGTTCAGGGAGGGAATGAAACTAAATCAATGTGTAGAATACAAAGTTCTTCTAATTACTTAACATTTAACACCTCAGTTTCTCAATTCTAAGTGTGTTAACCTTTGCAACACCATGAAAAATAGCCAAGAAAATTCAAACAAGGAAAGGTGTATTTTGGCTCAGGGGTTAAAGGCGTTTTAGTATGTGGTCGTCTGAGTATTATTTAATGAAACTGTAGTAAGGCACAGCATAATGGCAGGAGAGCATTGTGGTAGCCAAGACGCAGAAATGAGATAGTAAGGTAAGATAACCCCCTAGGACGTGCCCATAGGACCTGCTTCCTCCAACTAGGTTCCACCTCCCACTTTCACCAATCTTTAAATAAAGCCATCAGATTATGTATGAATCCATCAAGAGATTAATTCACGTATTATATCAGAACTTTCATAATCTCATGATCTCTTAATTATTGTACCTACCACTGGGAACTAAACTCAGGAAATTTTTAAAGGACATTTGCTTTCAAACTCTAACAGCAAAATTAATAAAGAAGGGACTTAGATACACTTAGATACTCTTTAATTTTATTTAAACAAATGAATTAACACACACACACACACACACACACACACACACACACACACACAATTGCTGCCTGGACTTGAGCCTAATCAGTGACTCTCTCAACCTAAGGGATGTATGATCTTATCAAAGGCAGAAAGGCCTTATCATGTATCTATTTGCGTAAAGGATACTGGGACTCCATAGGAAATCTTAATGTTAGGGCTAGAGACTCATATGATTATATGTAAATAATAAAGATCTCAGGGTTTGTGGAAGAAGTGATTGGAAAACACTACAGCATCTCTTATAAAAATTGTTCTCTTAGCCCAAACTTCTTACCTTAAAATGGTCTGGTCTTCAGTTTTTAAATGTAGGAGATTGTGAGTTGAAGAAAAAAAACCCAGTTAGTTTATAGTCATTTTTATGAATTTTCAAAAGATAATATACCCCATGGCATTATTACTTGATAGCTTATTCTAAGAATTTAGTCCAACTGGGGAAGGAGATTTGCTTAGGGTACTGCTGCTGGTTTCTTAGACATCTTAGAGATCACAATGTATCCTGTCTACAAGTAATGCAGGCACAGGAGAGGAGCAGAGACTGAGGGAGCAGCCAGCCAATAAGCAACCCAACTTGATACCCCTCCCAAGGGCAAGCACCAATCCCTAATACTCAATGTTCTGCTTGCAGACAGGAGCATGCTGTCCTCTGAGAGGCTCCATGCAGCAACTGACTCAGACAGATACAGATATCCACAGTCAAACAGTGCACAAAACTTGGGAACTCTTGTGGAAGAATGGGAGGAAGGATTGAGGGCCCCAAAGGGGATAGGACTTCATAGGAAGACCAATAGAGTCAACTAACTCTTGGGACTCTCAGAGACTGAACCACCAACCAAAGAACATACAGGGGATAGAGCTGTGCCTCCCTGCTCATATGTAGCAGATGTGCAGCTTGGTCTTCGTGTGGGTCCTGAACAACCAGAGCAGGGGCTCTCCTAAAAGCTGTTGTGTGTGTATAGGATGTGTTCTACTAGCTGGATTACCTTGTTTGGACTCTGTGGGAGAGGAAGTGCATAGTCTTACAGAAACTTGAAGTGCCAAGATTCAGGGAATACCTCTGGAGTCCCTCACTCACTCTGAGGAGAAGGGGAGGGAGAATGGGGGAAGGATTGTGGGACGCGATGACCACTGGGAGTGGGGCAGTGAGCGGGATGTAAAGTGAATAGGAAAAAAATTAAATAAAAAAATAAATACATAAATAAGTATTAGAAACTGAACCAACATCATGTGAGTGGATGAAGTAGAACATTACCCCTTCCTTGGAATATCAATTTTATAATCTCAGTGAAATATGAGGAGAAAAATGGTTGGCTGCATATATATACATAAAAAAATTGATTATTCAAACCTTAGATTTTCATCAGACTGACAAGAAATAGGTGGGAGATTTCAACTGATACAGTTACATATTATCTATGACTCCAACAGTGGACCTGTTTACTCACAGCTCCCATGGCTGAAGGCACCTAGGAAATACATGTAGCTTTTCATTTCTAAATTTTTTTTACTTTAATAAAAGATCAATTTTGTAGTTATTAAGGATACCAAGACTATGGTTGTCTTTATCAAAATGTTTGAATTAGAGGCATCCCCACCCCTGCTCGAGTGCTATCTCTTGAGAATGAGGATCCCTATGTCTTTGGTCACCATCATGGACACCCAAGAGAAAGAAGTTTGGAAGCTAGTAAGCTCTTAAGTATAAAGAAATCATTTGTTATGGAAATGAAGATAGCCATATAGACAGACATACCTTTTCCTGACCATGTCTAGGGTCAGACAGCTAACACCTCCTGGATATCAGAGCAATAACTAGAGCCTCACCCCCTAATTTATATAGTGAAGAATGCACTAATAGGCCTCCTTATGGCTCTGTCAATAAACATGTATGACATAGGTGCTCAACCTTTACAGAAATAGCAGTGTAAAATTCTAAACGTTTTGTTATGATATTCTTTCCCAGAGCTCTCAGTTTCCATTTGATACAAGCCGTTAACTCTCTCCCTTTAAACTGAAAAGGGTTTAGCTGTTCCTATTACACTAGAGCCTATGTTCAGATCAGAGTCATTTAAATTATCAGCTCATTTTTTCTTGAAAATATCATTTGCAATTCTGTTTAGTTCTTCCTACTTCACGAGAACAATGAAAAGATTTCTGATGGATTAAAAGATTGAGGAAAATAATAGTCGAGATAGGCTTAGAAGACAATGGGGGGTGAGTATTTAGTCTATTACGACATACGCACACATACTGTCTTGCTTTGTTCCTTGTTATTATTTTCTTTTAGATCTCTGTCCCATCTTCATTTCATATCTTAGTCTTTTAATTGGGTTCATTTGCTTGCTCCTAACAAATCCTCCACACTATCCATCCCTAGTTTGTAATAGTTTCCAGTGAATTATCTCTTCACAGAGGAAAGGCCTTAATCATCCCATTATCTCCTCTGCAGCACTTTCTGCAATTACTGCCACGTGTTATACTTTAAATGTTATAAAATAAAAAAAATCAATCGATTCCCTTAAATACTTATTGACATTTTATAAGAATACATAAATATATATTTAATATGTCTCCAAATATTTAACTTTATCTCTATTTTGAATTAACACTAATTCCTGAGTGGGAGGGTGTCTTCTAAAGAATACCGTGATTTTCTAGTCAATGTAGGATTATTTATAAGTTTTACTGTTAAAAAATATGTTGTCTTTAAAACCACTTCACTTGAAGTTGTCTCGGAGTTATTTGGACAATTACTCCATGACGCGTCTACCAAAGCTCAAATCAGGAACTTAACTTTCACTTGGGGTTTTCTAGCAGCTCTATTATAACATTATTAGATACACTTCCCCTTTTGGAATTTATGAGCTGATATTTTGCCAACTCAAATATTTCATTCGCATAATTAATTCATATATTTTACACAATATACATGCATATTTATAGATGGATAAGATATGTGTAAATATATCCAAACATGTTTGGGTTGTTCTTTTCATATCATTTCTGTTGACTGATCATTGCACTTGTTGGTTTTTCTTCTACTCTGCCCTGTATCTTGTTGACTCCAACATTAACTCTTCTCCTTTCTCACTTATTATCTCTGTATTTTTAAATACTTATTTTCACATTTCCATATCTTGACCACATGGAAGCTTGCTTCAGTGAGCATTTTTCTCTCTATCAGAATTTATAGTATATTTTAATATACTAATTTCCATGGTATTTCAAGTATTATGTATAAAAAATTAGATATTTATGTCTGATTATTACATCTCGGTTTAGAAAGTATACACAACTTCCTCTGTTATGTGCTAAAAGCTGATTTTTCTCTAATCACAAATTAATTTGGGTTAGGGCTGGGCTATAGCTCTGTTTAATTTCAGGTTGGTGACAACTGATTTCAGTGACTTGAGGGGACATTAAGGTTCTAGTAGGGCTTGGATCTTAAGCACTTCAGGACTATCCTAAGGAACAGAGAAGGCCCAGTATTTATGGCACTTGCTTTTCTTGCAAAGAAACCAGGGATTCTCCTTTTGGAGTCTGTGGGCACTAAGTACACATGCTGAATATACATATATGTGGACAAAACACTCATACACAAATCTTAAAAAATATAATCCCACAGGCTGGAGAGATGGCTCAATGGTTAAGAGCACTGACTACTCTTCCAGAGGTCCTGAGTTGAATTCCCAGCAACCACATGGTGGCTCACAACCATCTGTATTGAGATTTGACTTCCCTCTTCCTGTGTGTCTGAAGACAGCAACCATGTGCTTATATATATATATATATATATATATATATATATATATATATATATATATGTGTGTGTGTGTGTGTAATATATACATATATATATGTATACATTATACATACACAGAGACAGACAGACAGAAGACAGACAGGCAGACGCATATCTCCTCAGGCTATCTGACCAGCCTGAAGAAATATTCTGGGCCATAGAATAAAGCTGATGATGTCTTGGTAGTACTTAACAGATTAAACAAAAAAGAATGCCTGATTTGGAGCATTTTCTGATGTTCACTGTATAAATGCTCCCACAGTGGGCAATTTTGAGCTACTGACATGTTGTTGAATTCCAGCCTAAGAAGAGGAATGCTTAATGAGTTCTCCAACAATGGCTTGGGCAGACATCATCAACTACTGGATGTTCCTTTTTGCTTTACAGAGTCCTGCAAGCAGCCATCCACTGGGTCAAATCCCTGTGGGGAAACCATAGACAAGAGCTCATTGTCTACGGCTCCTGGTAATCCAGATCTTCTAGGGTATCCTATGGGGTGAGGTGTATTTTAGCGGCTTACATTTCAGCTGTTCTTTTTTCAGGTTGCTGCGTATGTTTAGCCCTCCGATCACTCCCAGGATGGAAGGAGCTTCTACGCTATCTATAATCCGGCGAGGGACTCCATCTCATTCTGGCTTTACTTCACTTGGGAATCTCTGCATCTTTTTCATGTTGTTATCTTAAAAACACAATCTATAGTTTACTCGATGTTTTCTCAATTAAAATTTATATTTTAACAATATAATTCCTTTTGAACAATTATAAACAACATATTTGACAGAAGTCTTCAGCAAATTTGCCCTGATTTTTAACAGTTAGTTGACTTAAAGATGAATTTTACAATCAATGTGAAATGGGTATTTTCATTCATTGATTTATTTTCATATATAATTCAAATAAGCTCCAAGTATATACTCATATATATTTGTATCATATGAATATATAATATATTTAAGAAATGTATAGGAGTCAAAGCCACAAACTGTGTTGTATCAGTGTTTAAATACATTCTACAGGGAAACAAAGCAAACTGAATGAGAGGGAGCATAGACCCAATCAAAACAGGCTCATTTCCTTAAAAGCAGCTAACTTAAAACAATTTATACTCATATATAGTCAAGATGTGACAATGAAATGTAAACCAAGAACTCCTGACTTCCTGTCCATGGTCAGAGTACCTCACCCTGGCCTGGACATCTGGATTGGTGTCTTAATTGGTTTCAGAACTGAAGTGGGGTCAGGTTTGGTTAACACTTGAATAGGGATAATTTGGAGTATTATTTCTCCAAAACACTTTAAAATACTTTTTTGGTTATAATTTATTCAATAGTTTCTGTTTACTAGAAGGACAAAACAGAAAATTTTGCTTCGTTTGCTTTTAATACATCTTTTTCTCCTCCAATCCCTCCCACCCCATTCTCAAATTGATGGTCTCTTTCTATATGATGGATGTGTGTGTGTGTGTGTGTTATATGGAATATATATGTATATATATGTTTATATGCACAAATTTATAAATACTGTATAAATGCAGCTTTCTGAATCTTCTCATGTGTATGAGATGTCAGGACTGACTACCTATATTGGATAACCATTTAGTGGCCTTGTCCCAGCGAGAGGCTGAGTCTCCTCCCTCAGCCATCATGGTTACCCAGAGTTCTTTGTTGAAGGGTGGAACCTGTGTTATTTTTGCTCCTTCCACATTAATGTGTTTACTAACAGTGTCATTGCTCAGGTCTTTCTTGTGCAGCCATTTCTAGGAGACACAGCTCAAAGCAGACTTCGCTCCCCTGGCCTTTACAGTCTTTCTGTCTGTCTTTCCATAATGCCTCCTGAGCCTTACTTAAGCTCAGAAGTTGTGCTGAAGACCTATCTGTTGGAGCTGAGCTCCCGCCACCCATTAATCTCTGCACTTTGTCCAGTTGTGGTGTTTGGTAATGGCCTCCATTTGCTACAGAGAGCAGCTTACTTGATGAAGGATGAGTGCCACACCTGTCTCTGGGTATAAGGATAAGTTTCAGAGTATGGTTAGGTATTCTAATTATCCTCCTCTAAGACTCATGTGTTTATCAGCCCCCCACCCCCTGCTAGCTTTTTAGTACCAGGCATGTTTTCCATCCCTGGACAGAAAGCTTTGTATCCATTGGGCTGAGCCATGGATGTTCAGACAGTTGATCAAACATTCTGTTTCTCCGACGGTGCTTCGGAATGATATTAATATTATACTGGTTAACTTGGTAAAGCAGATTACCTCTTCTCATGAGGGTAGGTATAGCTCTCCCGCTAAAGGTAATGCTACCCACGCAAGAGGGAATTCCTTTTGTAGACTACAGTAAAGTACTCAAATGGTTTCACGCTTGTGTTCCTGGATTGAAACATCAGCAGGTCTGGGTCTCAGGTCATTAGGCTTTGGGGTGGAAGTGCACACATTCCTGACTCATTCTTGGATCCTGAGGTTCTCAGCTTTCATATTTACTGCGGCAAGTCTCTTCTCCAGCCCCCACCTACTCTCGTTCTCTCCTGGAGCTGGGACACTGCTTCTTACTTATCTTTGCACATCAGGACTCCTTGATTTTAGATGTTTGGACTCAGACTAAGAATCATAACATTAGCATCAGCTTCTCTGAGACTTTCAGACTTGACTCTAGCCATACTAATTGAGGACTCTCCCATAATGTCCATTTTGTATGTATGTATGTATGTATGTATGTATGTATATGTATATGTATGTATGTACGTTGTATGTATGCATGTATGCATGTATCTATATACCTACCTATCAATCATCTGTTTATCTCTTATTTATCATTTATCATCTAAATCTATCATATCTATATCATTTTATCATATAAATCCGTGTATTTCTCTCATCTATCATCTGTCTATCCCACAGATTCCTAAATTAAGACCCTCTATGTAAAGGTAAAAGGTGAATTTCCATAACAATGAGATAAATATTCAAATTGTACATGTATATTTTATGAGGGAGTATGCAGAGAATTTTTGATGTTTTTCAGAGTTGATCAGTATTTTGATTCTATGTGGTGATAGTAAAAGAATTCTGAATGAACCGTGAGAAAATTAATTCAAAAATAAAACACAGATAAATTAGAGGTGTTTCTAGCAGACCTTACCAAGGTGGTGTCATGTGACATCATTGTAGCTGTGGTTCTGAAAACATTCTGCATACTTTGTGTTGCATGTGCAGTGACAACATGAGATGCCATGGGCACTGACTGAAACACCCTGGCTCAGATTCAAGACTACTGCATGCTGGGTAAACACTGAATCACAATGTCTTTACTGTACATGCCACGTTTCTGGCTTCTACAGAAATATAGTGATGAGCTATAGAAAACAAAGACCTAATATTTTCCTATCAGCATTCCTCAGCATGTATCAGCTTAGCATGTGTCGGGATTATATAATGTTCTAATGTTTGATTTTAAAAGTTACTGTTTGTGTTGCTGATTTATATTTGATAAAAAATAAGTGAAATTTGGCTTAAGACCAGGAGAGAACTTCCAGCTATTTTTGAAATGTCCTCAAACACACTCAAGCCATTTTATACTATGTATATATGCAAAATGGCATTCTCAGCATTGCCATTATAAACTCCAAATATTGATCAGTTCTGAAAAACATTGAAGATGCTCTGCATACTGTAATAGGAAATATTCTGCCGAGATTTAAACTATTATGCAAAAGTAAACAAATCAATTCATGTCATCATGGTGGCAATTTACTTTTGTCTTTAATAAATGGAAAATCACACACACACACACACACACACACACACACACACACACACACACACACGAAATTGTCCTACATAAATTTCTTTATGACCTAGCATCAGTAAATATGTTATTTATATACTTCCTTAACTATGATAGCATAAAATATTTCTTAGACAAAATGGAATTATGAATATAAAAAGTTTAAGAAGTCCTGATTTGCCTATCTGTTTATGTCATTGTTTCTTATCATTATGACAAAATATCTAAAGGGGCAACTAAACAGATGAAGGATTTTCTCTGGTTTACAGTTCCAGAGGATGAAGCCCATTAAATGGGGGCAAGCATGTTGTTTGGAGAAGGTATGGGCCATGCTGGGCAGGAGCAGCTGACTTTAGGTACAAGCTGCTAGTCATCTTAGATTCTACTACTTCTTTCCGATCATTGAGAAAGGTATGTGATAACTCATGAGTGAAAGGGAAAGGGACGATCTGTGCAGATGATGGCAGAGCCACTGTTACTGCGGCACCTCATAGGAAGTCTTAGAAGGTTGTATTCAAAGGAGACACTTGGAACCGAAGCTTAGTGGTTTCCTGTGCTTCCAGGCAAGACCTCTGGTAGCTCATGGTGCCTGCTGTTGTTGCTAGGTGTGTGATAGGAGGAGAAAGGCTGGATGAAAGGTGCATTCTAACAGGTAGCCTCTGTCAGGTGAGGCTGGTTCAAGGTACTTGAGAGAATCTGACTATGAGTGTGTTGAGTGCTGGTGTCTGTGAAGTACAAGGGTGGCTGGGTTTAATAACATGAAGAACAAAGCTTTTGATGATAATTTCATTCACGCTTTGAAAACTCAATGCCTTTGATTGTTAATTATACAGTTCCTGGACTCAGTGGTATGTAATATTTTCCAGAGGAAAAAAGAACAAATTATGTCCCTCTGAGTTCAATTTTCCAGATCAAAATTCAATATCTTAAATCTGTAGAGGACAAATAAAACCAAGAGCAGAAACACATTGTCAACTAAGAGAAGCAGAGCAGATAGTTACAATTCTCACAGAATATTTTACGTTTAATTCCCCCTCTCATTTGTCTTTTGTACAATACAGTGCATTTTGAAAGCTGGTATTTAACCTACTATACCCACTCATTGTTTCATGCATAAAGCAATTATTCATTTCTCTGTACTGTCAGTAATCCTTATGTAGACATACTATAATCAATGGAACAAAATCAGGGTTTTGTTCTAAGACTTAGAATTTTAAAATACAAGCTGTTCCACAGTTTTCCTCAATCTAAATATGCCTATGGATAAACAGGCAGTATTAGAAGGAGAAGGAGGAGGAGGAGGAGGAGGAGGGGGAGGAGGAGGAAAGAGGAAGAAGAAAGGAAAAATAGGGAGAAGAAATAGAAGAAGCCAGTACTCAATTTTGTGTGACATTGCATTAAGAAAAAAGACTAAGTAGTTTGTATGCTGTTTCATAATAGTAAGTGTGTGATCAAGGTCAGAATTTGAATCCAAGTCTTTCATTTTATCTCAAAGCCCTTATTTATACTTCCTTTCACAGGAAGGAAATAAAACCAAGAAGTTTCACAGTGGAGCATAAAGAAGACAGTTTCTTTCCCTTCCAGAAGGCCTGGCGAACATCCAGGGTTAGAGCAGATGGACAAAAATGGGCTAAGGTGATAAAATGCTGCGATACCTCTGATCTCTCTACTTGTATGTTCTTTAAGCTTGAGAAGGAGCCTTGGTTAAAATAAAGAGAAAATGGTAATAGCCTCATAAAAACATGATATTTTTTTTTGGTTCTTTTTTTCGGAGCTGGGGACCAAACTCAGGGCCTTGCGCTTCCTAGGCAAGCGCTCTACCACTGAGCTAAATCCCCAACCCCAAAACATGATATTCTTAGGCAAATGGATAGTACTAGAAAATATCATCCTGATTGAAGTAACCCAATCACAAAAGAATACATGTGGTATGAACTCACTGATAAGTGAATATTAGCCCAAAAGCTTGAATTACCCATGATACAATCCACAGATCACATGAAGCTCAAGGAGAAGGAAAATCAAAGTGTAGATTCTTCAGTCCTTCTTAGAAGGGGGGACAAAAATAATCACAGAAGGAAATATGGAGACAAAGTGTGGAGCAGAGACTGAAGGAAAGGCCATCCAGAGACTGCCCCACCTGGGGATCCATCTGATATATAGCCACCAAACCCAGATAATATTGAAGATGCCAAGAAGTGCATGCTGAGAGGAGACTAATATAGTAGTCTCCTGAGAGGCTTTTCCAGAGCCTGACAAATACAGAGGTGAATGCTCACAGCCAACCATTGGACTGATATTGGGGACCCCAATGGAGGAATTAGAGAAAGATCTAAAGGGGCTGAAGGGATTTGCAACCCCATAAGAACACCAATATCATCCACCCAGAGTTCCCAGGGCTTAAACCACTATCCCAAGAGTACACAGGGTTAGACCTATGGCTCCAGCTGCATATGTAGCAGAGGATGGCCTTGTTGGGCATCAATGGAAGGAGAGGTTCTTGGTCCTTTCAAGGCTTGATTCCAAGAATAGGGGAATGCCAGGGTGGGGAGATGGGAGGGAGCCTGTGAGTGGGTAGGGAAGTACCCTCACAGAAGCAGGGGAGGGGAAACTGGGAAAGGAGATAACATTTGAACTGTAAACAAACAAACAAAAAACCAATAAAAGAAAAAAAATAATCCATGCCTACAATTCTGCCTAGGAAAAAGAATTTTTGTCAGTGTCTTTATGGGCAAGGTTGTTTTGTCTCTACAGGTCTTTAAGGCTACAGGAAGTCAAGCCATGACAATGATCAGAGATGAAAGTGGATTATGAGGTCCAGTTTATCTTGCAATCATCGCAATATCCTGAGTGGAATCTGTTTTTTGTTCTGTGGTAACTGAGAATCTGACTTCGGTAACTAACTTTCAGTTTTTCTGAAGTCTGGTTGGACCAAAAAGAAAGAATATTACCAAAGTTTTACCATTAATTAACACGGCAAAGTACTTTTGGGACTTGTTTCTCTCTGCGTTTTAAGGTCAAAATTCATTGTACCTTATTATTGCCCAAAGGATCTATTTGGTATGAGAGAATAACAAAGCAAACAAAAGGTCACTGGCATAGTAATTGTGATTCTCTAGTAATTCATTAAAAATAAAATATAAGTAAATGGCAAAGTAGAAAATGTCTCTCTGTCTGTGTTAATAATACATTGTATTGTCTTTGAAGACTGGGAATAGAGAAAGAGATAAATGTATTTTCAGTATTAATGTTTAAGGGATTACATAAGAACCTGATGACAAGCTATAAAAGCTCAGGCCAAAAGGCCTATGCTTAAATTTTATAATGACTAGGCATCATTGTTCTGAACCAGGTGATAGGTCAGTATTAACACTGGCTTACTATCATTTCTCTGCAAATGAAATTGCTTCTTCAACAAAGAACCTTATTTCCAGAGACAATGTTGAAGCCACACACATAAAAGAAACACTTTAATGAATTTTTTTTAAAAAAATGGAGATCGTATAAGCTTTCTAGGGCTGATTATTGTATTACCATAATCTTGGTGGTCTAAGATAACAGATTTATTCTTTTATAGTTTGAAGACTAAAAACCTAAAGTTAAGTTGTTGACAAAGTCCGGCTCTCTATGGAGACTGTAAAGGAGGGTGGTCATTGCCCATGTCCTCGCTCTTGGTGGTTCCTACCATCATCCTTGATGTGTCTAGGCTTTTACCTGTAATATCCATATTATTTCCCTTGGTTGTCACATGGCCCTTTCTTCTTTATGTGTGTCTCTTTTTATATGAAAATTTTCTTTTTATATAAGCATATTAGTCATTGAATCAGAGCCTTTCTAAGCTAATATGAACAGAAAATACCCCATTTTACATTCACAGGTATCAAGAATTTATATCAGATTCAATTGGGGGATGCATAATTCAATGTTGAATAGAAACCAGTCAGAAACAGTATACAATTAGTGGTGTAAGCAATATTGTGGTCTATGTCTCAAACCATGAGTCTGTCTTTTTGTGTATTTTTTTATTTTTTTATTCTTATCAGTTTTCCCTGAGGAATCTTGAAGGCATTACTCCCTCATTTTTTTTACAACAAAACAAAACAAAACAAAACAAAACAAAAAACAGAAAAAAAATATCAAAGACATGTTGGAATTCAGAGCCTAGTGTTTACTTAGGAAAACAGAAACTTCATCAGTTACCTTGTGAGGAACTGGCAACTGAAAAAGCAGAAGAACTGAGATGACACAGATTCAGAAATTGCAGGAGGAACAAAGGTAAAGTGGTTAGAGGAACTGCGGTCGGTCAAAGGGCTTCCCAGCCTTTGGACTCGGATTCTACTGCGGGTGACCCTGAGCAGCCAGTATCATTGGAAGGTCCAAGGCTACAGCTCTGCAAATTCAGGAACAACTTAGAAACCAGAACAACAGTTCCGGCCAGGGCAAGATCTGCTGTTGAGATGATACTAAGCATAAGAAACAGGACAGAGCATGGCTCTTCTTTCTCAGTCTGCCGCCAGCACCTTATCAGTGCACCTTTTACGAGCCATCAAGCAAAAGTAATGTGTAGCTGAAGAGTCCCAGTCCCAGATTTATGAAGCTAAGTATGAAAAAATGGGTCTGGAGCAGAGGGGTAGCTCAACACTTTGCAGATGCAGATTGGCAGAGCCAGATTTACAAGTTTAAAAGATGAGTTCACCTTGAAAACAGGAAGAAGGCAGGGGTTGTGGGGAATGGCATATTAATGAATACTAAAGGGAAATATACAGAAGAAAGGAGAGAGGAAGACCTCTCTCCCAAACCAGGGTCATGAAAGATAAAGTTGGCTAATTACCCATTAGCATCAAATGTTTTGAACCTCTGAACTGAAAGAATTAATCTCCAGCTGAAGGCATCAGAGCAAAAAAAACACCTAATTGAGGAATAAGTAAATGGCTTTGG
Organism: Rattus norvegicus; assembly: GCF_021556685.1. Taxonomy (NCBI): domain Eukaryota; kingdom Metazoa; phylum Chordata; class Mammalia; order Rodentia; family Muridae; genus Rattus; species Rattus norvegicus. The sequence goes on from NC_141535.1 coordinate 55,216,421, forward strand.
TGGAAATTTCTCTGTAAACTGGGGCTGCTACTGACCCCGTATCACTGTGTAAATTCTAATATTAATCTACAGCTACTATTATATGCAGTCTTGCTATGCAGTGAGGGGAATAGAGAGTAAGTAAAGACACAGGTATGATTAGCTGATCCAGCAGTCAAAGAATGCATTAGCAAATTCAGAGAAGAAGTAAGAAAAACACGACATTTTGTACTATCGTGTTTCATCACATTCTCCCTTCAGATAGACGTCTCCCCCTAATTAGCTCTCCTCTCACGCAATTCCAACAAGAGGAAGATAGTACACATGTTTGCATATTATACTTTTATGAGAGCTGCTATAATGTCTGAGACTTCCCCTTTTAGGGCGTCCACGACCATTTTCGTTAAGCTTAGGAATTTATTGGAGTTACAGAAAGATAAAAGAGAACATGCAGAGACATGGGTGACCCAACAGCAATTGCATAATTGAGAATCCCAGCATTCCTGGAGCTTGCTCAGACAAAATGTTTGCGCTCATTCACAACTCATGCTTTATTGTTTCCCCACCCCTGGCCTCATCATTATTAGTGATACAACTCTAGTTGTTCTGGAAATTTCTCTAAAATTCTGGTAATCTCTGGGAGACTACCACCCATGAGCAGAATCTAGAATGGCATTACTTACCTTTCCCTTCTGCTTCTGTAACTCCTCTTATTTAGAGATCACATCCTCAACAGATATTTTAGAGGACATCTATGGGTATAGGGTGGTGGTGGTGTTCAACCAAGACTACCAATATATAAGAAGATATAAGGGAATCTGATTATTGGTAAGCTAATATAAATTAAATGAAATCAAATTAAAAGATTTTGAACCAGAGGCATCCTGCATGGAATAACAAAACTCATCTAATAAACCATAGATTATTAAATGAAAATCCCAGTGTCTGAAGTAGGCAGAAAGGATGGATTAGCAGATGAGAGAGAGCGATAGAAGGCTAGTAGGGAATGAAGATGGTTGAAATCCATTATGCATATCTATGAAAAGGTCATAATGAAACCCATTATTATATATAATTAATGTATGCTAGTAGGAAAACATTTCAAAGGAGGCTCTCGATCTTAGATCTTGCATTCAGAAACCAGACTGCCTTAGACGATCTCCTCAAGGCCTGTTGGTGAGCTTTAATAAGAAACTCCATTTTAAAGGAAGGGCAGAAACCGGAAGAACAAATGAGCCTGTTTGTAGCTATCCCAAAAGAGTGTTGGAGAAAGGGAAAAGGCTGGATTGGCTACCACAGAATGTTCAAGACACGAAGTGAATTTCAAAGAGATTAGAGTAACCCTAGGGCTAGTTTGGAGAATGGCTATCCTGCTGACTGTAGGTGGTTAGGGAAGTTTTCTGAAGAAAACAAAACAATTAAATTTAACACTATGAAGCAACTTACTGTGTGCCTTCTTGCTCACACTGGTGTCATTAACACATCGTGGACGCATACAGGACATTGTTTGAGTGATTTAAGCTGGCGCAACAAGTCTGAAGATTATATGGGTCACCGTGCTGGCTACAGAACTGTATTTAATGAGATACTTGATTTCGTTGGTGAACTTCATGATGTTCATACAATGAATCAGCCAAACTAGAGATACGTCCTAGGCTTTGGAACTTTGTATTTTCATAATTATAAACGGTTTTACTCTACTGAGGCTGTCATACTGTCATGGATTACAATTTAGCTTCAGAAACTAACTAACCTTTTCAACAGTTCTTTATTTTTGGAGAAGTGACATCTCCAGAAAAACAAGTCCTGTGTTTGTCAAGTGCTCTGCTTTTGGGCAAAGGAACATCCTGCTGAGTTTCGCTTTTTCTGCAGGAAAATCAATCTGTAGCCTGCAGGTTCAGAAGGGTCGGGGCAGACTTCTCACTTAGGATTCCTATGTTTGAAGGCCTTAGGCACTTGAGGAATGCATCGGTTATAGTGGGAATAAGAATGACCAAAGAAGTGAGAACCAAAGCCAATAACTGTTGGAATGTTGAAGGGATAGGATGATGGTGATATGTTATTACAAGGCAGAAAATGCACATGGTCATGGTCAAATTTTAAATGATGCCTAGATGTATATTCTGCTATTGTTGCTGGCTCCATATTTTATTTTATTCTATTTTATTTTTTAAACTGATTCCAACAGGTGTGCTCATGTCCTCAAACTCACTTCCACTTCCCCCTGACAGGATCAGAATCCTGGCTCACCAGGCATACTGTAACTCTCTCCAGAGGACTCTCAGCTTCATGGCTTGTTGTCCTAATACTGTCTGGATTTAATTTCCTTTCTACTGCCAGTAAACTTTCTAAAACAGTTGTCCACTCATACAAATATTTACAACACTTCCTTTGTGTAGGAGGCTCTATAGCTTACTGGGTAAACAATAACATGATCTCTATCTTTTCAGAGCTCACAACCTACAATGGATGAATGGATACATGGAGAATTAGGGAAGGCTGATGTCATTGCCCTAAGGGGAATGACACCCTAGTCACTGATCTTCTACAGACTCTATAGGTTTCTTCTAAGAACCTATCTATGATCTTTTAAGTACTGGAACACGTCACAAAATTAGCCTAATATTTTGAGAGATGCTTGGGCACAGCACTCTATGTGCTTACAGAACCAAAAATAAAGAGACCTACTTAGTTGAATCAAGCATAGGTAGTTATTGTTAATTACATGATTAGTTTTGCATACTTTACTTTAAAAGTTGAAATTACATAAAACTAAGCTTTAGAGAATCAAACTGTCAGGTTAACTGACCTTTGCTAATAAGATCAGTGCCACATCTCCAATTGCTTTGTGGCTCAGATAACTGTGCAATGCTTAAGGGACAGTGTTTGTGTCTGAGAGAGGCATTGGGGTTAGATTGCATAAATTAAAATGTTGGCTGTGTCACTTGCTGTCCTTATGGCTTCAGGGAAAGTAAGTTATTTCATATTTTAATATGTGCGATTTCTTCATCTACAAAATGGATTGCTTTATTCCCAATGCTGTTAATAATGGAATAATATTTTTAAATCTCTGTGAGTTCATGCTTATTGATCCTGTTGATGTAGAGGGCTCTGTCCCTTTGGTGTCCTCCATCCCCTATGTCTCTTATAGTCTTTTCTGATTCTTCCATGGGAGGATTTCCTAAACCCAGAGGGAAGGGATTCAATGGAGACATTGCATTTAGGGCTGAATATTCCAAGATGTCTCATTCTCTGAATGATATGTGGCTGTGGGTTTCTGTATTTGTTCCTGTCTGCTGTAGGAGGAAGCCTCTCTGACGATAACTGAGCAAGGCACTGCTCTATGACGACGGCAGAAGGTCTCTAGGAGTAATTCATGTTATTGCTATGTTCTTTTAGTAGAACAATAGAATTTGGCTTTATCCCAGGTCCCTGGGAAATCTAGTTTCAGGTTCTTGGTCACTCAAGCAGTGTTGAGTATGGGTTCCATCTCTTGAAGTTGGCCTTAAGTTAATTTGTTATTGGTTAGTTATTTCCCCAAGCTTTGTGCTAGCATTACACTACCCCATCTTGTAGGCAGGACACCATTATAGATCAGTGGATTTTTGGCTGAGTTTTTGTTTACATTTCTTCTTTGCAAATTTTATAATGTCATTGTTTTTAATAGCTGAGTAATACTCCATGTTGTACTTTTCTGCATTTTGTTTATCCTCTCTGCTGAGAGGCAGCCTGGTTGTTTACTATTTCTGGCTATTGTGACAAGAGCAGCAATGGACATGGTTGAGCAAGTGTCTCTGTGGTAAGATTAAAGCATCCTTTGGATGTGTGCCTAAGACTGGTATAGCTGTATTTTGGGGTAGATCGATCTCTTGCTTGTGGGACTGCAAATTTGTGCAGACACTATGAAAATAAATGTGGTGGTTCCTCAGGAAGATGTTAATCAATTTACCTCAAGGCAAAGATAAAATACATTGGTGGACATATCAAAGAAGCACTTATAGCAAGATCCAGGAATCCTTTATATAGACCCAAGATGATATCTGATGACAGTTTTAGCTTTTGAGTTAGTGGAAGCTAGTGTTCTGCTAAGATGATAAGTTCCACAGGATGTTAATTCAGACACAGAAATGATCAGGTGTGGCTGAAACTAACCCAAGAGAGTAATTAGACTCTGAATAAGCAACATTCTAATCTCTCCACAGTACTGAAATTCTAGTGAGCTAATGGGTCTCTTCTCTTCAGGAGTTTTTATTCACCATTTATTGTTTAAAAATTATAAACAAATTTAGATTATTTTTATTATCCTCAATTATTGATTTTGTATTAGTCAATTGGGAATGAGGAGAAAAATAATGATATTTAAGTTACTCATGCCTTCTGGGACCCATTCAGGATGAAGAACTGGGGTGTAGTGTTTGAGAGATGACTCAATGGGGTATGAGCATGAAGACTTTATTTCAGATCCTAGCTCAAGTAAAAAAAGTCACATGTAGTTGTACACAGAGCAACCCTAGTACTGTGTGAGACAGAAACAAGTTTACTATGGCTGGTTGGTCACCAGTCTATTTCTGGTTTCAATGACCTAAGTCATTATCTAATGAAATACACAGTGACATTTCAGAGCTTTCCTATGTTTTGTTATTTTTCAGTATTCATTTGCTTAGCTTCTGATATAGACACGAATGCTTAAGACCTTCTTAAAGTGAAGAGGTAAAAGTAGACATTTAGGAGTATAAGGTCAGGAAATATTGAAAATAGAGGAAATTATGTCTAAATATACATCATTAGGTCAGGGATCAGCAAACTGTTACAAAAAAGTCAGAATTAACACTTTGGGCTTTGAGTAAACCATGTCCTAAATGTCGATGTGCTCCCTTCCCTACTTCATACGTTGATTGCTAAGTTCCCATTAGTGATCCTAGGGGTTGAAGCTTTTGGATGATGACTAGACCATGAACCTGCTGATAACTATGAGAGACATCTGAAACAGCTTGGCTGTCTACTTGTCTGATGGCAGCATATAGATCAATTGAAAGTAACTTCTATTGGGAAGTTCCTTGTCAGACATAGCATCTACTGCTTTTCTGATCTTCTTGACCTTCATAACTGTGTGGAACTAAAACCTCACTGTTTGTGAATCAACTCATCCAGGTCACAAAAGCTAGAGGGCTAGGCAGGCTTAATCATAATTCTTCTGTTACCACTGCAGTATATTATTACTTATAGGCAATATGAAAAAATGACAGAGGCTCTGTCTCAATAAGACTGTGTATAAATAAGACATAGACAGGATTTTTCCATGATGTTAATTTGCTGACAGATGCCAGACACAGATGACAGACCATAATTCTCATCTCAAAGAAGACAGAGATAGTCTATTTCAGAACCAAATATGAGTTCCCATGACCGAGAAATACAGATTTGGATTACTCTAAATTCTGTTTTCCAATATGGCCATAAGTTCAGGAAGTGTTCATAACAACACCCCTTGGTTGGGGGTGTCGAACGACCCTTTCACAGGGGTCACACAACAGTTATCCTGCATATCATATATTTACATTATGGCTCATAAAGATAGAAAATTTTCAGTTATGAAATAGCAGCAAATTAATTTTATGGGGGTCATGACAACAAAAGGAACTGTATTAAGGGCTGCAGCATCAGGAAGGTTGGGAAGCACTGAGTTAGACGCTATTGTAGGTCACAGCACTGACCAAGGGTTGGGCATCAGAAAGACCTTCTCTGAAATGTGCAACAGTGTTCTTCTCAGTCACACACAAAGAAGACACACCAATGCTACTTTTGGGAGATTCTTACTCAAATTTATTTCATGCAATTTCACTTTGATTTATGAATTCAAAGATTTAAGATCAGTTGTATGATGAATAATACCCTGGTTGATTTTTTTGGCAGTTATAGTTTATGTTACCAAACATATTTAGCCCCATTTTATATAGAACTCCATTATTTCACAATATTGTATGTGCTATACTGAAGACCATGTTACAAACCTAATGAAGAGCATTTAATTCTCTGTTTCACTCCAATTCAGTATTATCAGCAATTTGTACAGGATAGCTGAAGCCATACAAGGAATGCCTTGATAATGTTTTCATTTTTAATCCAAGTCTTAAGGGTTAAAGACTGAGTGTGTGCTTCTGCTGGAAGCAAGGCCTTTTGGGGGTCTTCACCATCTATTGAATCGCAGTCTTGCTTGCAGACTGGGGCACTGTTCATGTTCAATATGCAGAAACATAAAGCCACTGAGAGAACTTGAGAGCTGGGACATACTAGGGAGCTGTAGCAGACCAGTGACCTAAATTAATTTTGCAATGAAATGGCTATTTTGAGCTTCTTAAAAAGTAAATTCAAATCAAAAGCACAAACTCCATTGATTTTTTTTACAATTTAAAAATAGTTCTGACTTATGTAGAATTAAGCTTATTTGATACATTTGAAGCAGCCCTCCTCTATGATGTAATTTTACTCTTTAGAAATATTACACGAATACTGAATTATACTTTAATTATGTTACTTTATGTGTCCCTCTATCCTAACTGCAATCAGCATTTTAAAAGTTAGCTATATATGAATTTTCATCATCTAGTTTAAAAATTATACACTGGTGTTCTGGCTAGTTTATGTCAAGTTGACCCAGACTAGCTTCATTTTGAAAGAGAGAACTGCAATTAAGAAAATGCCTGTACCAGATTGGTTTGTGGGCAAGCCTCTGATACAGTTTTTAAACCAATGACTTATGTGGGAAGGTCCAGTTCACTATGAGTGGTACTATACCTGTGCAGGTGGTTCTAGGTTCTGTAAGAAAGGTTGAGCAAACCAGGATGAGTAAACCAGTAAGCAGCACTCCTCCATGGCCTGTGCATTAGCTCCTGACTCCAGGCTCCTCCTTTAAGCTCTTGCCCTGACTTTTCTGGATGATGGATTACAAACTGTAAGAGGAAATAAACGCTTTCCTCCACAAATTGATTTTAGTCATGGTATTTTATCATAGCAATAGAAACCCAACTAAGATATCTGGATTTCACTCATTGCTTTTTGTTCCCCATAAACTGGCTTGCAGTGGCTGGGTGTTCATTTAATACTAGTCAAGAAAAAAATAACACAGAAGGAAAGAAAAAACACATCTATTTAAAATTTGCCTGTTGTGATATGCTCCTAAATATCTTACAAATAGTATTTTAGGCACACTGTACACTGACGTTCATTTTCCTTTTGCATGGAAAATTGAAAGTGGACAAGAAACCCAAATCACAATGTTTATAAAAGACAACGTCCTGGGATTCCATCTGCCAGATGATACTGCAGTATAAGGCACAGTTGATTCTACTGTCTGCCCAACATCCACACACTCTACAGGGAAACCATTTTCTAGGTTGTAACAGGAGGAAAAGCTCAGAGCTCAAATCCCAAACCTACCTGTCCCAACACACAGCGGGTGAGTAAGGGTTAAATATCCTTCTGCAAGAAGTAAGACATCTAAAAGCACAGGAACTAAACACATGCAAGTGTTGACAGAGTTAGAAGGAGGGGAAAAACCAGTGGCTGAACACTCTCAGGATTCTTCTTCTTAGACTCTGAGCCCGAAGAATACAGACCCTCCTGCCTTATGATCGTCAATGCAACTTAGCGTTAGTCCATCTACAAGAACAGGTGGTCTATGGTAATGGAGTCATGGAAATGAGAGAGGTTTTGAGTTAGTCAGCTAGAAACAAGGTGAGCCAGATCATAATAGGGACTGGAAAAGAAGAGACCCCAGTGAGATGGGGAAAGGAATGTAGATTTTAACTATTGGAATCGGGTGCCTCATCACTGGTGCTTGGAGTGGGGCTGCTTTCTAGGGCAAGTGCTTCTGGGAACTGATGCCAGGACTCCTGATCTCTGCTATGTGCTGCTCTTACATATCTTAAAAGATTTCTCGTAAGAGCAATTTGGCTATAAATTGCTGAGGAAACACAGTAGCACAGGTCAGGGCTAGCCTGACTTCATGTGTTCTACTGGAAGCAATCACTGTAGCAGAAAGTACAAAGGCTGCCCCAGCCTCAAGTCTTGATCAGGCCTGTAATCAGATATGGCTGTGTCTGTTGCCAAATAGGCTGCCCCTGAACAAATGCCTGAGATAAGCATGAGGTAAAGACCTGCCTTTTTTACACCTGCAGTTTTGCCTGGAATCTGTGTCAAATGAGCTGAAGCATATTGGAGAGTGTAATGAGGGAGGGGAATGCTAGGAGATGGAAAGGAGTTTGCCTCTGCACAGGTATGGGTCTTCCTCAAAGAGGCTGCCATCTTACATGCTGCTGTCTTTTGAATATTTATGTCCCTCACATTTACATATTCAAATCTTCATCCTGACAGTGATGGCATTAGGAGGTCCCGACTTTGAGGAGTAATTAAGCATTGATCTAAATCCTTTATGTGGTGGGACCCAAGGAGCACACATCTCTTCACACATGAAGTCACAGTGAGATGCTATGGTCTGTGAATGAAACAGTGGGCGGGCCTTCTCCAGACCCAAGCTCTCAACTTCATGAGCTCTAACTTCATGGCTGCTAAAGCTATGTGAAGCACAATTCTATGGTTTATAAGCCAAATAACCTATGACATTTCATAATAGCAACTTAAAGAAAATGAACTAAAATGACCCTAAGCCATTGATCGAAACAAAAACAGTTTATTGAAACAAAAACATAAAAATTAAGTATTTAGAACTTGAGCTTGGAGCTGGGCTATTATGGCTGGTACAACTGTTTCCTCCAAGTAGCTCTATAAATTTTAACTACATTTGTTTACTGATATTATACTCCAAAGATAATAGTTGTAACTATTCTTAGAGTTCATCTAAGCTTTTAGGAGACTAAAAAAGGAATGACCTGCCCTGAAGTAAGTATATATAGAACTGAATAGGATTTTTTTCTGCCAAGAATATCTAAAGAGGTAAGAAGGGTTTTTTAATTGTTCTTTTTACATATGTTTGCGTTTTTAAATTGTGACATAAAGAAGAAAAACAGGTTGAAATTTTTCCAGGAGAAGGAAATTAAATATTTTGAATGGATGGCCAAATCATTGAATTTAAAAGTATTTTTAAACTTATAAAGTAAGAATGAATATATTTGATTTAATTAGGAGTTGACAAGTTGTAAAAAGTAGTCATAACAAACAAAAGGAAAGATACTGTCATTTTAACAACTTATAAGACTATATACTTCAAGAGATAATTTGCCAATTATCTTGTATGTCCTCACCTCCCTATTGTCCAAAACATATGCATCTTCATTAGTTAGATAAGTGATTTTAGGAATCACCTGTAAACCTCAGAATTTATTAGACTGAACTTCAATTTGCAGCAAATATTTTAGAACTGATTCACCTTGCTTGTTCTTTATCCTGATTTTGAATCTAAATAGTATGAATGGTTGAGCTTTAACATTAATATGGTATTCTTTTCATGGAAATATTTTGTCTTAATAGAAGTCAGAAGTACTGTGGTTAGAAGCTGCTTACAAGAACATGGCCTGGTATTGATTGAGTATCTTCAAATTTATGACAATTTACATTTTCAGAGAAGTTTTTGTTTCCTTGAGTGCACTCATCCAGGTTAGACCGTGTGTCTGGGCTTAATGTTCAGAAAACATTGGCATTACACAGATAGCAAGGGCCATATAGATTTTACCAATTTTCCAATTTTCACTTGGAAAGCTTAGGGCAAATTGGCTGAGATGAGAAAACTGTCACACAGTGAAAAGTTACTTAAAGAACAGGAGACACAGGTTTAAAATGGACACAGCAGTCAGTTCCTGAGCTACCTCTAGAATTCAGCTTATTAGAATGCAGATTGGGCTCAAGAAAAACCATTGCAAAAGGCAATACTCAGTGGGTGGGGAAACCTCACAAATCAGTAACCCTGAAGGAGACATGGGCTGAAAGGTAATTTAAGACACCCATGAGTGTTCAAGATATGCAGAAGTCTTAAGACAGACTCAGAAAAGGCTGCTAAAAGACAAAAAGAAGGCCATTTGTTTGAGCTATATCTGAGGGGGCAGCTCTCCCAGGGCTGACAAAAGACAGCAGCTGGTAAGATCTACCTGCTGTGCTACAATGCTGTCTCAGGAGATAAGTAGACAGGGAAACCAGAACAACACCTCTGCAAATGGCTTTCATCTTCCCTTGCGTTCACTTTTTAAGGGGCACAGGAATAGTGTCTCCCATCATCAGATTTCATGTCCAATCAAAATCTCAGAATGTTATCTTACTTAGAGATAGCATCTTGACCGATGTAAGCAAATACTTTGAAACAAAAATACCCTAAATTTACAATGGACTCCAAAATAGAAATGCCTATTTATTCATCCTTATTAGCAAAACAATAACACAAAGACACAGAAAGGATGCATACATAAAATCAGAGGTGGAGATTGAAGTTAGCCTGCCAGAAACCAGTCCGAGGAGCCATGAGAAGCTAGAAGAGGTGAGGACAGACGCTTCTTTAGAACCTTCAAAGCAAGTGTGGTACTTTGGATACCTTGGGTTCAGACTTCTAGCCTCCAGATTGGAAGATGATGAATTCATGTACTCTTCAGCCATTAAGGTCTTCAGAAGTTTGCTGTTGCAGGCCTAGAAAACTTAAACCAAGTGTCAACAACTCTCTGACATTATCTGTGACAGTGGCAAGTTCCTATTAGCCAGAGCATCTGACTGTATGTAGAAAGGCTTTCTCTGATTCACTGACAACAGCCCATTTGTCAGTAGTGCAAGAAGCAGAGCAGATAGTCCCTGCACGAGGGAGATGAAGTGAGTCAAGCGCAGAACTCATTATGTACTGTCTCAGTTTTAGAAATTTCACATATGTGGAGAAATAGCATACGGAAAAACATTCAAATGTAAAATTGACTGTCAATTTGTCAGCAGATGAATGGCTCCCTAAGGACTTGGGCATATATTTTTAAAAATGCAAGTTATACCTGATTGCCAAAGTACTAAGTATGGGAAGTCATAGGTGTGTTGCTTTGCTGCTCAAAGTGATGCACCATAAAGTCCATAGCACCAGAGGCTCTCAAGAGATGTTATTGAAAATAACATGCAAAAGTACCGGTTGGATTTTTGTAATCAAGTATGTCTAGTAAACGGGTGAAGTACACTGCACATGATGATATCTAATAGTGTGAATTCGCAAGCTGGTTCCGTTACCATTCTAGTAAGAATGAATCGGCTCTCCAGATTTATATTTTATGTACGAAATACTTTTGGAGCAATGCCATATCTAATCAACTCAAGGTCAACACAAACTCTGATCTCCACTTTTCTTTCTTCATTCAATGAAGATTTAAATATATCATGACAATTCTTTGACAATCTCCCGGCACTATTCTCCTCCTCTCCAGATTAGGAGTCCATCATTCACTCACTTCAATGAACTTTGCCATCCATGCAATCTAGCCAATACTTCCTAAGTTCTAAGACTGACTCTTATGTCACTGCTATCTAGCTTCCTGACACACTTTCAATAATTCAAGTTTCCCAAATGAGTTTTGAGTACATAGTGGCTGGAATATGCTGTGGGCGGGTCAACAAATCTAAGGTGGAAACCATTGTGGAAAAGCATCAGGAAGAGAAATGGAAATATTACATTTCCCTCTGGCCTGAAATGCAATGTTGTTTATATCTCTATTCTTCTACTACTTTCTCAAGAAAAGTCCTTTATTATATGCTTTCTTTTACCTCTTCTGGGGATCACTCTTTGCCATTGTATCTCCAGATCACTATTCTCTGAGTGGTGGGATAATAAGAATAGTAATTATTGTTTCTGTTTACAGGAACAACAAAAACCTCAGAGACTGAGGCTGGCTTTAACTTAAAAAAAAAGAAAATTAGTGAGAGCTAAAATTGCTGGAAGAAAAATTAAACAAGTTATTATTTATTTCCTTTTCAGAAGCAAAGCAGCAGAAACGTCAGGGAAAGCTTTTTTATCAGGGCCAGTCAAATGATTTTTCTATTTTTTTCTACGAGCCAGAAACCAGGGCGAAGCCTTTTTGGATATTTTATTCTTTCAAAGAAGCAGGCACTCTATTGCCTACTAAGAACCTTCAGAATCCACAGCTTTGCAGAATGGATTAGCTTAAAAGAAAACACTATTATCTAGCTTTGCAGAGACTTTCTGCTTTGCTTCAAGTCATGTGGCTTTTTTTTTCCACCCCAAAAGTAAACAGGAAAGGCATAAAGGCAGATAGTTAGAAGGTCAAATGTATTATTAAAAGTTGAATAGATCAACTTTCTCCATCAGTGTGTGGTATAGTTAGATGATTAGACATTAAATGGACGTTCTGACAGAGATGTGTATGAGGGATATGGGATGTGATGGGATATGTTATGAAGGAAGCGCTCTGGCTCAGATAAAACTTCTCTAATGAGACAGAATAAGATAATGAAGAAAGAAAAAGAAGAAGGAAGGAGGAGGAGGAAGAACAAGAAGAGGAGGAGGAAGAAGAAAAAGAAATACATGATGAGCATGAACAAGAACTGTAAGAGAGAGAGGGGGAAGAGAGAGAGCTGAAGATGGAAAGAGGGAGAGGGAGAGAGAATGTACCGTTTATAAAGGCAGACTAAGGAAAACTTAGAAAGTAATACTGAGATAACAGAGGAAAAAGTTGACCTTGAAGAGTCCTTGAAAACATTCTAAGCATCTTAAACCTTCTTTCGTTTTAATGGAAAATAATTGAAGGCATTTGTATATGAAAATTTTGATCAAATTTGCCTCTTGGAAAGATCATTCTAATAAAAAAAAAACTGGTGCCATCAATGACCAGACGTGGATGCTGTGATTGTTTTATTTTTCTACTGAGCTAGATTAAAGTGATGTGGTCAAATGTGAGTCCAGGAACTGAAAAAAACCTAAGGATATTATACTTGAAATAATATGGTCTATAAGTCCAGGTTGCTTTTTGTGTTTGTGACTTCTTTGGTCAGTTGACACAAGCCAGGGTCATCTGGGAAGAAAACAACTTAGCTGAGAAAAGGCTTCCATCTTGCAGGTTGGCCTATGGGTAAGTCAATGGGACATTCCCTTGACTGACAACTGATGTAGAAGGACCCATCCCCAGAAAGCAGGCTGAGGAAGCCATGGGAAGCAAGACAGTAAACTCCAAGATCTCTGTTTCATTCCCCACCTCCAAGGTTCTGGCCTGGTCCAGTTACTCTGAGTCTTGACTTCCTTCACGCTGGGCTGTAAATTGTAAGATGAAACAAACGCTTCTTCCCCGCCCCCCAATAAAGAGTACGGTTCACGTAAATTATCTTCTACAGTATCAAGGGGTCTTATTCGATCTATTGAAGGGTTTAGAAACAGAAAATGGTGTTTCAAAGGGAGGAATTTTCAAGAGTGCAACAGGAAAAAAGTTTTCACTCTCAGCACACAGTCTTTCTGAAATTGGAGCTAGTACTGCAGTCTTTCCTAAATTCTAGACCACTGGTTAGCCCTACGTATCTCCAACCTGCCTCAGACGTGTCAACTATTTCCTTACAAAATTTCTCTCTTTTATCATTCCCTTCAGTTAACCAAAGCTGCAGATGCTCAAGTTGCTTCTATAGACTAGTTTCCTGTTTGGATATATGCCATACATATTCTTCTATTCATTTTAAATTGCCTCTAGGTGATTGCTTATAAGAGCTATGTAAATAGTTTTTTTAAACGAACAACAGGAAAAGTCTATATAGATTCAACCTTTTTCAACACCTTTTGCATGAGAATAATTAAATACATAGTTTTAGAATCCATACACAGAGAAGATTGATTGTATACATAAAATTTACCTGCAAATAAAACAAACAAAAATATCAGAGTGTAGCGTATTTACAAATACACATGTGACACAATAAAGCAAATGCCATAATTGTAGAATCTAAGTAGAAATTAAATGCATATGCACTGTAAAACAATTTTTAAGATTTTCATAATCAAAAGTAATAGGGATGATGAATACTATGAAATAAAGAGGAATTAAAAAAGCAAGAGTTTACCATCTGCACCCAGGGCTGGTTCTTGCCATAGCTCTCTGTAGCCAGATCTCATCAGGAGAGAGCTGGTCTCCCAGGACTGCTGACCGATAGGCTTAAAGGAAGGTCAGGCCATTGTCAGAGACAGCAAGACCAGATAACACCAGAGATAACCAGATGGTAAGAGGCAAGTTCAAGAACCTAAGCAACAGAATCCAAGGCCACTTATCATCAGAACCCAGTTCTCCCACTCCAATAAGTCCTGGATATCCCAGTATACCAGTAAAGCAAGACCTGGACTTAAAAATCACATCTAATGATGATGATAGAGGACTTTAAGAAACACATAAATAACTCCCTTAAAGAAATACAGGACATGTTATGTACTCACTGATAAATGGATATTAGACAAAAAGTTCAGAATACCTATGATACAGCCCACAGACCGAAAGAAGTAAAACAAGAAGAAAGGTCCAAGCGAGGATGTTTGGATTCCACTTAGAAAGGGGAATTAAATAGTCAGAGGAAGCAGAGGGAAGGAGGGACTGGTGTGGGAGAAGGGAAAAGGAAGGAAAAGGGAGGCAGGATCAGATATGGGGGGAGATAGGAGAAAAGCCCAGAGGGCCAGGAAAATGAATGGAAATATGCAGCTGCCAAAGGTGGAGTGAGAGGAACCTCTAGAAAGTCCCACAGACCTGATATGGGGGAGGCTTCAGGATGCTGTGTGGGTTACCTTAGCTGAAATGTACAACAATGGGGATACGGAACCCGAAGAGACCACCTCCAGCAGTCAGACAGGATGCCCTCTGGAGGTATGGCGACACCAATCCACCTTCAAAACTTTCAAACCCAAATTATTCTTGACTAAAAGAAATGCAGGGACAAAAATGGAGCGCAGACTGAAGTAATGGCTGATGAGGGACCAGCCCAACTGGGGATCCATCCTATGGACAGGTACTGTCACTACTGCTGATGCTATGTTGTGCTTGCACACAGGAGCCTAGCGTGGCTATCCTCGGAGAGGGTCTACCACTAGCTGACTAAGACAGATGAGAAATTCACAGCCAAGCATTAGATGGAGGTCAGGGATCCTTATGGAAGAGTTGGGGGAAGTATTGAAGGAATAATAAAACTCATTGAAGGGAATAACAACTCCAGAGGAAGACCAACAGTGTCAGCTAACCTGAAGCCTTGGGAGCTCTCAGAGACTGAGACACCAACCAAAGAGTGAACACTGGCTGGTCTGAGGCTCTGGCACATATATAGGAGGGGACTACCTTGTCTGGCCTCAGTGAGAGAGGATGTACCTACTCCTGTAGAGACTTGATGCCACAGGGTAGGGAGATGCGTGGCGGGGGCACCCTCTTGGAGGCAAAGGGGAAGAGGGATGGGGAATAACTGTTTGAAGGGGGACTAGAATGGGAGGCAACATTTGAGATGTAAATAAATAAAATAGTTAATAGAAAGAAAATAAGAAATACAGGACAATACAGGTAAACAGGTAGAATCTCTTAAAGAGGAAACAAAAAAAAAAATCCCTTAAAGAATTACGGGGAAAAGCACAACCAAGCAGGTGAAAGAATTGAAAAAAAAACATCTAGGATCTAAAAGTGGAAATCAAAACAATAAAGAAATCATAAAGGGAGACAACTTTGATAGAAAACCCAGAAAAGAGATCAGGAGTCATATATGCAAGCATCACCAACAGAATACAAGAGATAGAAGAGAGAATCTCGGGGGAAGAAGATACTATAGAAAGCATTGATAAAACAATCAAAGAAAATGCAGAAAACAAAAAAACTCCTAACACAAAACATCCAGGAAATCCAGGACACAATGAGAAGATCAAACCTAAGGATAATAGGTATAGAAGAGAGTGAAGACTCCCAACTTAAAGGACCAGTAAATATCTTCAGCAAAATTATAGAAGAAAATTTCCTTAACCTAAAGAAAGAGATGCCCACAGACATACAAGAAGTCTACAGAACTCCAAATCTACTGGAACAGAAAAGAAATTCCTCCCATCACATAGTAGTCAAAACACCAAATGCACAAAACAAAAAAAAGAATATTAAAAGCAGTAAGGGAAAATGGTCAAGTGACATATAAAGGCAGACCTATAAGAATTACATCAGACTTCTCACCAGAGACTATGAAAGTCAGAAGATCCTGGATGGATGTCATACAGACCCTAAGAGAACACAAATGTCAGCCCAGGCTACTGTATCCAGCAAAATTAACATGGATGGAGAAACAAAGATATTCCATGACAAAACCAAATTTCCATAGTATCCTTCTACAAATCCAGCCCTACAAAGGATAGTAGATGGAAAAATCCTATACAAGGAGGGAAACTACACCCTAGAAAAAGGAAGAAAGTAATCTTTCAACTAACCAAAAAGAAGATAGCAACACAAATTCCACCTCTAACAATAAAAACAATTAAAAAACAACAATGATTAGGCCCTAATATCTCTCAACACCAATGGACTCAATTCCCCAATAAAAAGACATAGACTAATATACTGGATACATAAACAGGATCCAGCATTTTGCTGCATACAGGAAGCACACCTCAATGACAAAAGCAAACACTTCCTTAGAATAAAAGCCTAGGAAATTTTTTCCAACAAATGGTCTGAAGAAAGAAGGCGGAGTAGCCATTCTAATATTGAATAAAATCGACTTTCAACCAAAAGTTATCAAAAAATAAAGAAGGACACTTCATATTCATCAAAGGGAAAATCCACCAAGATGAACTTTGCAATCCTGAATATCTATGCTCCAAATGCAAGAGCACCCACGTTCATAAAAGAAACCTTACTAAAGCTCAAAGCACACATTGCACTTCATACAATAATAGTGATAGACTCCACACCCCACAGAGTATGGTAAATAGTTAAGACATTCAACAGGAGGTCTTGGAATCCTAAGTTGTCTTGGAGAATAAAAATATGAGTGAATAACCCGAGATTAAAGAAGAAAGAAGAGCAAAGATGCCTTCCGGATTATTTCTTTAGCAGTTAGAACCGTAGTAAGACAGTTTTAATTAAAGGAAATAGAATGATCATATTTTAGAAGAAAACTTGTCTGCCGAAGTGTCTTACAGATCATCAAGTCAGAGGTATGTTGGCAGTTAGGTAGAGAACTCAGAAAGAAATTCAGAGTTGGCCAATCAAGTAATTAAGGTTTTTAGAGCATAAAAATTCCAGTAAGAGTTTAATAAAATAAGATCTAAAGAAAATTGTTCAGGGTAAATCCGTGCAACACTTACTTTTTCATGCAAGGGCAGAACAAAGCAGTTACGTAAGGAGACAGGAGAAGGGTGGAGAAGACAGAAATAAAGAAATTGGAAGGAGGGCATTTTAGAAAAGAGGTGATGGTGAAGAGTTTCACATGCAATGAAAGATCAAGCATGGTAGAAATATTTTTAAAAAGGAAATAAAAACTTATAGTAATTCCCTTTGGGTATATTGTGGGAAGACCCCCACATATTGGGTCATGAGGTTCTGGTGTAATGAGTGGACTAATTCCGCCACGGAATCAGTATTGTGGCAGTACTGGGAGGTGGGCTGAATTGTAGGTTACTGCCATTAGTTCCCAGGGACTGTATCTTGCTCTGTCTCTCCCTATATTGTTGTTGTGTAATTTGTGTTCACTAGGAAGTGAATATGCTTCTCTGCCCCAGGTTTCTCCCACAATGACGCTCTATTGGAACTCATGGGAACAAGTGGCCATTGAACTTACCCTTTGAAACCATGCATCAAAATAAACCTTTCCTGTCTAAATTATTTCTGCCAGAAATGTGGCTCAAGCACTATAAAAGCAACTTTGTAAATATCAGAGGCTAAGTGGCCTAGTGTCAAGTGTTAGAGCCTTAGAGAAAGTGAGGAAATGGGAAAATGAATCTAAGTCCTTTGAGGAATAGCACTGTGAGAAAAAGAGGCACATACTGGGATTGGGAAGAGATTATAGACAGAAGAGATTCACTTTTTAAATAGGGACAGATAGGTATTTGATTACCTATATGCAAATTATAATTATGTAAATTTTGAGTATACTATGAGATCTTCAGGTACACTAGAGATCTTGAGATGCTGGGCAGATGCACGGAAAAGAGACTGTCTCTGTGGCCACAAAGGAAGTGGAAAGCACATGTTTGTTATGTGAGTTCTAGAAATGACTGATTTCTCTGTGGTGATTTATTACTTACTTTTCTTGTTACTGTAATGAAATACTTGACGAAGTAACTTAGGGAAGAAATTAGCTGTGGCTCACATGTTGAGGATACAGCTCATTAGAGAGAGGAGGCCTGGTGAAAAGAGACACCACCATCGATGGCTGGAGCATGAGGCAGATGGTCATGATGGGAAAGGGTCATGGAGATTGGTGATTAGTTCACTGTCTTCCTTTTAAGCAGTGTGGCACTGGAGTCCATAAGACTCTGCAACCTATAGTTATAATGGATCTTCCTACCTTAAATAAACCTGTCTGCAGATGCTCTCATAGACATACTCAGGTCCGTGTGATTCTCATAGGTAATTCCAAATTCCACCTGCTTGGAAATCAAGACTAACCATCACAAATGATGTTATTGTCTCTAGCCCACTACAGGAGGCAAGGCCATTTCCTAAGAAGAAAAGAGAAGTCCAAAAGTCAGGGTTTATGCTGGGTATAAAAACTTTGAGATAATCAGCAAATGCAGAAGGCAGAATGAGTTTTTTAGAATAGAAGGATTTTCAAGCCATGTTGGAAACCTAATGAGACAAGAGACCACGAGTCCCATCACCACTTTGCTCTCAAATGGTTTTATTCCACTTGTGTGGGTGAGGTGAAGAGACAGCAGATGGTGAGGTTCAATCTAGCTTGAGGTTTTCACAGCAGGATACATGGTACCCGAGTTGAGGGCCTTGAGAAGGGTGGGGAGGTCTGGAATTCGAAGCCTGAAAGAGAAGGGTTTGATGACAGAAGGAGGCTATTAAATAGTGAGAAAATAGAAACAGATGGTAAAGCGAGATGCTGAATAATTGTAAAAAGAGAAAACTGCAGCTAACGAGAGTGACTATGGATAATTAGCTATGTTATGCTTCATGTTTTTATTGGTGAAATGGGGTTATGCAGGAAGGATTTCTAGTTCTAGACATTCATATTTCTGAGTGTTTAAAGGGAGGGATTGAGGCTGGAAGAATTATGTTATGTATCAAGAATGTATGAAGGCCCAGAGTACAATACAGTTCAAGGCCAGGAATGACAGACATCCTGCTCTGAGCAGTCCTGGGTCATCTCCTGCACAGAGATAGAATGAATGGCAGGACCCCCATGAAAGCTAGACTAAGCCCTGAAGTGGTGATTGGTACTAATTCTGTATGAGGAAAACATGGAAATATAGAAATCACACATTTTTTTTCATTTTACCAATGGCTGGTGTTTTCAACTGTCAAAGATTTAGTCACATTGTAGATATTTTCTTACTGTTGGTTAAATTTAAAATATTTTCTTTTAGAATTAAACTTTTATGAAACTTTAAGAAGAGATTACACACACACACATACGTGAGTGCGTATTCAATTATTCATTCAATGTGCCACAAATAGACTATTAACAGCCTAGAGTCTCCTAAGAGTTTCACCAAGGGATAATATAGATCACATTGGTTTGTTAACATGTCTGTGATGAATTGTCTTGGTTGTTAATTGATGTAGGAAGACCCAGCCCATTGTGGGCAGCACCATTCCTTAGGCAGAGTATCCTGAACAGTTTAAAAAAGAAGAAAGGTAATTGAGAGCAATCAAACAGGCAATCAATGACACATTTACCATGGATTTGATGTGATTGTCTGCTTGAGTCATTACCTATACTTCCTCTAAATGAAGGACTGTATCTCTGATTTGTAGCCCAAATTAACATTTTCCTCTCCTGTTGCTTTATATCCAGATATTTTATTACAGCAGTGGAAGTAAAACTAGAGAATACATTAACATCATGGCACACACAACACCACGGTCCCTGGAGAACAATTTTTTATCTTCTTGAAATGAAATTGCACCTGTTGAATAATGGCTCCTTTTGTTTCCAATTTAAAGATAAAGCTGCTAAGTCTTAATGAAAATAAAAATATGTTTCCCAAGGACACAAGGACGTATCTACAAATGTTTAACTTGGACTCAGTACAGATCTTCAGACAGGAATTCCACTCCATCCTTAAGCTACTGGACCCACTGAAGAAGGATTTTCCTGGGAATAGATATAAGAGAGCCTGAGATCTGGGATACCAGTGTTCTTTCTAGAAAGTTAACATATCACTCTTACAGATCTGGCTAGTGAATTCTCTGCTTCATAGTTTGCCTCACATAGGATTGTTGATATGGCTCTTCGTGATTTCTTTTTCACGTGTTCAAGAGTAATTGCTTCCATTAAAAAAAATAGAAACTTTTCCAAATTATCTTTGATTTAAAACTTCTACAGGATAATATCATAAAATATATCCATTAGCTCTAACTATAACTACTCCAATTAATTACCATTATATGACTTCACTCTCATCATTCCTACCACCACCACCATCATCATCATCTTAATCTTTAAGAGCTTAAGTATATTTTTATGTCAGAAGGAAAAGAGAAAACTTACATGGAAAATTATTCTTTTCTCCTTGAAATTTTATTTTGATTTTGTTTTTTCAGCCTTTCTACATCCCTTCTTTTAGTGTTTTTCTGTAAAGTCAAGCTTACCTGCAGACTAAACATACATCACTTGACAGCATACATTAATATGTTGCTTGGATACAGATGTTAGGAAATATAGGAGCACAATTCATACCTCATTCTGTTGCTAAGGAAACTGGGGAAGCTTTAGGATTTTTCCTTTGGGAATCGTAACCACAACCTGGAAAAAATGTGTTAGGAGTTTAAGAAGAAGAAGAAGAAGAAGAAGAAGAAGAAGAAGAAGAAGAAGAAGAAGAAGAAGAAGAAGAAGAAGAAGAAGAAGAAGAAGAAGAAGAAGAAGAAGAAGAAGAAGAAGAAGAAGAAGAAGAAGAAGAGGAAGAAGAAGAAGAAGAAGAAGAAGAAGAAGAAGAAGAAGAAGAAGAAGAAGAAGAAGAAGAGGAAGAAGAAGAAGAAGAAGAAGAAGAAGAAGAAGAAGAAGAAGAAGAAGAAGAAGAAGAAGAAGAAGAAGAAGAAGAAGAAGAAGAAGAAGAAGAAGAAGAAGAAGAAGAAGAAGAAGAAGAAGAAGAAGAAGAAGAAGAAGAAGAAGAGGAAGAAGAAGAAGAAGAAGAAGAAGAAGAAGAAGAAGAAGAAGAAGAAGAAGAAGAAGAAGAAGAAGAAGAAGAAGAAGAAGAAGAAGACCATGCAAGACATGGACTGACTGCATTTCTACAGTGAGAAGTTAATAGCTATAAGCATCTTCAGTCTCCTGCTTGTGGGATAAATATTGTATTATGCCTCTTTCTCAGTAAGTTGATCGTACTACTTGGCATATGGGGGCGGTCAGCATATTGAAATGTAAATACAAGCTATACTTGCAAATCATTTCTTATGGCAAGCTATAAATAAATTCTTGCTTAAAGGGGTAACACTTATAAGGGTTTCATTCTACAAACCCTCCTTCCATAATCAGAGCTTGGGACTTGCAGGGAACAAGAATCTTTGTTCATGTGAACTCTACTGGAAAATTATCTCCGGAAGAACACAAGAGGTTAATGCATAGAATATATTTTGTTTCTCCAACTACAAAACAACACTATACCTGTCTGAGATAACCTTAAAGCCAAACCCTGAAAGGCACGCTTAACATTATAGAGACTGACAGCATGAGCGGTAAGTTGAGTTCAGTAAGAAAAGCTCTCCCTGCCCAGCCTAGCTAATTGAACTTAGTAACAGGAATATATCATTATGTGCCGAAACATAACTACTCATGGAAGTGCGAATGTTCTCTTCAGAGAGTGGCTTTAACAAAGCTCAGTGTTCTCGTTATAGCTCACCGTCTCTAAAAACTGCTGCAGCCTAGCTGTAGGAAGTACCCTGTCTCTTGCCTCTGTACACAGAGCCCAAACAGTGCTAAAAAGGGAACTGGAACATATGGCAATAGATCCTCTGAAGCTTTGATGCCGTGGTGTAACAGCAACCAGAGTGAGAGAGGCAATGGCAACCATAAACTCTCCCCCAAGGGCCTCATTAAGTTGGCCAGTTGTGCTACAGTAGAGGAAAACAGTACCACCTCTTGAGAGAGGAAATCGGAATGAACCTTAGGTTCTCCTAGGCTGGAAGAAAATTGAAATGCAAGGAGAAAAATAAGATTTTTTTTAAAAAGCTGGAATGAAAAGAAGTGAGCAAGGGCCCCCTTTCTCAAAAGCATCATTACACACACACACACACACACACACACACACACACACACACACACAGAGAGAGAGAGAGAGAGAGAGAGAGAGAGAGAGAGAGAGAGAGAGAGAGAGAGAGAGAGAGAGGCAGAGAGAGAGAGAGAGAGATGTCTTGATGTCTTGCCTGCATGTATATCTGTGCCCCTGTGCGTGCTGTATCCTTGGAGGCCCTGAGAAGTCCTCTGGAACTGGATTTACAAAAGTTCATTAGACATAGCTGGGTGCTGGGAACCAAACCTTGGTCTGATTCAAGAGCAACAGGTGCTCGGAAGAGCCATCTCCTTAGGGCACACAAAGCATCTTTCCTCCATTGGAAATCATACTGTAGAGCTCCCAATGTCCACTTAGGCTGAGGTTTCAAGTAGAGCCTTCTCATATGGAACCTGAGGATTCTCTGTGTACTCCCTACTAAGAGCTAAGGAAGGTCACTCTTTCCTTAGCTTGTCCATAGCAAGAATGAGGATTATTACACTGCTGAATTTTAGAAATTTGTCTGACCTCCATGTTCTGAAGAATTCCCTACAATACTCCTATTTCCTCCAGGAAAAGATTATAATATTACATCATTTCCCCTTCCCCTCTTCACTCCTAATCCTCCCATATACTCCTCTTTGCTTGCTATCAAATGCATGACCTTTTTTTACACAGAAAAGAAGTGAGCAAGGGCCCCCTTTCTCAAACGCATCATTACACGCACACGCACATGCGCGTGCACACACATACGCACATGCGCGTGCACACACACACACACACACACACTTACTATACTCTTTAAATATTTCATTGCAATTAGTTACCGAAAGTATTTGATTTGTTCTGACATTTCTGTCCTGTTTCATCACTCAGTGTGTTTGTCTTGATGTTATTAAATTGGCCGTTTGCATTAAAATGTCATTATCATATTCCACATTATGGTTTTTGCTAAATAAACTGAGGGTGTTTTGTAGTTCTGTGTCAATTAAAGGGTTGTTTTTTTCTATTTTCATAGAGAATATTGAAATTTTTATAATTCTATTTTAAATCTGTAGATTGCTCTGGGAATTTCCATAAAATGAAATCTTCTAATTCATGAAAAATGATATCTGATGAAAAATGAAACCAACTCAGTTTGTGCAATATTAATTTTTTTTTTTGGTTCTTTTTTTCGGAGCTGGGGACCGAACCCAGGGCCTTGCGCTTCCTAGGTAAGCGCTCTACCACTGAGCTAAATCCCCAGCCCCACAATATTAATTTTATGTATGTTTTCTGTACTGGCCGTTTGCTGTTGGATAACCACCTGTCATGGTCTTCACTGAGGAAGACTACTTCTCATACTGTCAGCATTTCTTTTGCCTGTAGTTCTTTGTGTTGTAGAGCTGAAGTCTTTTGGGCTCCTCCCTTACCTCAAATCAACATTAGTGTGTCTATTGGTCTTGTTCAGTTTAAGTTTAGGTAATCATGGTGGTGAGTCTTTCTGGGTGTAGCTTTTGACACTTTTTGGAGATAACCTTATAGCAAACACCTTGTTCCCGTGTTGTTTACAAACTTTCTGCCTCTGATGACTCAGTCTGCTTCTATTTTAGGCTTAAAAGCCATTTTATAGTAAAGACAAACTAGGCTTACTTTATTTAGGATTAAATCTGTTTCTCAAGGATTGAGATATACCCTACCTGAGACCTTAACTACACATACTTCTGTACTACCAGTTCCAGGAAACAACAACCACGTCTTTGTTTTAGAAAGTTGTTTACAACAACCTTGCAACTCTACCTTTCCTTCAAAAGGCTGTTATAACTCCCTCTTGTTATGTGTACCTTGTAATCATGTCTTTCCTTCAGGAGGACCTTATGACAAACTTGTTATGCTTATGCCCCTTTCTTATAAACCGACCCATTTTGTTTGCCAAATATCCCATTTGGAAAATTCCTATTCCTGTGTTTTAAAAACCTTGCCTGCCTCATGTCCAGGTCCAGTGCTAACACTTTAATGCCTGCCTTAAGGGGAAGCTGCCTGTGCACATGAATAAAACATTTACTTTAATCAATGACATGCTTTAATTAACTTAGCCATGATGGTTTGGGTTGGTGGTCTCCTCAAATCTTTGGAATTAACACCTCCTCTTTCTCAATGATCTATAATCTTTAAGTACAAGAATTATATTCTAGATGCATCCTTTTGAACTGGATTCCACAACTTTATAATTTTTTTTTTTATTTTATTTTATTAACTTGAGTATTTCTTATATACATTTCGAGTGTTATTCCCTTTCCCGGTTTCCGGGCAAACATCCCCCTCCCCCCTCCCCTTCCTTATGGGTGTTCCCCTCCCAACCCTCCCACCATTGCCGCCCTCCCCCCATAGACTAGTTCACTGGGGGTTCAGTCTTAGCAGGACCCAGGGCTTCCCCTTCCACTGGTGCTCTTACTAGGATATTCATTGCTACCTATGGGGTCAGAGTCCAGGGTCAGTCCATGTATAGTCTTTAGGTAGTGGCTTAGTCCCTGGAAGCTCTGGTTGCTTGGCATTGTTGTACTTTTGGGGTCTCGAGCCCCTTCAAGCTCTTCCAGTTCTTTCTCTGATTCCTTCAATAGGGGACCTATTCTCAGTTCAGTGGTTTGCTGCTGGCATTCGCCTCTGTATTTGCTGTATTCTGGCTGTGTCTCTCAGGAGCGATCTACATCCGGCTCCTGTCGGTCTGCACTTCTTTGCTTCATCCATCTTGTCTAATTGGGTGGCTGTATATGTATGGGCCACATGTGGGGCAGGCTCTGAATGGGTGTTCCTTCAGTCTCTGTTTTAATCTTTGCCTCTCCCTTCCCTGCCAAGGGTATTTTTTTCCTCATTTAAAGAAGGAGTGAAGCATTCACATTTTGATCATCCGTCTTGAGTTTCGTTTGTTCTAGGGATCTAGGGTAATTCAAGCATTTGGGCTAATAGCCACTTATCAATGAGTGCATACCATGTATGTCTTTCTGTGATTGGGTTAGCTCACTCAGGATGATATTTTCCAGTTCCAACCATTTGCCTACGAATTTCATAGACTCGTTCTTTTTGATAGCTGAGTAATATTCCATTGTGTAGATGTACCACATTTTCTGTATCCATTCCTCTGTTGAAGGGCATCTGGGTTCTTTCCAGCTTCTGGCTATTATAAATAAGGCTGCGATGAACATAGTGGAGCACGTGTCTCTTTTATATGTTGAGGCATGTTTTGGGTATATGCCCAAGAGAGGTATAGCTGGATCCTCAGGCAGTTCAATGTCCAATTTTCTGAGGAACCTCCAGACTGATTTCCAGAATGGTTTTACCAGTCTGCAATCCCACCAACAATGGAGGAGTGTTCCTCTTTCTCCACATCCTCGCCAGCATCTGCTGTCACCTGAGTTTTTGATCTTAGCCATTCTCACTGGTGTGAGGTGAAATCTCAGGGTTGTTTTGATTTGCATTTCCCTTATGACTAAAGATGTTGAACATTTCTTTAGGTGTTTCTCAGCCATTCGGCATTCCTCAGCTGTGAATTCTTTGTTTAGCTCTGAACCCCATTTTTTAATAGGGTTATTTGTTTCCCTGCGGTCTAACTTCTTGAGTTCTTTGTATATTTTGGATATAAGGCCTCTATCTGTTGTAGGATTGGTAAAGATCTTTTCCCAATCTGTTGGTTGCCGTTTTGTCCTAACCACAGTGTCCTTTGCCTTACAGAAGCTTTGCAGTTTTATGAGATCCCATTTGTCGATTCTTGATCTTAGAGCATAAGCCATTGGTGTTTTGTTCAGGAAATTTTTTCCAGTGCCCATGTGTTCCAGATGCTTCCCTAGTTTTTCTTCTATTAGTTTGAGTGTGTCTGCTTTGATGTGGAGGTCCTTGATCCACTTGGACTTAAGCTTTGTACAGGGTGATAAGCATGGATCGATCTGCATTCTTCTACATGTTGCCCTCCAGTTGAACCAGCACCATTTGCTGAAAATGCTATCTTTTTTCCATTGGATGGTTTTGGCTCCTTTGTCAAAAATCAAGTGACCATAGGTGTGTGGGTTCATTTCTGGGTCTTCAATTCTATTCCATTGGTCTATCTGTCTGTCTCTGTACCAATACCATGCAGTTTTTATCACTATTGCTCTGTAATACTGCTTGAGTTCAGGGATAGTGATTCCCCCTGAAGTCCTTTTATTGTTGAGGATAGCTTTAGCTATCCTGGGTTTTTTGTTATTCCAGATGAATTTGCAAATTGTTCTGTCTAACTCTTTGAAGAATTGGATTGGTATTTTGATGGGGATTGCATTGAATCTGTAGATTGCTTTTGGTAAAATGGCCATTTTTACTATATTAATCCTGCCAATCCATGAGCATGGGAGATCTTTCCATCTTCTGAGGTCTTCTTCAATTTCTTTCCTCAGTGTCTTGAAGTTCTTATTGTACAGATCTTTTACTTGCTTGGTTAAAGTCACACCGAGGTACTTTATATTATTTGGGTCTATTATGAAGGGTGTCGTTTCCCTAATTTCTTTCTCGGCTTGTTTCTCTTTTGTATAGAGGAAGGCAACTGATTTATTTGAGTTAATTTTATACCCAGCCACTTTGCTGAAGTTGTTTATCAGCTTTAGTAGTTCTCTGGTGGAACTTTTGGGATCACTTAAATATACTATCATGTCATCTGCAAATAGTGATATTTTGACCTCTTCTTTTCCGATCTGTATCCCCTTGATCTCCTTTTGTTGTCTGATTGCTCTGGCTAGAACTTCAAGAACTATATTGAATAAGTAGGGAGAGAGTGGGCAGCCTTGTCTAGTCCCTGATTTTAGTGGGATTGCTTCAAGTTTCTCTCCATTTAGTTTAATGTTAGCAACTGGTTTGCTGTATATGGCTTTTACTATGTTTAGGTATGGGCCTTGAATTCCTATTCTTTCCAGGACTTTTATCATGAAGGGGTGTTGAATTTTGACAAATGCTTTCTCAGCATCTAATGAAATGATCATGTGGTTCTGTTCTTTCAGTTTGTTTATATAATGGATCACGTTGATGGTTTTCCGTATATTAAACCATCCCTGCATGCCTGGGATGAAGCCTACTTGATCATGGTGGATGATTGTTTTGATGTGCTCTTGAATTCGGTTTGCCAGAATTTTATTGAGTATTTTCGCGTCGATATTCATAAGGGAAATTGGTCTGAAGTTCTCTTTCTTTGTTGTGTCTTTGTGTGGTTTAGGTATAAGAGTAATTGTGGCTTCGTAGAAGGAATTCGGTAGGGCTCCATCTGTTTCAATTTTGTGGAATAGTTTGGATAATATTGGTATGAGGTCTTCTATGAAGGTTTGATAGAATTCTGCACTAAACCCGTCTGGACCTGGGCTCTATTTGGTTGGGAGACCTTTAATGACTGCTTCTATTTCCTTAGGAGTTATGGGGTTGTTTAACTGGTTTATCTGTTCCTGATTTAACTTCGATACCTGGTATCTGTCTAGGAAATTGTCCATTTCCTGAAGATTTTCAAATTTTGTTGAATATAGGTTTTTATAGTAAGATCTGATGATTTTTTGAATTTCCTCTGAATCTGTAGTTATGTCTCCCTTTTCATTTCTTTTTTTTTTTTTTTTTTTTTTTTTTTATTAACTTGAGTATTTCTTATATACATTTCGAGTGTTATTCCCTTTCCCGGTTTCCAGGCAAACATCCCCCTCCCCCCTCCCCTTCCTTATGGGTGTTCCCCTCCCAACCCTCCCACCATTGCCGCCCTCCCCCCATAGACTAGTTCACTGGGGGTTCAGTCTTAGCAGGACCCAGGGCTTCCCCTTCCACTGGTGCTCTTACTAGGATATTCATTGCTACCTATGGGGTCAGAGTCCAGGGTCAGTCCATGTGTAGTCTTTAGGTAGTGGCTTAGTCCCTGGAAGCTCTGGTTGCTTGGCATTGTTGTACTTTTGGGGTCTCGAGCCCCTTCAAGCTCTTCCAGTTCTTTCTCTGATTCCTTCAATAGGGGACCTATTCTCAGTTCAGTGGTTTGCTGCTGGCATTCGCCTCTGTATTTGCTGTATTCTGGCTGTGTCTCTCAGGAGCGATCTACATCCGGCTCCTGTCGGTCTGCACTTCTTTGCTTCATAAATCTAGTCCAATTGGGTGGCTGTATATGTATGGGCCAAATGTGGGACAGGCTCTGAATGGGTGTTCCTTCAGTCTCTGTTTTAATCTTTGCCTCTCCCTTCCCTGCCAAGGGTATTCTTTTTCCTCATTTAAAGAAGGAGTGAAGCATTCACATTTTGATCATCCGTCTTGAGTTTCGTTTGTTCTAGGGATCTAGGGTAATTCAAGCATTTGGGCTAATAGCCACTTATCAATGAGTGCATACCATGTATGTCTTTCTGTGATTGGGTTAGTTCACTCAGGATGATATTTTCCAGTTCCAACCATTTGCCTACGAATTTCATAAACTCGTTGTTTTTGATAGCTGAGTAGTATTCCATTGTGTAGATGTACCACATTTTCTGTATCCATTCCTCTGTTGAAGGGCATCTGGGTTCTTTCCATTTTCTGGCTATTATAAATAAGGCTGCGATGAACATAGTGGAGCACGTGTCTCTTTTATATGTTGAGGCATCTTTTGGGTATATGCCCAAGAGAGGTATAGCTGGATCCTCAGGCAGTTCAATGTCCAATTTTCTGAGGAACCTCCAGACTGATTTCCAGAATGGTTTTACCAGTCTGCAATCCCACCAACAATGGAGGAGTGTTCCTCTTTCTCCACAACCTCGCCAGCATCTGCTGTCACCTGAGTTTTTGATCTTAGCCAATCGCACTGGTGTGAGGTGAAATCTCAGGGTTGTTTTGATTTGCATTTCCCTTATGACTAAAGATGTTGAACATTTCTTTAGGTGTTTCTCAGCCATTCGGCATTCCTCAGCTGTGAATTCTTTGCTTAGCTCTGAACCCCATTTTTTAATAGGATTATTTGTTTCCCTGCGGTCTAACTTCTTGAGTTCTTTGTATATTTTGGATATAAGGCCTCTATCTGTTGTAGGGTTGGTAAAGATCTTTTCCCAATCTGTTGGTTGCCGTTTTGTCCTAACCACAGTGTCCTTTGCCTTACAGAAGCTTTGCAGTTTTATGAGATCCCATTTGTCAATTCTTGATCTTAGAGCATAAGCCATTGGTGTTTTGTTCAGGAAATTTTTTCCAGTGCCCATGTGTTCCAGATGCTTCCCTAGTTTTTCTTCTATTAGTTTGAGTGTGTCTGGTTTGATGTGGAGGTCCTTGATCCACTTGGACTTAAGCTTTGTACAGGGTGATAAGCATGGATCGATATGCATTCTTCTACATGTTGCCCTCCAGTTGAACCAGCACCATTTGCTGAAAATGCTATCTTTTTTCCATTGGATGGTTTTGGCTCCTTTGTCAAAAATCAAGTGACCATAGGTGTGTGGGTTCATTTCTGGGTCTTCAATTCTATTCCATTGGTCTATCTGTCTGTCTCTGTACCAATACCATGCAGTTTTTATCACTATTGCTCTGTAATACTGCTTGAGTTCAGGGATAGTGATTCCCCCTGAAGTCCTTTTATTGTTGAGGATAGCTTTAGCTATCCTGGGTTTTTTGTTATTCCAGATGAATTTGCAAATTGTTCTGTCTAACTCTTTGAAGAATTGGATTGGTATTTTGATGGGGATTGCATTGAATCTGTAGATTGCTTTTGGTAAAATGGCCATTTTTACTATATTAATCCTGCCAATCCATGAGCATGGGAGATCTTTCCATCTTCTGAGGTCTTCTTCAATTTCTTTCTTCAGTGTCTTGAAGTTCTTATTGTACAGATCTTTTACTTGCTTGGTTAAAGTCACACCGAGGTGCTTTATATTATTTGGGTCTATTATGAAGGGTGTCGTTTCCCTAATTTCTTTCTCGGCTTGTTTCTCTTTTGTATAGAGGAAGGCAACTGATTTATTTGAGTTAATTTTATACCCAGCCACTTTGCTGAAGTTGTTTATCAGCTTTAGTAGTTCTCTGGTGGAACTTTTGGGATCACTTAAATATACTATCATATCATCTGCAAATAGTGATATTTTGACCTCTTCTTTTCCGATCTGTATCCCTTTGATCTCCTTTTGTTGTCTGATTGCTCTGGCTAGAACTTCAAGAACTATATTGAATAAGTAGGGAGAGAGTGGGCAGCCTTGTCTAGTCCCTGATTTTAGTGGGATTGCTTCAAGTTTCTCTCCATTTAGTTTAATGTTAGCAACTGGTTTGCTGTATATGGCTTTTACTATGTTTAGGTATGGGCCTTGAATTCCTATTCTTTCCAGGACTTTTATCATGAAGGGGTGTTGAATTTTGTCAAATGCTTTCTCAGCATCTAATGAAATGATCATGTGGTTCTGTTCTTTCAGTTTGTTTATATAATGGATCACGTTGATGGTTTTCCGTATATTAAACCATCCCTGCATGCCTGGGATGAAGCCTACTTGATCATGGTGGATGATTGTTTTGATGTGCTCTTGAATTCGGTTTGCCAGAATTTTATTGAGTATTTTTGCGTCGATATTCATAAGGGAAATTGGTCTGAAGTTCTCTTTCTTTGTTGTGTCTTTGTGTGGTTTAGGTATAAGAGTAATTGTAGATTCGTAGAAGGAATTCGGTAGGGCTCCATCTGTTTCAATTTTGTGGAATAGTTTGGATAATATTGGTATGAGGTCTTCTATGAAGGTTTGATAGAATTCTGCACTAAACCCATCTGGACCTGGGCTCTTTTTGGTTGGGAGACCTTTAATGACTGCTTCTATTTCCTTAGGAGTTATGGGGTTGTTTAACTGGTTTATCTGTTCCTGATTTAACTTTGATACCTGGTATCTGTCTAGGAAATAGTCCATTTCCTGAAGATTTTCAAATTTTGTTGAATATAAGTTTTCATAGTAAGATCTGATGATTTTTTGAATTTCCTCTGAATCTGTAGTTATGTCTCCCTTTTCATTTCTGATTTTGTTAATTTGGACGCACTCTCTGTGTCCTCTCGTTAGTCTGGCTAAGGGTTTATCTATCTTGTTGATTTTCTCAAAGAACCAACTTTTGGTCCTGTTGATTCTTTCTATGGTCCTTTTTGTTTCTACTTGGTTGATTTCAGCTCTGAGTTTGATTATTTCCTGCCTTCTACTCCTCCTGGGTGTATTTGCTTCTTTTTGTTCTAGAGCTTTTAGGTGTGCTGTCAAGCTGCTGACATATGCTCTTTCCTGTTTCTTTCTGCAGGCACTCAGCGCTATGAGTTTTCCTCTTAGCACAGCTTTCATTGTGTCCCATAAGTTTGAGTATGTTGTATCTTCATTTTCATTAAATTCTAAAAAGTTTTTAATTTCTTTCTTTATTTCTTCCTTGACCAGGTTATCATTGAGTAGAGCATTGTTCAATTTCCACGTATATGTGGGCATTCTTCCCTTATTGTTATTGAAGACCAGTTTTAGGCCGTGGTGGTCCGATAGCACGCATGGGATTATTTCTATCTTTCTGTACCCGTTGAGGCCCGTTTTTTGACCAATTATATGGTCAATTTTGGAGAAAGTACCATGAGGAGCTGAGAAGAAGGTATGTCCTTTTGCTTTAGGATAGAATGTTCTATAAATATCCGTTAAGTCCATTTGGCTCATGACTTCTCTTAGTCTGTCGACATCACTGTTTAACTTCTGTTTCCATGATCTGTCCATTGATGAGAGTGGGGTGTTGAAATCTCCCACTATTATTGTGTGAGGTGCAATGTGTGTTTTGAGCTTTAGTAAGGTTTCTTTTACGTATGTAGGTGCCCTTGTATTTGGGGCATAGATATTTAGGATTGAGAGTTCATCTTGGTGGATTTTTCCTTTGATGAATATGAAGTGTCCTTCCTTATCTTTTTTGATGACTTTTAGTTGAAAGTTGATTTTATTTGATATTAGAATGGCTACTCCAGCTTGCTTCTTCTGACCATTTGCTTGGAAAGTTGTTTTCCAGCCTTTCACTCTGAGGTAGTGTCTGTCTTTGTCTCTGAGGTGTGTTTCCTGTAGGCAGCAGAATGCAGGGTCCTCGTTGCGTATCCAGTTTGTTAATCTATGTCTTTTTATTGGGGAGTTGAGGCCATTGATATTGAGAGATATTAAGGAATAGTGATTATTGTTTCCCTTTATATTCATATTTGGATGTGAGGTTATGGTTGTGTGCTTTCATTCTCTTTGTTTTGTTGCCAAGACGATTAGTTTCTTGCTTCTTCTAGGGTATAGCTTGCCTCCTTATGTTGGGCTTTACCATTTATTATCCTTTGTAGTGCTGGATTTGTGGAAAGATATTGTGTAAATTTGGTTTTGTCATGGAATATCTTGGTTTCTCCATCAATGTTAATTGAGAGTTTTGCTGGATACAGTAACCTGGGCTGGCATTTGTGTTCTCTTAGGGTCTGTATGACATCAGTCCAGGATCTTCTGGCCTTCATAGTTTCTGGCGAGAAGTCTGGTGTGATTCTGATAGGTCTCCCTTTATATGTTACTTGACCTTTTTCCCTTACTGCTTTTAATATTCTTTCTTTATTTTGTGCGTTTGGTGTTTTGACAATTATGTGACGGGAGGTGTTTCTTTTCTGGTCCAATCTATTTGGAGTTCTGTAGGCTTCTTGTATGTCTATGGGTATCTCTTTTTTTAGGTTAGGGAAGTTTTCTTCTATGATTTTGTTGAAGATATTTACTGGTCCTTTGAGCTGGGAGTCTTCACTCTCTTCTATACCTATTATCCTTAGGTTTGATCTTCTCATTGAGTCCTGGATTTCCTGTATGTTTTGGACCAGTAGCTTTTTCCGCTTTACATTATCTTTGACAGTTGAGTCAATGATTTCTATGGAATCTTCTGCTCCTGAGATTCTCTCTTCCATCTCTTGTATTCTGTTGGTGAAGCTTGTATCTACAGCTCCTTGTCTCTTCTTTTGGTTTTCTATATCCAGGGTTGTTTCCATGTGTTCTTTCTTGATTGCTTCTATTTCCATTTTTAATTCCTTCAACTGTTTGATTGTGTTTTCCTGGATTTCTTTCAGGGATTTTTGTGTCTCCTCTCTATGGGCTTCTACTTTTTTATTTATGTTTTCCTGGAATTCTTTCATGGATTTTTGAGATTCTTTCAGGCATTTTTGCGATTCCTCTCTGTAGGCTTCTACTTGTTCTCTAAGGGAGTTCTTCATGTCTTTCTTGAAGTCCTCCAGCATCATGATCAAATATGATTTTGAAACTAGATCTTGCTTTTCTGGTGTGTTTGGATATTCCGTGTTTGCTTTGGTGGGAGAATTGGGCTCCGATGATGCCATGTAGTCTTGGTTTCTGTTGCTTGTGTTCCTGCGCTTGCCTCTCGCCATCAGATTATCTCTAGTGTTACTTTGTTCTGCTATTTCTGACAGTGGCTAGACTGTCCTATAAGCCTGTGTGTCAGGAGTGCTGTAGACCTGTTTTCCTCTCTTTCAGTCAGTTATGGGGACAGAGTGTTCTGCTTTCGGGCGTGTAGTTTTTCCTCTCTACAGGTCTTCAGCTGTTCCTGTGGGCCTGTGTCTTGAGTTCACCAGGCAGCTTTCTTGCAGCAGAAAATTTGGTCTTACCTGTGGTCCCGAGGCTCAAGTTCACTCGTGGGGTGCTGCCCACGGGCTCTCTGCACCGGCAGCAACCAGGAAGACCTGTGCCGCCCCTTCTGGGAGCTTCAGTGCACCAGGGTTCCAGATGGTCTTTGGCTTTTTCCTCTGGCATCCGAGATGTGTGTGCAGGGAGCAGTCTCTTCTGGTTTCCCAGGCTTGTCTGCCTCTCTGAAGGTTTAGCTCTCCCTCCCACGGGATTTGGGTGCAGAGAACTGTTTATCCGGTCTGTTTCCCTCAGGTTCTGGCGGTGTCTCAGGCACAGGGGTCCTGCCGCTCCTGGGCCCTCCCCCACGGGAGCCCAGAGGCCTTATACAGTTTCCTCTTGGGCCAGGGATGTGGGCAGGGGTGAGCAGTGTTGGTGGTCTCTTCCGCTCTGCAGCCTCAGGAGTGCCCACCTGACCAGGCGGTTGGGTCTCTCTCTCACCGGGTCTGGGAGCAGAGAGCTGCTGCGGGCCGGGATCCGCGGGTGTGGGACTTCCGGTAAACACAGAACGTGCCCGGTCCTAGAGAAATTCTGCTTCCGTGTGTCCCAAGCTCACCAGGCAGCTTTCTTGCAGCAGAAAATTTGGTCTTACCTGTGGTCCTGAGGCTCAGGTTCGCTCGTGGGGTGCTGCCCAGGGGCTCTCTGCAGCGGCAGCAACCAGGAAGACGCCTGGCTTTTTTAAAGACCAACTTTATAATTTTTATTGGTTGTGGTGATGTAGATATTTTTCAACTCCAAGAGTGACATTATAAACTCCACCTAGATAGTGTTTCTGTGTGATAAACCAACTGAAATAAGTAATGAAAACACAATGTATAATATTCTTAGTTTTACCAATTATTTTATACACAATAGCTTCTATTTACTCACTCATTATTAATTTGTTTATTTGTATTTTGAATTAAAAATCCTTTTATAACTATATGTAATCTATCGGTTTGAAAGCTGCTTCATTTTATAGCTTTGCTTTGATAATACTATCAATTATCATTATTAACAGGCAGCTACTATTTATTCAGAACTTACATACCCTTTAAATATTTCACTGCAATTAGTTACCCAAAGTATTTGATTTGTTCTGACATTTCTGTCCTGTTTCATAACTCAATGTGTTTATCTTGATGCTATTAATTGGTTGTTTGCATTAAAGTGTCATTACCATATTTCACATTATTGTTTTTGCTACATAAACTTAGGGTGTTTGTAGTTCTGTGTCAATTAAAGGGTTTTTTTTATTTTCATAAAGAATATTGAAATTTTACAGTTATATTTTAAATCTGTAGATTGTTTTGGGAATTTTCACAAAATTAAATCTTCTAATTGATGGAAAATGATACGTTTATTTTTTAATATTTTTATGTATGTGCTTATAAAAACTGCTCTCTCAGTATGACTCTTTCGGTTCTCTGTGCACTTTAAATTGTTTGTAACTTGGATGACTTTCTTAATTTTCTTTGTAGTTAGCTCATTAATTACTACAAAGAAATGCTACTGACCTTTGTGTGTTGCTCTTGTATCTTGCATCTCTACTGAATCATTCTATTAGTCTTGTTTGCAGTAGTAAGTTCAAGATGCTATAAGATGATAATTCATGGTCAGCTTGTTTTGACTAAGATGTCAAGAGCACATATCAGGAAAAATAAAGTGTCTTCAGCAAACGATGTAGAGAAAAAAGGATATCAACATTCAACAGAATAAAATGGGACCATTATCGCATTCCATAGATAAAAATTTACTGAAAGTAAATTACAGATTTACATGTAAGCCATGAAACTGCAACACAACTAAAAGAAGAAAATTATATTCTGTTGGTTTGTGCAATGATTTAAAAAAAATCCTCCAAAACAAACAAGAGAAGTAAAAGTATACACAAAGGACTTTATCAAGCCAAACCAAACAAAGAAAAACAACAACAACAAAAAGCCAGAAAACAAACACCTTCCCCACAAAAAAGAAAGAAACAGTTGAGAGGGTGAAAAGATGATCCATAGAACACGAGGGAACATTTACTTACTATGGTGGTTTGAATGTGAAACGTCCTCCATTAGCCTTTGTATTTCAGTGTTTGGTCCCCAACTGGTGGCAATATTTGGGGGCAGGGGCTCTAAAACCTTTAGAAAGTAGAGCCTTGTTAGAGAAAGTTCATCACTGGAGGTGGATCTCGATGCATTCTAGTCCATCCCCATGCTGTATTCTTTCTGTATTTCTCTTCCTATTACTGTGTCTTCACAACCATAGTTGTCTGTAACCTAATTGTGCACGAACTGTAACTCAAATAAATCTTTTATTCCTTAAGTCACTTTTGGGATGTATTTTAATCATAGCAATAAAAAGTAACTAAAGCACATAGTATACATTTGAGAAGAGGTTAATAATCTGTAGAGGTAAAGAAAACAAAAGCCCAATGACAAAACAAATACAAATAAAGTAACTTAATTAAAAGTGAGAAAAGAACCTGACTAGACATTTCTCCAGTGAAGACACGCAGTCAACAATTACTTGTAAATGCTAATGCTACATGAAAAAAAATGCTAAGCTTCCTTAGTCTTTAGGGAAATGAAGATTAAAGCCATAATTAAATATCATGTCACACCTATTAGAGCGGCTTTCATCAGAAAGGCAAAAGATAAAAAAAGTATTTACTGACAAGTATTCAGAGGAAAAAAACAGTTTTCTCCTGTTGGTGATATTATAAATCAGCACAACCATTATGAAAACAGTATAGAGGCTCATCAAAAACTATACAGCAGCACCACATACCATAATGATTGCACTTCTAATATACCTAAAGGTTGTAATCAATGCGTGGAGGGTATGTCTCTGACCTCTATATTCATTCTGATATCTTTATAATCGTCAATCAGCAAAAGTCCATCACTGCAAGAATATATAAACAAAACTTAACACATATCAACAGGGCTTTTTTAAATGAACTTTCTAATTTTTTATTAGTTATTTTATTTATTTATATTTCAAATGTTATCCCCCTTCCTAGTTTCCCCTCCATAAGCCTCCTATCCCTCCACCCTGCATCTGTGAGGTTGCTCCCCCATCTGCCCATCCACTCCTGCCTCAGCAACCTAGCATTCGCCTATCCTGGGTCATCAAGCCTCCACAGGACCGAGGGGCTCCCCTCCCAGTGTTGCTACATAAGGCCATCCACTGCTACATATCCATCTGGATCCCCTCCTGTGTACTCTTTGCTTGGTGGTTTAGTCCCCTGAGAATTGAGGGGTCTGGTTGGCTGATGTTGTTCTTCCTATGAGGTTGCAAGTCCCTTCAGCTTCTACAGTTCTTGACCTAACTTCTCCAAGGGGTTCCTATGCTCAGTCCAATGTTCTGCTGTGTACATCCACATCTGTATAGGGGACAACTATACCAGGTTCCTGTCAGTAAGCACTTCTTGGTATCAGCAATAGTGTCCGGGTTTGGTGTCAGCAGATGGGATGGATTCCCTAGGTGGGGCAGACTCTGGATAGCCTTTTCTTCAGTTTCTGCTCCATTCTTTGTCCCTACATTTCCTTTTGACAGAAGGAATTATGGATTAGTATTTTTGAGGTGGGTAGTTCCATTTCTCAGCTGGCGCGGGCATGCCTATACACTAGATATTTTCTCTACAGGTGATATTGTAGAGAATTACCCCTTTGTTGGGTATTTTGGCTAAAGTCCTCCCTGTTGGGTCCTCGGAACCCCTGGGGTCCCTGGCATCTGGGCTTTCTAGTAGTTACCTGAAGTTCCCCCTCCCCCACTGCTACACATCACCATTGAAATACCTGACCCTCTGTACTTCTCCCCCATCTCCTCCCATATCTAAACTGGTCCCCCTTTTCCCTCACCCTCTTCTCTCCCTCCCAGATCCCTCTCCTCCTCTACTTCCAAGAGATTATTCTCTTCCCCCTACTGAGAAGTACTTTAGCATCCAAACTTTGATGTGATCTTCCTTCTTCTTGAGTTTCATGTAGTCTGTGTGTTGTATCACATGTATCCCGAGCTTCCTTTTAGCTAATATCCACTTATCAGTGAGTACACACCATGTGTGTTCTTTTGTGACTGAGTTATCTCACTCAGGATGATATTTTCTAGTTACATCTGTTTGCCTGCTAATTTCATGATGTCATTGTTTTTAATAGCTGAGTAATATTCCATTGTAAAAAGGTACCACAGTTTCTGTATCCATTCCTCTGTTGAGGGATGTCTGGGTTGTTTCCAGCTTCTGGGTATTATAAATAAGGCTGCTATAAACATAGTGTAGCTTGTGCCCTTCTTATATGTTGGAACATCTTTTGGGAATACTTCCAGGAGTGGTATAGCTGGGTCATCAGGTAGAACTATTTCCAGTTTTCTGGGGAACCTCCAGACTGAATTCCAGAGTAGTTGTACCAGCTTGCAATCCCACCAGCAATGGAAGACTGTTCCTCTTTCTCCACATCCTCGCCAGCATTTCGTGTCACCTGAGTTTTTTTATCTTAGCCATCATTCTCACTGATATGAGGTGGAATCTCAGGGTTGTTTTGATTTGCATTTCCCTGGTGACCAAGGATGTTGAACATTTGTTTGAGTGCATCTCATACATTTGAGATTTCTCGGTTGAGAATTCTCGGTTTAGCTTTGTACCCCACTTTTTTCTTCATTAAGGGCTTCTATTTGTTTATTTGTGTTGTCCTGTATTTCTTTTTTTTTTTTTGACGCTCTTTTTTTTTATCAACTTGAGTATTTCGAATGTTATTCCCTTTCCTGGTTTCCGGGCAAACATCCCCTAATCCCTCCCCCTCCCCTTCTTTATGGGTGTTCCCCTCCCCTCTCCCCCCATAGCCGCCCTCCCCCCAACAATCACATTCACTGGGGGTTCAGTCTTAGCAGGACCAAGGGCTTCCCCTTACACTGGTGATCTTACTAGGATATTCATTGATAACTATGAGGTCAGAGTCCAGGGTCAGTCCATGTATAGTCTTTAGGTAGTGGCTTAGTCCCTGGAAGCTCTAGTTGCTTGGCATTGTTGTTCATAAGGGGTCTCGAGCCCCTTCAAGCTCTTCCAGTTCTTTCTCTGATTCCTTCAACGGGGGTCCTATTCTCAGTTCAGTGATTTGCTGCTGACATTCGCCTCTGTATTTGCTGTATTCTGGCTGTGTCTCTCAGGAGAGATCTACATCCAGCCTCCTGTCGGTCTGCACTTCTTTGCTTCATCCATCTTTTCTAATTGGGTGGCTGTATATGTATGGGCCACATGTGGGGCAGGCTCTGAATGGGTATTCCTTCTGTCTCTGTTTTAATCTTTGCCTCTCTATTCCCTGTCAAGGGTATTCGTGTTCCCCTTTTAAAGAAGGAGTGAAGCATTCACATTTTGATCATCCATCTTGAGTTTCGTTTGTTCTATGCATCTAGGGTAATTCAAGCATTTGGGCTAATAGCCACTTATCAATGAGTGCATGCCATGTGTGTTTTTCTGTGATTGGGTTACCTCACTCAGGATGATATTTTCCAGTTCCATCCATTTGCCTATGAATTTCATAAAGGCATTGTTTTTGATAGCTGAGTAATATTCCATTGTATAGATGTACCACATTTTCTGTATCCATTCCTC
The DNA here is from genome assembly GCF_021556685.1 of Rattus norvegicus. NCBI lineage: Eukaryota > Metazoa > Chordata > Mammalia > Rodentia > Muridae > Rattus > Rattus norvegicus. Next base: position 55,255,935 of record NC_141535.1, read on the forward strand.
TGTTGAAGGGCATCTGGGTTCTTTCCAGTTTCTGGCTATTATAAATAAGGCTGCTATGAACATAGTGGAGCACGTGTCTTTTTTATATGTTGGGGCACCTTTTGGGTATATGCCCAAGAGAGGTATAGCTGGATTCTCAGGTAGTTCAATGTCCAATTTTCTGAGAAACCTCCAGACTGATTTCCAGAGTGGTTGTACCAGTCTGCAATCCCACCAACAATGGAGGAGTGTTCCTCTTTCTCCACATCCTAGCCAGCATTTGCTGTCACCTGAGTTTTTGATCTTAGCCATTCTCACTGGTGTGAGGTGAAATCTCAGGGTTGTTTTGATTTGCATTTCCCTTATGACTAAAGATGTTGAACATTTCTTTAGGTGTTTCTCAGCCATTCGGCATTCCTCAGCTGTGAATTCTTTCTTTAGTTCTGAACCTCATTTTTTAATAGGGTTATTTGTCTCCCTGCAGTCTAACTTCTTGAGTTCTTTGTGTATTTTGGATATAAGGCCTCTATCTGTTGTAGGATTGGTAGAGATCTTTTCCCAATATGTTGGTTGCTGTTTTCTCCTAACCACAGTGTCCTTTGCCTTACAGAAGCTTTGCAGTTTTATGAGATCCCATTTGTCGTTTCTTGAGTTTAGAGCATAAGCCATTGGTGTTTTGTTCAAGAAATTTTTTCTAGTGCCCATGTGTTCGAGATGCTGCCCTAGCTTTTCTTCTATTAGTTTGAGTGTATCTGGTTTGATGCGGAGGTCTTTGATCCACTTGGACTTAAGTTTTGTATAGGGTGCTAAGCATGGATCAATTTGCATTCTTCTACATGTTGACCTCCAGTTGAACCAGCACCATTTGCTGAAAATGCTATCTTTTTTCCATTGAATGGTTTTGGCTCCTTTGTCAAAAACTAGGTACCCATAGGTGTGTGGGTTCATTTCTGGGTCTTCAATTCTGTTCCATTGGTCTATCTGTCTGTCTCTGTACCAATACCATGCAGTTTTTATCACTGTTGCTCTGTAATATTGCTTGAGTTCAGGGATAGTGATTCTCCCTGAAGTCCTTTTATTGTTGAGGATAGTTTAACTATCCTGGGTTTTTTGTTATTCCAGATGAATTTGCAAATTGTTCTGTCTAACTCTTTGAAGAATTGGATTGGTATTTTGATGGGGATTGCATTGAATCTGTAGATCGCTTTTGGTAGAATGGCCATTTTTACTATATTAATCCTGCCAATCCATGAGCATGGGAGATCTTTCCATCTTCTGAGGTCTTCTTCAATTTCTTTCTTCAGAGTCTTGAAGTTCTTATTGTACAAATCTTTTACTTGCTTGGTTAAAGTCACACCGAGGTACTTTATATTATTTGGGTCTATTATGAAAGGTGTCGTTTCCCTAATTTCTTTCTCGGCTTGTTTCTCTTTTGTGTAGAGGAAGGCTACTGATTTATTTGAGTTAATTTTATACCCAGCCACTTTGCTGAAGTTGTTTATCAGCTTTAGTAGTTCTCTGGTGGAACTTTTGGGATCACTTAAATATACTATCATATCATCTGCAAATAGTGATATTTTGACTTCTTCTTTTCCGATCTGTATCCCCTTGACCTCTTTTTGTTGTCTGATTGCTCTGGCTAGAACTTCAAGAACTATATTGAATAAGTAGGGAGAGAATGGACAGCCTTGTCTAGTCCCTGATTGTAGTGGGATTGCTTCAAGTTTCTCTCCATTTAGTTTAATGTTAGCAACTGGTTTGCTGTATATGGCTTTTACTATGTTCAGGTATGGGCCTTGAATTCCTATTCTTTCCAGGACTTTTATCATGAAGGGGTGTTGAATTTTGTCAAATGCTTTCTCAGCATCTAATGAAATGATCATGTGGCTTTGTTCTTTCAGTTTGTTTATATAATGGATCACGTTGATGGTTTTCCGTATATTGAACCATCCCTGCATGCCTGGGATGAAGCCTATTTGATCATGGTGGATGATTGTTTTGATGTGCTCTTGGATTCGGTTTGCCAGAATTTTATTGAGTATTTTTGTGTCGATATTCATAAGGGAAATTGGTCTGAAGTTCTCTTTCTTTGTTGGGTCTTTGTGTGGTTTAGGTATAAGAGTAATTGTGACTTCATAGAAGGAATTCAGTAGTGCTCCATCTGTTTCAATTTTGTGGAATAGTTTGGATAGTATTGGTATGAGGTCTTCTATGAAGGTCTGATAGAATTCTGCACTAAACCCATCTGGACCTGGGCTCTTTTTGGTTGGGAGACCTTTAATGACTGCTTCTATTTCCTTAGGAGTTATGGGGTTGTTTAACTGGTTTATCTGTTCCTGATTTAACTTCGGTACCTGGTATCTGTCTAGGAAATTGTCCATTTCCTGCAGATTTTCAAGTTTTGTTGAATATAGGCTTTTATAGTAAGATCTGATGATTTTTTGAATTTCCTCTGAATCTGTAGTTATGTCTCCCTTTTCATTTCTGATTTTGTTAATTTGGACACACTCTCTGTGTCCTCTCGTTAGTCTGGCTAAGGGTTTATCTATCTTGTTGATTTTCTCAAAGAACCAACTTTTGGTTCTGTTGATTCTTTCTATGGTCCTTTTTCTTTCTACCTGGCTGATTTCAGCTCTGAGTTTGATTATTTCCTGTCTTCTACTCCTCCTGGGTGTATTTGCTTCTTTTTGTTCTAGAGCTTTTAGGTGTGCTGTCAAGCTGCTGACATATGCTCTCTCCTGTTTCTTTCTGCAGGTACTTGGAGCTATGAGTTTTCCTCTTAGCACAAGTTTCATTGTGTCCCATAAGTTTGTGTATGTTGTACCTTCATTTTCATTAAATTCTAAGAAGTCTTTAATTTCTTTCTTTATTTCTTCCTTGACCAAGTTATCGTTGAGTAGAGCATTATTCAACTTCCACGTATATGTGGGCATTCTTCCCTTATTGAAGACCAGCTTTAGTCCCTGGTTGTACCCCACTTTTAATAGGGTTAATTGTTTCTCTGGAGTCTAACTTTTGAGTTCTTTGTATATTTTAGATATTAGCCCTCTATCAGATGTAGGATTGGTAAAGACCTTTTCCCAATCTATGGATTGCTGTTTTGTCCCATTGACAATGTCCTTAGCCTTACTGAAGCTTTTCAATTTGATGAGGTTCCATTTGTCAATTCTTGATCTTAGAGCATTAGCCATTGGTGTTCTGTTCAGGAAATTTTTCCCTGCCAATGTGTTCGAGGTTCTTTCCCACTTTTTTTTATTAGATTCATCATATTGTTTTATGAGGAGGTCCTTGAGTCATTTGGACTAAACTTTGTGCAAGGAGATAAGAATGGGTCAATTTGTATTCTTCTATAGGAGAACCAGCACCATTTGCTGAAAATGCTATCCTTTTTCCATTGGATGGTTTTAGCTCCTTTGTCAAGATAAAGTGACCATAGTTGTGTGGGTTCATTTCTGGGTCTTCAATTCTATTCCTTTGATCTACCTGTCTCTCTCTGTACCAATATCATGTGGTTTTTATCACTATTACTCTGTAGTATCGCTTGAGGTCAGGGATGGTGATTCCCATAGAAGTTCTTTTATTGTTGAGAATGGTTTTTGATATCCTGGCACTACCATTCTCCTTATTTTTAAATGAGGAAGCTGAGGCTTCTAGAAGCTCCAAGCCACAGAATACCCCAGGTGAGATTCTTAGGCATCTTCCTGACTTAGGAAGTTGTGATCCTTACATTGTATCATGATTCTTTGCTTTTCATGGCTACAAGGACTTCAAGATCTCAGAGAACTGTCTTGTAAATCACCCAGTAATACTTCTTCCAAGGCGATAAAATGAATCAGAAAATATACAAAATACTGGCAATATAATACCGGCAGCTAATTGGTTAGGACATACAACAACAACAACAACAACAACAACAACAACAACAACAACAACAAGCAGATGGGAAGCCACAAGCTGTGACTCATATCCTTATTTCAATGATTGACAGAGTGTAACATTGTGAGAGAATCATCAACCAATTTTCTTCCCTAAGTCTTGAGAAAACGCCTGAACTTTTTTTTAATAAACAAATGTTCTGATCACTTTAAGGAGAAGTTTAAAAACAATTATTATATTTTAGCATGGAGAAATTGATATTTGTATACCATTTTTAATTTTTCAAAATCACTTGAAGGTTTATAGCACCCACTAGTAATCTAGACATGTGTGGTTCAGATGTACATGCAGACTAAATGATTATACTGTTTCTATGCTCTGGGATTGGAGGTTGAACAGAAAGAAGAGAGACGGAAACTGATTCTGGTGCCCAACCAAGACCGCAAAAACTCTATGGCAGTATCATAGAATTAACAGGCTGGATGAATTAAAAACAAAACAAACAAATAAATAAAAAATTACGTAAATAAAAAACATATGTGGAGAAATCTGTAAAATAATTTAAAATAATAAGTCTTTTTCCCCCTGGAGTTAATGTTTGAATTCATCTCCGAAACAAGTGCTGTATCCCTTGTCTTTTACTCATGAAAAAGACATTTCATTTTACTACCTCCCTTGTCTTTCTCATGAGAGTGTGATCAATGCTGATTATAGGAACAGCCATCCTTGCTGTAGATCTCTGGTGAGCACGGACCCTCCTGTTGCTAGGTGCTGCTCCTTGAGCCCTAGTCAAACTCAACATGATACACTTTGTTCCAAATGGCCTTCAATTCTACATCAGGCTGCTGTGTTCTACAAAATGCTAAACTCTGCAATAAACATCTATTTACTGAATAAAGAGATGAATTCTGAAATCGTGTCAGGAGCAAGCATTGTACTGCTGGTGCTTTTTCTCTGGGATATTTTCCCAAGCCTCTTAGACTTTCCCTTGGGTTTCTGGTGACAGTTTTACAGGTACTGCCAAGGTGAGATGTGGAGCAGGGCTGTTTTTCTCTTGCTCGGGTATCAGAAGTAGATAGCTGTACAGAAACCACCTAAAGCTTAACATCTACTGATGTCTGTTCTCTCCATCTAGCATACCTACTTCCATAATTCCATATCCTGTACATCAGGACTACTGGTTATTCAGTTTTGGTTACTCTCATCTAAACATTCTGTCACCTCTGACACTTCTTGTTGCTTTCACATCTCACACCAATATGTCAACAAACCATGGCTCTTTACCTTCAAAGACTAACTAAAAAATGGCTTGTTTCCCTCGTTGACTCTCACCGGGATGTTTCCACTAGTGTTTTTTTTTTTTTGTTCTTTTTTTCGGAGCTGGGGACCGAACCCAGGACCTTGCGCTTCCTAGGTAAGCGCTCTACCACTGAGCTAAATCCCCAGCCCTAGTGTTTTAAACCAGACTTCTACTTCTCTGATACTCTATAGTCTCTTTTTTTTCTGTAGTCTCTTTATAGCCGATTGCAGAAAGGTCTTGTTAAAATACAGGTCAGGATATGACATCTTCTGGGCAGAACTTGCAAGAGCATTCCACGAGTAAGAGACAAAGTCTTCACTCACAATCCTGTTTCTCCTTTTACCTTTCAGATTTCATCCCCTGCTTCTTTCTCCTCATTTACTCTGCCTTTGTCATGGGAACATCCTTAAAGTTCTCTGAATATGTATATTTTCCTTTGTGCCTGCTCTTGTCCATACCCACAAGTGTCTCCCACGTTTGTAGATTGTGACATGTACCTCTCTTTTTCAGACAGGATTGCATGACTACTTTCATGCCAAACATGACCTCTCCATTTCCCACCTACACCTATCCTCTGTTTTGTTTCTCATGAAATATGTTATTGGTTGATTTGCTGCCTCATAAGTGGTACGTTTACATCTTAAGCTGGTAGTACCAAATAATGTGATAATATTTACAAGTTGGGGATTTCATTTTATTTTATATTTTAGACCTAATCAAGTTGAGTTGAGGCTTTTATGGTTGGTTCTAATCCAATATGACTTTCATTTTGAAATAGGAGGAAAATATCAGGTGTAGACAAAGCATAGAAAAAGAACATAATTAATCTAGCTGCTAAAATGGGGCCCCTAGGAACTCATAATTCACTAGAACCTTTGTGAATGAGAGGTGGAATCACAGCCAATGTTCTAAAGGAAGTAGGCTCCTGCTGAAGCTTTGTTTTGGACTTCCAGCCCACACATGCAGAAGGAATAACTTTTTGAGACTTTAATCCACTATCTGCATTGCTTTGTTATGGAGACCTACACGACTAATACAGTTTGTATCTTGCTACCTGCTATACCCTATCTTTTCCTTATTAACTGTAATTATTGTTTGTCTTCTCAGATTTGTGTAATGAAATTCAAGAGGGTACTTAATAGTTTTGGCTGTTCGTGCCATACTGCTTTGAACTGTGCCGTGTTATCTGACCTCTGACTTCCAGCTGTAGATTCACTGGTCTTAAGTCCTGAAAATTGGTCTATGTAATAACAGAACTAAACAGCAACAATAAAACTTGTGTACATTTTTGTTCTATTCCATAGATAACACTAAAGAGGTCATTGGAATTAGGTCAATCCTTGGGGACTATGTGGACTATAGTGCAATCTAAAAAGAATTGGTCTCTTGGGCTCCATGTAATTCTGATGGTATATTAAGGCCATGTAGTGAAAACATTAAGAAAGTACCTGAATAGTATATGAAGACAATACTGTTGAATGTAGAAGGAATATACTTCATATGGAGAACTGAGAACCCTTAGGAAGATATTTTTGTCAACATTTATTCATTTTTATTTCTTCCCTGTACTGCCAGTTTAAATAGCTTTTAATTACTTCACAGGACTCAAAATGTCTCAATAACACTATGCCCCAAAGAGAAAAATGTATTATCTTTGAAACACAATATTCTATGTATTATTGAATTCTGAAGCTAACCATGTTAGAAAAATCAATGCACATTGCACAAAATGTTCCTTCGGATGCTTTCGAGCTTTAAAAAGGACACAGAAGTAAATGCCTATCACCCAGGAGATGCACTCTAGCTTGTATCTGGACTATAAATGTAAATGCAAAATGTTAGGGGGATACAAATGTAGGAAAACAGAACAGCTAGAAAATGAGGACTCCTCAGGCAACACGCCACCCTGATGACTGGAGAATGGACACAACTCCGAGACTCTGCAAGTGTGGATGGTCACCAACCGGCAATCCTAAAACTTCCAGCACCAATCAACACCTCCAAGTATTATTATTGATATGAGGCACCTGTGAGAAAAATAGCACAGTGATCAGAAAATGATTGTTATTATTGATAGTCTTCCGAAGCAATTGTTAACTACCTGTAAGACAGACTTACTTTGACATGGTGTCAAGAACATCCAGGGAGAAAGACTAAGATCACTGTTGCTCAGCTACTCAATCTTTTCAGAGGAAAACATGTGAGTGTGTCTGTTGACAGTAACTGTCACCGTGGGAAAGCATTCATTCACAGCCTCCTTGATTAGCGGCCGTACTGCTTCGCATTATCCTTTTCATCTTGTACAACTATAAATATATAGTCTAATGAACCTTTCACGCATCTTTGATGATGGGATTTTCAAAGTGCTTCTTAGTCGTTCAATAATTAGGTGGATTCACTCATTTTTTTTAGAAACTATTACTGAGAATCTTGAGTTGGGTGAAATAAGAAAAATCTACTGAAACAGTCATTTTCTAGAGGAGACTGGGAGGTAGCCTCAAAATTTTGATGGATGATTTCAAAGATGGAAAATGATTACCTTGGAGTTAAACTTATTACTGTTATGTTACTTCTGATTCCTTGAAAGTTCCTTTTAAAAAAAACTTCAAGGAATTCTTGAATGTCGAGGCTCAGGCATAGCACTTGGACCCCCTAGGAAGGTTAATTATCTTCCTCTCTAAAGTATCACGAATTCTTATTCCCCAGATCTTTTTTCATTTTCTATATTATACCAGGGCGAAGTCAGCCAGCTGAGCATTTGGTTTTCTTTTTAAGTAGGCAGGACTGGCTATTGGAGAACTCAATTTGAAACTCCCAGTTTAAAGAAAATCATCAACCTGTCAATGATACAAGAACTTGAATGGATATGAGATTTAGTCTACAATCTGACCAGGGAGATTGTTTGTTTAGAAACACTGAAGAACTTTTATGAAATGACAGAGTGTATGGCAACATGGCTCTGGAGATTATGTTCTGGTTGGTCTGGGGATGGTGTTTTAATTAGGATCTCCCTTTGTCATTATGGAAGATGATAGGAAAGAAGATGTGCTAATTTGGTGTGCACAGTAGTTAAGAAAGTGAATTCTTTAAAACTGTGGAAAGGGGTGTGTGTGTGTGTGTGTGTGTGTGTGTGTGTGTGTGTGTGTGCATGTGTGTGTGTTTGTATTTTCTTCGAAATGTCCATTATCCTCTTCAGGGAATTTTTATCTCAGGAATATGTAGCATGCCACAAATACAAATGCTGCTTTAAGTGTTTTTCCTTTATGATTTACATCATAGCCTTCTTACTTCATAAAATTTTAGAGAATATGTTGCCTGGACGTCCCATTGGGACATGAATTCTGCAAGAGGGGACATTCGAAATGATGACTGTGATATCATTAGACCATGGTTATTGAACCTTTGAAGGAGATTTTAGGAAGGCAGGATGAAAAGCTGATGGTATGAAAAAAAAAAAAGAGTCATGTCTAGATAGTCTTGGAGTTACTGAGCCTAGTTCCAAAGAGTTTCAAAAAAATTCTGACTCTTAAGAATTCAGTTTCTTTATCACAACAGGTTTGCTGTCAGAACGCAGGTGTTGTGAAAGCCAATGCTAATTCAAAGCAAAAAATGGGAAAGGAAAAGACTCACATCAACACCATCGTAATTGGACACATAGATTCCGGCAAGTCCACCACAACCGGCCCCCTGATCTACAAATGTGGTGGAATCGACAAAAGAACCATCAAAAAGTTTGAGAAGGAGGCAGCCGAGATGGGAAAAGGCTCCTTCAAGCATGCCTGGGTCTTGGACAAACTGAAAGCTGAGTGTGAGCGTGGTATCACTATTGACATCTCCCTGTGGAAATTTGAGACCAGCAAGTACTATGTGACTATCATTGATGCCCCAGGACACAGAGACTTCCTCAAGAACGTGATTACAGGCTGACTGTGCTGTCCTGATTGTTGCTGCTGGTGTTGGTGAATTTAAGCTGATATCTCCAAGAACGGGCAGACCCGTGAGCATGCTCCTCAGGCTTATACCTTGGGTGTGAAACAGCTAATTGTTGGTGTCAACAAAATGGATTCCACCGAGCCACCGTACAATCAGAAGAGACACGAGGAAATTGTTAAGGAAGTCAGCACCTACATTAAGAAAATTGGCTACAACCCTGACATAGTAGCATTTGTGCCAGTTTCTGGTTGGAATGGTGACAACGTGCTGGAGCCAAGTGCCAATATGCTTTGGTTCAAGGGATGGAAAGTCACCCGCAAAGATGGCAGTGCCCGTGGCACCACACTGCTGGAAGCTTTGGACTGCATTCTGCCGCCAACTCGTCCAACTGACAGACCTCTGCGACTGCCCCTCCAGGATGTCTATAAAATTGGCGGCATTGGCACTGTCCCCGTGGGCCGAGTGGAAACTGGTGTCCTCAAACCTGGCATGGTGGTTGCCTTTGCTCCAGTCAACGTAACAACGGAAGTCAAGTCTGTGGAAATGCACCATGAAGCTTTGAGTGAAGCTCTGCCTGGAGACAATGTGGGCTTCCACGTAAAGAACATGTCTGTCAAAGATGTTAGACGTGGCAATGTTGCTGGTGACAGCAAAAATGACCCACCAATGGGAGCAGCTGGCTTCACTGCTCAGCTTATCCTGAACCTCAGATTACCCTGAACCATCCAGGCCAAATTAGTGCTGGCAATGCTCCTGTTCCGGATTGTTACACGGCCCACAGAGCATGCAAGTTTGCCGAGCTTAAAGAGAAGATAGATCGTCATTCTGGTAAGGAGCTGGAAGATGGCCCCAAATTCTTGAAGTCTGATGATGTGCCATTGTTGACATGCTCCCTGGTAAGCCCATGTGTGTTGAGAGCTTCTCTGACTACCCTCCACTTGGTCGTTTTGCTGTTTGTGACATGAGGCAGACAGTTGCTGTGGGTGTCATCAAAACTGTGGACAAGAAGGCTGCAGGAGCTGGCAAAGTCACCAAGTCTGCCCAGAAAGCTCAGAAGGCTAAATGAATATTATCCCTAACACCTGCCACCCCAGTTTTAATCAGTGGTGGAAGAACGGTCTCGGAACTGTTTGTCTCAATTGGCCATTTAAGTTTAATAGTAAAAGACTGGTTAATGATAACTGCACCGTTAAACCTTCAGAAGGAAAGAAGGTTTTGTGGACCATTTGTGTGTGTGTGTGTGTGGGGGGCAGTTTTAAGTTATAAGTTTTCAAAATCAGTACTTTTTAATGGAAACAACTTGACCAAAAATCTGTCACAGAATTTTGAGACCCATTAAAACAAGTTTAATGAGAAAAAAATATAATTCAGTTTCCTCCACTGTGGCAATGCAAAACAGGAGTATTTGGTCCTCACATCTTAAACTTAACTTCCTCCTCCCCTCCCCCAAAAGGAGCTACATGCAATTCTCTGCACTGTTTTTGTTTGTTTGTTTGTCTTTCTTCCTCGTGCAAGCATGACAGAGAAGTTCCGAGAGAGATGAACATGAGAGAAGAAAGGGAGGGTGAGACAAGGTATGTTGGGCTGGCAGGTACCTGTGATCAATATCAAGTGTGGAGAGTTTCTTTCCCTTTGACTACAGCTGGCAACAGCTGCTTAATACATTGGTAAGTGAATTTTTCTTCTGTATTCTATAATGTCTACCCTTGAAAAAAATCACTCCTGTACCTTAATGAAACCTTCTTCCATTACCCTTATTTCTACACTGCATTCACATATGAGAACAGAACTCCCACTCCTTCTGGCAGAAGCAGTATCATAAGTTTTGGATCCAAGGGACAAGAGAGCAAAGATGTTATGGTCTTACAGGTATTGTCTAAGTTTCCCAAGATCATTTACTAAGGATTTCACTCTTTTGATTGGTTGTTTTTTCTATTAATAATTTGAGACATAGGAGATTTAAACGTATTTTAAAGGTATGCTTTGCTCCCTTTGTCTGACTTCAATAATAATTGTTTACTATTAGTTCTAACTTAAAAGTATCCCATTATTCTGACATTTATTCTAGCTGCTAGGTCCTTAATACTACAGGGACAGCAATGTACTATATACATAGTTCATTTTATATTATTGACAGTGGAAGTAGATATTAGAAAATGAGATACATTTTACAGGTAAGAAAACTGAAATTAAATGTAAAGAAATTGCCTAACATGAAAATTACCATTGCAATATATACTTTTAACAGAATAAATAATAGAGCTTATGGTTATCTCAATTGATGCAGAAAAAAGCATGTGAAAAATTAAATATTGTCCTATGGTTAAAATAAAATTCAACAATTTAGAAATAGGAAGAAACTGCCTCGAAGTAATAAATGCTATTTATGAAAATCCTGAATTATGTCATTCTCAATATGAAAGTACTGAAAGCTTCTTGTCCTGTAAAATGAAGAAATGGTCCAGACCAACTAGTTCATTAAAATATGTCAAACAAAAGTGAATCAGTAGCCCATTCAAATCAGAAGAGAATAAATAAGGCAGCCTTTGTTCTTAGATTATAGTCTCTGTCAAAAGTCCTAAAACTCACACAAAAACATTCACATTTGTTGTGTGCACATGCACACACATGCACATACACAGACACACATCACATTATAACCAAAAAAGTAGTAGTTCATTAAAATTGCAGGATATAAAATTAATTGCATTACCTATATGGATACCATTGACCAATTAAATATAAATTAAGACAACTTTTTCTGTGTACAATTGGAAGAAGAAAAAAATTTAGGATTAGATTTTCCCAAGGAGAAAAAGACTTATACACTGAAAATTACAAAACATTTCTGAAATGTAATTATATTGAGTATAAATAAAGGAAACCCTATATTTTATATTAAGTTTAATATTGTTAAAAATGTCCATGCAACCCAGAGTGGTACACAGATTCAGTTCAGTCTGTATCAAGATCACAGTGATGCTGAATTAGAACCAGGAAAACCAACCTCAACTTTTTATGGACTTCTGAGACTAAATAACCTGAAGAATCCTTGTAAAAGGAATGCCAACCTGGAAGCACTCTTTCTGGCTACTAGGGTATGGCCCAACTGGGGCAACAAGAGAATAAAAAAGAACAAACTCACGGACACATAGAAAAGCTGGGATAGGGCAAACTGAGCTCTAATGGAGATATTCATCTGTAAACGAGCGAAGTTGGACCTTTATTCCATATTAAACACGGAAAGTAGTGCTGGGTCTAAGATCTGAGCATAAGAGGTAAATGACACAAACCTTAGAGGAAAGAGTATTGAACTTGGCAGTGATTTCTTGGTGTCTTAATGTCCTATTGCTGTGAAGTTACTATTGCTGTGATAAACACCATGACCAAAAGCAAGCTGGGGAGGAAAGGTTTATTCAGCTTATACTTCCACATCACTCTTTATCACTGAAGGAAGTCAGGACAAGAACTCAAGCAGGGCAAGAACCTACAGGCAGGAGCTGATGCAGAGACCACGGAGGGGTACTGCTTACTGGTTTGCTCCCCCTGGCTTACTCCCCCTGCTTTCTTATATATCCTAGGAGTACCAGCCTAGGGATGATGCCATCCACAGTGAGCACTTCTGAGCCCTTCCCCATCGATCACTAATTAAGATAATGCCCTACAGTTGGATTTCACGCAGGCATTTTCTTAATTATGGTTCCCTTCTTTCAGATAGTTCTAGCTTATGTAAAATTGATGTAAAACTATCTACACCACTTGGATATAATACGAAAAGCAAAAGAGTGACCTTTTATTTCTCTGAAAACAGAGATCAGAGTCCACAAAGTGACCCCTGTGACCTGCCTGCTCCCTCTTCAGTGCCCTCTTAGTGTCCCCACCTTCTTTCCTGTGAGCAGTACTGCTTTCTATGTACTGTGCCAGGAATCTTCTTCCTGAAGATCCTTACCACAGATCTGCATAGCTCATTCTTAACTACCTTCAAAACTTTTTCTCCATGTTGCCTAGTGAGGTTTACCCTAGATACTCTAGCTGAAATAGACCAAGACTTTCTCTGTATTTAGCCTAGGTATTAGTAAATTGTAACTTCTTAAAAGTTAGTATCCATATTTAAAGTCAAGTACAGAACTATAGTACTAAAAATGGTAGTGTACTAGCACAAAATATGTAGACAGTAAAACCAAGCGTGAGTCCATGTAGACATACATGGCCATTTCACATTGGACAAAGTTGCCAAAACATACAATGGAGAAAAGATAGCATCTTTAACAAATAGTTCTGGAGAATGGGATGTCCACCTCTAGAAGAATGAAATTAGGCCTGTATCTGTCACCTCGCACAATTATTAACTCCTATATAAAACCTGAAACACTAAAACTTCTAGAAGAACACATAGGTCGTATTCTACTGGAGGTAGGTATGTACTACAAGGAGGCACAAGCCTGTATCCTTAGCCAGTCCTGCAGATTTTTCCTACAAACAACAAAGCAAGAATAACAATATAAATAATTGTATGTAAATAAGCCTGAAAACTTAGATTAAAAAAAGAAAAAAATTACAACTTATCCAAACTGAAAGACCTTAAAAGGTTTACTTTTGCCAAAGAAGTTGAAGTAATCAAGGCCTTTCCGTAAAGAAAACTTCAGTTAAATAGCTATAACGACTACTTTCTTCAATTTATCCTGTTTCTACATAGGAACCTTAACAACAACAACAACAGCAGCAACAACAACAACAACAACAACAAGACGCTTTCCACTTCCCTTTTGGAAATCATCCTTCACCCAACAAGCTGATTTATGTCATGAATGAGACCATTAGAGAAACCCGCAACCAGCTACACTGTAGATTATAGGTGACCATACCATGGTCAATCTCAGTTCCTACATCTGTGATGTAATGTTCTCAAGGCTTAAATTGTGGAAGAGGGAGTACTGGGGGGCACAGGTGAATTGGAGGGGGTGGATAGGTGCAAATGATCAAAGTACAGTACTTGTGTAGGAAATTCAAAAACATTGAAAAGTCCAAAAATGTGAAAAAGAATGCTGTACTACAAAAAGAACACCAGGCTGGGGACTTAGCTCAGTGGTAGAGCGCTTACCTAGGAAGCGCAAGGCCCTGGGTTCGGTCCCCAGCTCCGAAAAAAAAAAAGGAACCAAAAAAAAAAAAAAAAAAAAAAAGAACACCATAGTATTGTTGTACAATAGTATCACTTATTTCTGAAATGCTGTGATAGCTTAATTAATGCTTAAAAATCAAGTCATCAATATTATCTCATAATAAAATAAGTCATGATTTTAACACACACACACACACACACACACCTTTGTCTTAACTTCTTTGCCTTAAATATGTGAGTGTAAATGCTCACTATTACTGATTCTCATAAACATAGTTCCAAAGGTTCCAGTCAGTCAAAGAAAAAAGCAAGAAATGAACAAGAGATCAAAGAATGAAGGAAATGGAACTTCTTATATTTAAAAATGACATGAATGTGTGCATAAGAACTCTAAAAAATTAGAAATTATTAGAATTAATAAATTAATAAACTTTGGATTAGTATCAAGACAGAAAAGACACCTTATTAAGCAAAATAAAAAATAGTCAAAGAAAATTTAAAATAAAACATTACCTATGCTAAACATGATTATGTAAGTTAAGCTTAATAAAAACTATTGAAGGTATCAATAATAAAGACCGCAATGTGGGAGATGTTAAAATACCAATAAAGGCATAGAAAGAGTTGCCATATTTGTGAGTTAGGAAGATATAAGTAGTTGGTTTGATGCTGTGTTTCATTATTGTAGCCCAAACTGTCCTTAAATTTGTGATCTTCCTTAATGAGATGTCATTTTACCCAGAATGACAAATACATTTAATACAACCTTAATAACAATTCTAGCTGGAATTTTTACTAAAATATGTAGAAATGAAAAAATGTAAAATAGCTTGTATATTTTGAGGAATAAAACTATGGGTTTATACTCCAAAATGTCAGGTCAAGCCCCAGTAATTAAGACAACATAGTATTGTGTGTGAAAAGACAGATGGACAGCGGCACAGAATTAAGACCCACACATATATACAGGATGCTGCTGAGGAAAGGAGGTAAATAGGAAAAGTTGTCATTAAATTGTGATTCAGCACTATATGTTTTACATTGAAGATATTGTTTCTGTCTTATATTATAGGATATATTGCTTTGAGATCAACAGATGGGATATAGTTCTACTGGGAAAAGAGAAAGACACAGTCTCAGGGATGGATCAGAAGTATGTCTTATGATCTTAGGGAGCAGGGCATAAACACTGGTATAAAACTAACGTCTAGATAAACTAGAGAGTGAAACAAGTGTTTTTGATTAACAGCACCAACACCAACACCAACACCACCTACAACCACAACAATAACCAGTCATTAGAAAAGCAAAATAGCATGAACACATCGGGAATAGGTATTTGAAATGTACATATATGGTAAAAGTCTGGCAACTTTAATATGTAAGGAGTATGCATAGTATAACAATTAATGAAAAAAGAGGACATAGTTTTTAAAAGGAGTAAGGAGTGGCATATATAAGACTTTGCAGGGAGAAAGGGAAAGGAGAAAAGATCTTTCTGTAATAATCTAAAAAATAAAAATTTTAAACACTAAATCGCAAAGGATTTACAAAGCTGGGTGGGTAGGGAAGGCAGCAGAGTTGATCACAGAACGTTGAGGAGGGGTGGATGACTCTGATCAAAAGACATGGTACAAAATTCTCAAAGGAAGTCATAAAAAAGGAAGAAATAAAAATTAATATGGCTCAAACATTGTGAATATGAAATAGACATTTCATAAATATACCCAAATAACCAATAAGCACATAACAGGATAATATTATCAGCCATTGATAAACTATAAATTAACACTATAATAAGACAATGCAGGAACTCAATTGGCTTCGCTTCACCAGAGCTCATTCAGATACACTGTTAATGGGAGTAAACTGTCCCATGCACCTGAAAAACCACCAAAGTATCTCTAAAATGTACATGCTCCGTTGCTAAGAATTTCTACTCATGGGAAAAAGAGTAAAATAGAAACGTATAAAGAGACCAAACAAAGATGCTGATAGAATTATTTCTAATAGCTGAAATAGAAAATGACAAAGTGCTTGCTTCTGTACAAATGTGACTATCAAAACATGAGTATGTCTTAAAAACAGGGTGCGTGCGTACAAGGAGAAACTGCCTACAATAAAACTGAGCAGATTACTGATACGACAGCTGGGTATAAAGATCAGCATGATTCCTTCAGAGAAGCCAAACAAAAATATTACATAGCTTATTATTATTATTATTATCTTATGTCATACATGAAGCAAGAGCAGTAGAACACATGTCTGTGTGACAGGAGTTAGAATACTGTTGACCTTTGAGAGAGGGGGATTCCCAGGACTCCCGTGATGTATTTTATACCCTAAATCACGTATACAGGCAAAGGAATAGACATATTTAAAACACACCAGCTACGTAAAGAAAACTCACAAATCTGTGCAGTTTAATGGGTGTAGGCTTTGCTTCAACTAAGATAGTAAGTCCAACTAGTTTTTAAATTAGTGTATTATTTGTGTGTGTGTGTGTGTGTGTGTGTATGTGTGTGTGTGTGTGTGTCTCTATGTCTTTGTGTCTGTGTGTCTGTGTTACATGCATATGCAGGTGCCCACAGAGGCCAGAATCAGAACTGCTGGTTCTGGAGTTCCAGGCCACTGTGAACCATTCAGTGTGGGTGATGGGTACTAAACGTGGGTCCTCTGGAAGAACAGCAGTTGCTCTTGTCGACTAAGCCATCGTTTCCATCCCCTGAGCAGGCAAATCAAAACAAAAACATACACGGACAAACAAACCAAAAAAAAAATGAACAAAAGAAAAAAATCAATAAAAGCAAATAGTATTAGTTAAAAATATCACTCTATCAGTCAGGATTAAAAAGGAAAACTAAAGTATGCGGAGTCTCGGTTCCCATACCCCATGCAGTAACCAGATTGCAGAGATGTGCTGAAATAGAAGCCCGCATGAACATAGTGGTGCATGCAGGATTTTGGTTCAGCTAAACAGCCCAAGCAGCTGGCATTAGAAGTAATAACCTTTCCTCTCCCACAGAAGGCTCAACTGATACCAAAGGGGCATTAATACTTCAAAGACAAGAGGGCACAGAGCAGCCGCGGGCAGTCCATCTGAACTCTGAAGTCGGGTGGCCTCCAGCAATCAGAGAAGAGCTTTCAGCAGTGCACTCTCCTTTTCTGCCAGCAGACCTCTGGAGGATGCCTTTGGCGTAGACTGACTCGCGAGGCTAGCATTTTTGTCCGTTATCCACAGAAAAGCTTTTCCAGTCAGTGCAGACCTTCTTTGTGGTGAGATGTTTTCAGGGCATGGCCCACAAAGTGATCATTAGGTAAACTTCTTTAAGGACATTAGAAAACGACTTGAAATTCCTTCTGTAGGGGCAGTTGGTTAAAGAACTGAACGAGGAGTTTTCTTTTTTAATTTTAAAACTATGAAATCACATCCTCAAGCACTGCTATCTAAGATAGATGATTAACCATCAAAAAGCCCTACTCGACTAACTGCTCGTGTTTTCCCTTAGCTTGCTCAGTGTGAGGGCCAGTCTGTAAGTCGAGCTGTACCAAGAGTATCCTCATAACCTTCTAGTCCTGGGTGTTGTAAACTGTCACGATAGGGGAAGCTCTAGGGTGCTGCTATAAAGGAGGGACATTAGTGTTTGTGCTCACAGACTGCTTTCAATATCCAGATTAAAAAGTGAGTTTTGGAGTTGACACCCTGCAGAAGGTAATGGAGAACTCTAACTGCACACTCTTTTCTTGGCATTCATCCATACCTCAGTTACAACATGCTTCTGATGATCAGATCTCATTTGGCATTCAGATATTTCCAGAAAGCACGTAGTGTGTGCAGTTGAAATCCATTCAAGGTCATTCAGTAAGTGAAAGTCGGGTAAAATGCAGATGCTTTAGCCAGCGCACTTGAGTTGCAGTGATCGTTCGGACTAGAATTTCCCGAGGAAAATCTGCTACTGTTGAGTTTGCAAATCTTTAACAAGCAAGTGTCCTTTTCCTCTTCTTTTCATTATGGGTGGGGTTTCCTGCATTTATACAAGAATGTTTACATATGACTCCATGAGACGTGCTATTAAAAGGCCGCGGATCACTCAGAGTGCGTGTACTGTGAGATCAAAATCAGAAGCCAGAAGAAAGCAAGATGGTTCACATTTCACTTGAGGCTGAGGAAGTGTCAGAAAACGTTATTAAATCATAGCAACTGACTCAAAAGCCCAAGAAGTGACAGTGACTTTTTTTATAAATACTGTAAAACATGGCAGCAAATTTTAAGAAGGAAATGAATTAAAACAAGTCTTTCTTAACCTATTCAGCATCTGAATTGATAAATAATGGTTTGTAATTAGTAACTTTGTTGTTTTCTGTACTTGTTATTTTATTCTCTATAGCCCCAGGAAGGCATTAGTCACATGTAGGGGTCCTCCTCTTCCTTTCAGTTCTGCACCTTTTAGCTTAGTTAAAGAAACACCAAAGCAGTCATGACGCAGGGTAGTCTGACTACCGCCCCTGCTTCTGTGCCATGTTCATGACTTTCTACATGTGTATAAACTTACAAATTGTAGCCACCAGAAATACATATACAAACTGTGTATTTTTTTTTTTTGCTTGACTTGCCCTAAGATTTCCAATTGGAAGTTGCAGGCAGAGAGGGGTCGCTGTAGTCTGAGGGTTGATGTTCTCCTCAAACTCACATTGCTATTTCCATGTTAGTAGGAAGTGGTATTTTGGGGAATTAAGGCACAAGAACAGAGCCCTTAGGAATAGGATTCGTACCCTAAAAAGAGAGACCCCAAGAGTTTCTCCTTCTTTTTTGTATTACAAGGACACATCAGGAAAGCACCATCTGTGAGTCAGAAATGGGTCCCCACTGGATACCAGTCTGTCAGTCCCATGACTTTGGAATCCTTTGCCTTTAAACTGAGAAAATCAGAATATTATTGTTTCTAAGCCACTCTAGTCTATGCTGTTTCATTACAGGAGCCTAACCAGACTAAGACAGAGCTATGTTCCCCACACTTTGGATCTATGATGGAGTCCATGCCGGTCAGCTTCCCCAGATTTCACCATTGCTGTCTTGATCTAGGATATACAATGATGAGACCTGCATTTGTACATGTTGCCTTCAGGTATGGACTTGGAGCCAAGGAAGTCACACCACTTGGGGAAGAGCACTTCCTGAATGGACCCCAGATTTCTCATCATCAAACAAAAATGTTACTGCCCTTTCCTTTAGCAACAAAGCTCTTCCCTATCCCTCATTTTACTTAGCTCAGTGAGATTTTTCTTCCCTATATCACCACTAGTCCAAATTTGCAGGAGAAATTTGTTAGAGAACAAATTTACAGAACTGAACTGTGCTGTGCTTGTTGAAATGATTAATTCTACTACTGTATGATTCAAGGCCCAATTTGGTCATAAAGCAAAAGATGCTTACTTTTATCAATGGGTAAGCTGTCCTGAACTGAAACCCCACAGAGGAAGAGGGGATGATTAATCAGACAGGGGAAAATTCACTCCTTATAACATCCTCCAGCTGTGTATACAGCAAACATTATTATATTTTAGCATGCTGGGAAGAGTTGTCTTGATCGAATGACTGTCAATAAAAATTCTCTTTTAAAGGATTGCTACTGTGGGTTCTGGTCTTATTTCCAGAAACTACAGAGACATGCTGAGCAGTCAGAAAAAAAATACATTGTACAATAAAATGTTATGAGGTGCCAAAAAAGGTAAGCTCTTCCCCATTAAAAATGCAGAATTCTTCTCTGAAAACTACATTAATGTCATGTGGTTTTTCCCCACTTGACGTCATACATTATCTGCACTTTTCATTTGATTTGCAGTAGATTGGCACAGGAAATATAATTAAGTGAACAAGTGCAGTTACAAACGCTGTATCAAGAGGAAGAAGAGGCAGCGTGATTCAAAATACAAGTAAAACTCAAAGGAATTAAAACTGAGCCCATCTGCAATTAAAGTGAATATTTAAGTTGTGAGGTTATCGAGCCTGGGCAGACGAGCTGAGTTAATTTATAGGTATTTAATTAACTCCATAGGGTGAGACCCAACTGGTAATAGCCTGTGATATAATATTCCTATTGCTAATTATAAAACTGATTTAAAATATGGAAGGCTCTGTCAATGAAGACTGTGAAGCCTGTACTTTCTTAGATCCCAAATGTATCATCTCAGGTTACAAAACTGAAACAAGAGACACAGCATCCAGGCAGAACCTTACTTGGGATCTTCTCTGGTGGGGGCTGTGGACCCAGAAGGAGAAGAGAGAAATGAGACCTCTCTCTCTCTCTCTCTCTCTCTCTCTCTCTCTCTCTCTATCCATCTCTCTGTCTGTCTGTCTCTCTCCCCCTCACTGTGTGTGTGTATGTGTGTGTGTGTATGGTGTGTGTGTGTGTATGGTGTGTGTGTGTGTATGGTGTGTGTGTGTGTGTATGGTGTGTGTGTGTGTGTATGGTGTGTGTGTGTGTATGGTGTGTGTGTGTGTATGGTGTGTGTGTGTATGTATGGTGTGTGTGTGTGTATGGTGTGTGTGTGTGTATGGTGTGTGTGTGTATGGTGTGTGTGTATGTGTGTGTGTATATGGTGTATGTGTGTGTGTATGGTGTGTGGTGTGTGTATGGTGTGTGTGTGTGTATGGTGTGTGTGTGTGTATGGTGTGTGTGTGTATGGTGTGTGTGTATGGTGTGTGTGTATGGTGTGTGTGTATGGTGTGTGTGTGTATGGTGTGTGTGTATGGTGTGTGTGTATGGTGTGTGTGTATGGTGTGTGTGTATGGTGTGTGTGTATGGTGTGTGTGTGTATGGTGTGTGTGTGTATGGTGTGTGTGTATGGTGTGTGTGTGTATGGTGTGTGTGTGTGTATGGTGTGTGTGTGTGTGTGTGTGTGTATGTGGTTTTGATAATTGTGGTGGTGGCATTAGCAATGACATTTAGAGCATAATTTAAAGACTGTATAAGTTTTCAACCTTGGCTGAAAGAACATAGGACTTTCAATAGGAAATGCCTTGCTTTTCGAAAGCAGACCACTGACAGATGAATCTTCAATTACACTTTCTTAATGTACTTTAAAAATTCATCTCATTTCTTGCACTAAGGAACTGATAATCTTTTGAGCTTTAATGTTGTATTCAGTGGTGTGTGTGTGTGTGTGTGTGTGTGTGTGTGTGTGTGTGGAGAGAGAGAGAGAGAATGTGTGAGTATTCGTGTATGCAAGCATGTATGCTTGTGAACACACAAGTGCCACAGCACTGCTGGTGATAGTGTAGAGAGGAAAATTTACTGGAGTCCATTCTCTCCTCCTTCCACTATGTGCACCCTAGTAACCGAGCTCAGGCCACTGGACTTGCAGCAAGCACGTTTACTCGCTGGACCAGCTCAGTGCTCCAGTCATTAATTGCATAGTCTATTTTAAAATTGAAAAGCCTTAACATGACTTTATCTACACTTATAGGTAAGAACATACCCAAAAGGCAGCCTACAGACTCAGTTAATTTTGGATTACCCATGCTCTCTTTTTTTTTTCTTTTCTTTTTTTCGGAGCTGGGGACCGAACCCAGGGCCTTGCGCTTGCTAGGCAAGCGCTCTACCACTGAGCTAAATCCCCAACCCTACCCATGCTCTCTTAACAGTTAACAAAGAACATGGTTGAGATCAAAGGGCAAAATACTCTTCATAAAAAGAAATCTAACAAATTTGTTTACCCAGTGATGAATGGCTAAGAAAATTTGGGGCATACACAATATTTAGCTATACAGAAGGATGAAGTTCTGTCATTTGTAACACCATGGATGGAACAATTGAGTCAAGTTTGGGAAACAAGCCAGGTAAATAAGGACAATTCCTGTGTGTTTCACTAATAGATGGAATATAAAAGTGTTGACCTCATAGAAACAAAGAGTAGAAGGAGGATTATTAGGGGTGAAGATATGACCAATGTAGTCAAAGACACTAAACGGAGGCTTTGGTGTGTGGTTGCTTAGCAGCGGGCTTATGGATAACAGCAACCTGACACCAGCTTTAAAAAGCCAGAGCAAGAGACTCTGAATGTTTTCTCCATAAACAAATATTAATAATCTGAGAAGGCAGATTCTTAAGATGATTTAGATATTACGTAATATATGTGGAATAACAAATCATCACCCTCCCACTAATATACACACCTTTCCTTTGCTTACATATCACTTAAATGCTGGGTGTGTTTTTTTTAAAGTAGCACATTAAAGTCTACCTTCCTACTAGGAATAGACAAGGATGTGCTTTCTAGTTGCTGATATTTATTGAGCACTTGATAGCCAGAGTCTGGTGTCTGTACAATTTGATCTGAGCTTCAATCTACCTGTCCTTGAAGAACAAAGTGAAAAGTGTTCATCTTGTAAATTATCCCGCTTTAAGGCTATGACAGATAACAAAAGCATTAGAGAAACTGTCAGCAGATTTTACATGTCTGTAAGAGACTAAAACATTACTGCTCACAGGTGTATACTGAACTTCGAGCTCCATTCCTATCTAGTATCTTACTTAATATTTTGGATAACGTGGAAAGAGGCTCTTCCAGTAATCAAAACTAGTTCTTTAGCCAAAAGTAAATTTCCTAGCCTAGGATTAAATAAAATCCCAGTGAACTTACTTAATGCAATGATTTTTTTCTGTAATAATATAATTTATGTACTACACAGGTGCCTGATAATAATACTCCAATTACTTGAGGAAGAAATTATGGGAACTGAAAGTTTGGGATGCCTCTGGAGATGAGACTCAATTCTAGTAAATAGAGTTCTGAACCGATCACTTCCAGACTTGTTTATCCAGGTGCAGAGAAGTGAGGTCCACAGTAGTTATAATAAGTGGTAGAGCTGAGCTGGGTTAATAGACCGATGTCTGTTGCCCTGAAATGGATCACATTTTTCTACGTTTTGTTTTTCATAGCACGTTTCGTTGACTCTGTTTTCTGATACTGGTAGTCCAAGGGTAAGCCACTGTCCATAGCACTTATAAAACAAGCTCCTTCAGAATGACAGGTGCCTGATATATTATCTCACTATACTAATTATTTGGAATAAGTAATAAATCTAGGTAATAATATTAGATTTAATGCAAATTGTTTTGTAGCCTAACTTTAATTTAAGCTTGTCACTCATATGATTAAATATTTTTTGCCAATAAAGAAAGGAAAGAAACCCTAAAAAGCCAAAAAATAAAAATAACAAACGGCTTACTTAAAAATGGGCCTAAGACCTGAACAGAGAGTTCTAAAGAAAAAAAAAAACATGGCTAAGAAATAACTTTGAAACTGTTTGTTATCCCTAGCAATTAAAGAAATGCAAATGAAAACAAATTTAAGGTTTTAACATAACCGAGTCAGAATGGCAAAATCAACAATACTATGGACCACAAATGCTGAATGGAGTGAGGGAAAAAGAGACCCTTAACCCATCGTTGGTGGGATATTAAACTGGTGCAGCCACTATAGGATCAGCGTTGATAACTCTCAAAAAAGTTAAAAATATACCTACCATAGACAGAGCAATACTACTCCTTGGCATATGCCCAAAGGCTTGATATCCTACTCTACATATCCTTACTCAGCCGTGCTCATTGATGCTGTATTCATAATAGCTAGGAAATAGAAACCACTTAAATGACAAAAAGATAACCAAGTGGTGCATATGCACTATGGAATACTACTCAGCTGAAAAGAAAACTAAAATCAGGAACTACTCAGGTAAATGGATGGAACTCGACAAGTTCATACTGAGTTCATTCCCAGACTCAGGAAGAAAAGCATTGCATATTCTCTTTCCTTTGTGGCTCATAGCTTCAAATCTTTAGAAGTGAGTACATATCCTGCAGTAACTGCAGAAACCAGAATGGTAGAAGGGGGCAATTGTCACAGTAGGGGAGTGAGGAGGGAGGGAAGGAGGAAAGGAGGAAAAGAGGGAATGAGGGAGAGAGAGAGGGAGGGAGGGAGAGAGGGAGGGAGGGAGGAGAGAGAGGAGAGAGAGAGAGCGAGAGAGAGAGAGAGAGAGAGAGAGAGAGAGAGAGAGAGAGACAGCAGGGTACCAGTGAATCAATGGGAGATAAGGGGGAAAATGGAAGGATCTAAATTGAGAAGGGGAAGGGAGATGTAGAATAAGAAGGAAGGAGAGGAAAATAATGGTAGGGATGATTGCAAAAAGCCCAAGGAACCAGGCTATTAATGCTCTACCTGAAAGCACCTATTTGTGTGCATACATAAACAGTCTTTATAAAACCTTCCCATCCAGTCTAACAATGCTTCTTTTAAGAGCCATAATCCATCTAACAAAGCCTCCCACAGGAAAATCAAGGAGCTCCCTTTTTTGCATTGTTAATTAGGTTCATCTGGGAAACTCCCCAAACATTATAGGATGCTCCTATTCTCTCTGATATCACAGAGGGAGAAGGTCCATCCTGGTTGCTGAAGACACAATGAATTTTGGATACAGAACCCAAAAGACCATAGCTGTACCTGACTTGAAGCTTCTTCCTTAAGGACTAGCATTCATGATAGCAAAAGGTACTGTGTAAGCTTCCATAGGAGGGAAGCAACCAATAGTCATACCTAGCTATAATACCCGTAAACCACAACAATGAAGACCCAAGGGTGCCACAGTAGGATACTCACTCTTACAGTAAACTGCAACTCTCTAACTGGACCCAAAGCTGGCTCAATTATTTCCAGTAGTGGAAACGTAGCTAACCAAAGCTATTGAAGTCATGGATCTCATAGAAAAACTTAAAAACACCGCTTTTTTAAACCAATATAATCCTTAATAATATTTTTTATATTTATCCTTATACCCACAGATATGCATAGTCCTCATCTCTCATTACAGAAACTTCTCTTTCCAACAGACAGAGACCATTACTGAAAAATATTAGTTGATCCAAATTCATCATTGTGGGGACCAGACCCAACTGATACAGATAGAACATAATTCTTGCACCTAAGACTCAGGGATCATTGCAGAAGAGAGGGCCGAGGAACTGTACAAGCCAGAGGAACAGGAAGTTTGTGGTGAGATTATATCTCTTAGGGATGTCAGAGAAGCTACACCCATGAAGTCTTATCGGCATGACTGGCTGAACGTAAGCTGGAGCTAGAGAATGAAGATATCAATAGACTTACTGAAGCAGATGGGGGAAAGCTCATAAGGCCTCAACCCTACCTACACACACACACACACACACACACACACACACACACACACACACCCCACAGGCAACTAAGGAATGCTGGGAGAAGTAGAAAGTCCTCTCTAGGGAAGGGCACACCGACTGCTTTTCTAATACCAAGTAGTTAATCCTGAAAACTTATACATACAAGTATGTTATATGGACTGAACAGTTTGTATTTATACTCTTAGAAATATGTACACACTGCATACAAATATAGCACACATACACATGTGTATGTAATGAAGAAAAGTAGGCCATGAATTTGAAATCAAGCAAGGAGAGGTCCATGGGAGGACTTCAGGGAAGAATTCTCTTTCTTCTCTGGGTGGAAATGAGGTAGCTATAACCTCAAAAATTATGACCTACTGTACTTCATTTTCTGAGACTTTTGGGCTATAATTAGTTATTCAAGCCCTACCCGTCCACATATACAAAATGAAAGAGATAGTAAGTTGAGATGAGATGGTTGTGACTAGGTTGAAGGAAGAGAAATTATCTCAAACTTGTTTGATGATGGTTCTTCAGGAGCCATTCTTCATGACCATTACACTTAGTATTAGCTGCCATGTTGGTGGGACTTGGAATCACATAGGAGGCTAGCTGGCCTCCAGATCCACTTGCTGATGGCTGGGGATGGCTGCGAGGAATTGTCTTGATTGGGTTAATTGAGATGGTAATACTCAAACTAAAATTGGGTGGTGCCATTCCCAGGGCTTGAGTCCTAGAGTGAGTGAATAAAAAGAAGAAACCTTGCTAAGTAGAATCATTCAGTGTCCTCTCCTTCTTGCCTGTGTTTGCAATGCGACCAGATGTTTCATGATCTTGCTGCCATCCATTCTCCACCGTGGTGGACTACATCCTTGAAATGTGAGCAGCAATAAATCCTTCCCTTTGAGTGAATTTGGTCAGGGTACTCTATCACAACAATAACAAAAAATTTAAGCAATGAAATAGAAAGAGAAAATCTCCTAGCCAAACGAGTTGAAATATTATAAGGTCACTTTTTCTTAGTGTAGAGCAACTAAAATCTGAAAGTCACTCATATTGGTTTTGCTACTTTTTGAAATAGGAAGATCATTTAAAGAAATCACTATATTGATTTTAGAAAATTCAGATCACCTAAAATCTATACTAAAAACTGTTTTAACGGGCCAGATTTAATTTTTGTGCTCTTTTAAGTATTACTAATTTATCTAAATGAGGAGCTCAATAAAGTTTCATTCACAGTTTTTGCATGAAAGGAGAGGAAATGTAAGAGAGAAATATTTGTTATTTATATGGTCTTGCTGTGAATTCTTTAAATCTGCTGTCAAAAGGAACAATCCATTTGAATGTTCTAAATGTTTGCTACATCAGACATTTACCAACTTGTTTTGTTTGGAAAGCTCTTGCCAGGGACCAATGCACTTGATGTAAGACAATCATGCTTCAAACATGAAGATATCATCTTAATTATATTTAATTCTGTTTTTCTATAGTTTTGCATTAATGTGAAGGCCAGAGTCTGTGAAGAGGCAGGCATCAGAAGAGAATGATGCTTGTCTAAAATGATTCTCCTTCTCTTAACGGACTTAATGGTATTCTAAAGTTGGTCTTCATGGTTTTCTCACCCCAAGCTCTTGAAACTTCAATGCTGACTAGAATTCTTTTAAAGTCATTGGATTCTGGAAATGAGGGGATAATGCACTAAAAACACATACCTTACAGGTTTTTCGAGAAGAAGTGAGGACATAGCCATATTGAATTTTTGTGTCTAAAGATGAGAAATTGAAAGGTGGACATTTTTAAAGAGAAACACAATTCTTAGCAGATAACAAAAGAGAAATGATGAGCTACATTTTGTACATGCACATGTGTGTGTGTGTGTGTGTGTGTGTGTGTGTGTGTGTGTGTGTGTTTGCATGAAAGATCATGGATTGTATCATTGTATTTCAGTCTGAAGTTGCTGGAGTGATAAGGAACTCAATGTGACACTAGGTATATTGGAAGAACTGGGATTCAACCACACACTTTCCTGCCTGCTGTTTCTCTGTATCATGTCCTGCCCGTTTCCTGTGCTTCTCCCAAAGAGCAGAGACCCAACCTCTTCAGAGAGCTTCCCATACCACAAGAGAGGCTTCTTTACAGAGAGCACAATGAGGCTTATGATGAAGCTAACTATGCTTCCGTTTTACATGTTGACCCATTATAGAAATGGCCTGAACAATTTACATTATTCCATAGTTCAAAAGATTCACAATGTATACTAGTTAAAAATTGAAAGGGTAGGTTTTGGTGAAAACCAAGTTTTATTTGAAAATATGAAGATGAAGTTTATATACCCAGGCCATATGCTGGGAATTTAATTTCTACAGGAAAAATATTATGTGAAAAGATAGCAAAAGTAGAAGGAAGAATCAAATTTGATAAGCAGCACATGTTTTTTTCAGTATTGAAGATTGAACCTAAGGTATTCTATAGAAAACCCATGCTGTAAAACTGTGGGCAAATGTCCAACTGGCGATTGGATTCTGTATGTAGGCTCTCACATATCCCTTATCTATCAAAAATAGAGACCATAGCAAAATGGAAATTATTAGAAAAAATATATGAATTGTTGGATGATGTTATTATGCATGTGAAGGCAGGTATAAGATAGAAGGAGGCCATCATTGGATGAGAAGGAAGGATGGGTGGGAGAAAAGTTTTGGAGAGGGGTCAGAAACTAGGACCAGCAAGGAGAGAAGCAGCTGAGAGAACATGGAAGTGGATGTTAAGATTCCTCTCTGCACATTTACAAGTTGTTATGAATATTCTTAAGGGATGGATGTGTACAGAGAGGGCTTTTTATGTCTAGGTAGGCAATTATATATTATCAATTGGATCAGAGGTTATTGTGTTGTGTGTTCATTCATGTGTTGATTTCATTGAATTCAAGAGAGTTTGTGGTGGCTGGAGACCCTGAGCTGCCATGGAATTGGGATGTGTATGTCTGGCATGGTGGCAACCTGCCTTGGGAACTAGACAGGTAGAGAGATTGTTGCCAGGGTCAGAGAGTAGCCATCAGCGGTGTAATATAGGATAGAGTAAAGTGGATGAGACGCTTTGCTGCCTGAAATGAAGATATCAACCAGATATCTTGGGGCACTACAGTGCTGGACCTAGTGCAGGATAAAAGACAGCATTTTTTATAATTTGACAGCAACAGTTAGTGGATACTAAATGGGCCTCTAATTGCATAAGGAAGAGATGTAAGATTTAGGACAACATAAGAAGAAATACTTAGAACATGGTTACAGTGAATCAAATGGCAAGTGAATTTGTTTGGGTCTATATTTAGTATATTAATATATTTATTTAATATACTTAACTGTGACCTTTAAGTTTATCTTTTAATTGAACTACAAGTTTAAGCTTGGCATGAGCTCACCCTCCCATTGGTTAGCATATTTTAATTCCCATGTGAGACTATAAAGCAATCAGTTACAGAACATGCTGCATATACAAGTGCCTTATGTAACATGGATCCTGTAAGTAACTGTTACAGAATATTTATGGTTTGAAGGTCTAGGCCTCTGAGTGAAATGTGGATAACAGCTTCTATTTCAATTATTATGTCACTGAAGGTTAATTTCTTATTTTTTCCAAGAATTTAAATTTTCAAGGAAAGATATTTTAATTTTCTAATAAGCATTCTTCCAGGGCCATTATTTTTTACATATCTCACCATTACTCAGAATGACAACTGACACAGAAGAAAAAGACTACAGAGAGGATAGAGAAAACAACATAAACATATGAAAAAATAAATTATTACAAAGAACTTTATAAAGTTAGTTAAATTCACAGGATTATCATTTAAATATTACATATCTCCAAGCAAACTTAATTAGCTCGATTTTTTAACATGAAGATATTATTACAAGTCCTTTGAGTTTTAAGGAAGACATATTTAAGGACTATTTCAGTTGTAGTCTAGGGCCTTTGTTCTGGTTTGTATCCCTTCATAATTAAGCTCCGATTAAATATATTTTTCTCACATTTTTGGAAGGATTTTTTATGGTAACATGAAATGTTTAGTGTGTCCTTTCTTTTGTAAACCCTGGTATATACAAAGAGAATTGTAATGAGAAAGAGACTGATGTCATACGGTATCAGATGGTAAATAACTTACTATCTTTGTTAATTTTTACACACAAATCTCTTAGGCTGACTGTTTAGGAAAATGATCCTTAAATGTACTTTCTAAGCAGAGAGAGAGAGAGAGAGAGAGAGAGAGAGAGAGAGAGAGAGAGAGAGAGAGAGAGAGAGACCACATAGGCTTTAGATTTCAGTGTTCCAAATTACATTCTGAAATCCAAAGTGCTCCCAAACCACAACTGACATCTCGCCTTTGCAATGTACAGCAATGTGCAATTTAGAGAGCAGCAGTGCTCCCTCAGGCTCGACACACCCAGAATTTACAGGAAGCAGGGTTGGGTCTCACTGTTCAAGACAAAGCTTATGTAGCCAAGCTCTGAGAGTAAAATGGGGATATATATATATATATATATATATATATATATATATATCTACAAAACTCATCTTTTTTTTCATTAAGTGTCGTTGGTTTTGAGACAAGATACCACTCTGTAGTCCATTCGGGCTTTAAACTTGACTCCTCCTACCCCAGCCTCCTGAGAGACCCGAGATTCCAGGCTGTGCATTCACACCTAACTCTTTGTACATATTTCATTTCCATCTCCAA
The DNA here is from genome assembly GCF_021556685.1 of Rattus norvegicus. Taxonomy (NCBI): domain Eukaryota; kingdom Metazoa; phylum Chordata; class Mammalia; order Rodentia; family Muridae; genus Rattus; species Rattus norvegicus. The sequence goes on from NC_141535.1 coordinate 55,286,081, forward strand.
TGGTCACTGTTGCTGGAACTGAGGTTTGTAACAACGTTTTAGCCAGATCCACACCACCACTGGTTTCAATTTGCTGTAAAAGTTTCCTGATGGAGGATGTGAAGACGTCCCTGAAGACGGTCTGTAGAGGGCAGTCAGCATCATTACCTGCAGTGTTTTTTTTTTTTTTAATTGTGTATTTTATTTATTTACATTTCAAATGTTATCCCCCTTTCCGGTTTCCCCTCTGGAAATCCCCTATCCATCCCCTACCCCCTGCTTCTATGAGGATGCTTCCCCACCCACCAACTCCTTCCTGCCTCCCTGCCCTGACATTCCCCTACACTGGGGCATCAAGCCTTTCTAGGACCAAGGGCCTCTCCTCCCACTGACACCAGACAAGGCCATCCTCTGCTACATGTGCAGTTGGAGACCTGGGTCAGTCCGTGTGTATTCTTTGGATGGTGGTTTAGTCCCTGGGAGCTCTGGGGTGTCTAGTAGGTTGATATTGTTGTTCTTCCTATGTTGTTGCAAACCCCTTCAGCTCCTTCACTCCTTTCTCTAACTCCTCCATTGGAGTCCCTGTGCTCAGTTTAATGGTTGGCTGCGAGCATCCGCCTCTGTATTTGTCAAGCTCTGGCAGAGCCTCTCAGGAGACAGTTTGTATCAGGCTCCTGTTGGCAAGTACTTCTTGGGATCCGCAATAGTGACTGGGTTTGGTGACTGCATATGGGTTGGGTGCCCGGGTGTGGCAATCTTTGGATGGCCATCACTGCTCCATGCTTTGTCTCCATATTTCCTCCTGTGAGTATTTTGTTTCTCCTTCTAAGAAGGACGAAGAAGCCACACTTTGTTCCTCCTTCTTGAACTTCATAGAATAAGTCTTCTTGAGCTTCATGTGGTCTGTGAATTGTGTCATGGGTGTTCCGAGCATTTCCTGTAATGCTTTTTGTCTGAACTAGGATGCATGGATGCCTTGCGTTCACCATCCAGGTAGCTTCTTTACCCTCAGGGTAATCTGTCACCTTGAAGGAAATCGATCCCAGATTCTCCTCACAAACTGTTCCTCTTATTCTTGACCATTAGGTGACCTTAGTCACCTAAACACCTGATTGGAGGAGCTTCACCTAGGAATGTTCTAAAAACCAGACATTTTCAGGGCAACTGATGTGTCTGGCAGCTCCTGAGCAGAGCTTTGGAACTGCAACTCATCTCTTTCTGACTTAATCTCTCACATTCTAGCCTAAAATGAGTTTTAGCATGCTACTTTCCACTTTCTTAAAGCCTGTCCTATGTCCCGGGTGACACAAAAATTTACAACTTGGGTTTGATTTGAAATGATACAAATGCTCCAAATATCTGAAGGAAAGAAGCACGATGCAGGACTCACTAACATGGGCAGAAAAGTTGATATAACCGAATGAATCGGGCTGCTGCACTTGAGTGTTTTATAAGTGTGTGGCTTTGGGTTGTTTCCAAATGACAGAATGTGAAACGAAGAGGAACAGGCTAATCAGTCGCACCAAATAAAAGTCTGGAAGTACTAAACTTAGCATCTCACTCCAAACTAATCCATTTTCAGTGATATTGAGTTAACGGAATAATCTCCAAATTTCTAATTTTTGTTGTACTGGTTGGTCAAAAAGAAACTCAAGATTTATTTCTGAGTTGGTGCATTTCATATTTTGTCATATTTCTAACATTTTTTATTAAAAATGATGTAATCATACCATAAACTCAAAAAACATATTACAGTTAAAATTGTTTGAGAATTTCATACATGCATAAAAGGCATTTCGACCACCACTATGCACCCCAAAACCACTTTTATTTATTTCCCAAGTCCATGTATTCTCTCTTGTTCATTTTTAAACCCACCGAAATCACAGTTTCTCTCTCTCTCTCTGTCTCTCTGTCTCTCTCTCTCTCTCTCTGTCTCTCTGTCTCTCTCTCTCTCTCTCTCTCTCTCTCTCTCTCTCTCTGTGTGTGTGTGTGTGTGTGTGTGTGTGTGTGTGTGTGTGTAGAACCATCTCCTGGAGCATGTGTAACCTCTCAGGAACTGTAAACCTCCAGCAGTCATCAATATAGAATAACCCTTCAAATAGGGGCGGGGCTTCATGAGATTCTCCCCTATCCAGACTGGGATTTTGGCTGGCTTGATTTTGTGCAGGTTTCGTGTGTGCAGTCATAGCTGCTATGAATTATTTGTGCACTGGTTCTGATGTGTCTGACAAACACTGTTCTGTTGCAGAAGACCACTATTTTTGACTCTTCCATGATGATGCCTAAACCTTGGGTAGAAGGGGTATGACATAGATGTTCCCCTTAGAGACGAACACTCAGCAGTCTCTTAATCTATGCACTCTGGGAGGTTTTGGGTCATTGTATTAATTGCCACCGATTACAAGCCAACATAGCTTCTCTGTTAAGAACTGAGAGATGCACTGATCTATGAGGCTGAAGATAAAAATTCAGTGGTCAGTTTATTACAGTGTCCCTTTAACAGAATAACAGTACTAGGCTGTCTCCTAGGGCCCACGTCCTGGCCAGACATGGGTTTCTGGCCCAGTTAATGGTACAGGGCATGAGCTCTGTCTTTCATAGCGAGCTTTAAATCAAGTCAGGAAGTGTTTAGTTACTACTATAACATTGGTGCTACTGTTGTACCAGTGGACATATCTTGGCTGGCAGGCATTATGGCAGCTTGCAGCCTTAATATCTGGATAAGGTTGTTAATTACTTCTAATTGGTACTTTGCATAGCAAATCTCAGCACTATGAAGTCTAGCCAGTTCAGATACAGTTTTCAGTTTAGTACCAACTTAAGTTATGCAAGTTCCATAACTAAAATAAGTGGTATTTTTAACAATAGAGTTTTACCATACGTTATAGAGGATATTCAAGAACAATGGTAATAGTATGTAATTGTCAGATGGAGATTTCTATGAGATCCTACTGACTAACAACTTGAGAAGAGGTAACATACCTGCTCCTGGGGCTTTTATCTGATAATCTATATTTTTTGGAAGAAACACTGTTTTCCCCTTATATGGTAGTTCCATTTAAACTCCTTTTACGTAAGCCCATATAGATGTTGTCTAGAGTTTCCATTGCTGTGAAGAGACAGTATGAACTTGGCAACTCTTATAAAGGAAAACATTTAATTGGGACTGGCTTAGTCCATTATCATCGTGGCAAGAAGCATGCCAACATGCAGGCAAACTTGGTGCTAGAGAAGGGGCTGAGAAGTTTACATCTTCATTGGCAGGCAGCAGAAGGACTACACACTGGCCAATTCTTGAGTTCAAAGCCCTCCTCTACTGTCAAATTTCCTCCAATAAGGCTACATTCATTATATTGCCACTCTATTGGCTAAGCATTCTCATGCATGACTCTACGGAGATGGCCACAGCTGGTCAAATCACTATATGTACACACACACACACACACACACACACACACACACACACACACACACACACACGTCATGTCTACAGGAGTGGGTTTTCATGCAAGAGTCTCAAATTCTCAAAGGTCTTTTATGTTATTTATCCTTCCCTCTACTTGATCTTCTATTTCAGCCACAGAACCCCCCCCCACCTCATTTAACCCTTACCATCCCATTTTTTCCCTTACCTGCTTAATACCACCTACATTCTATTCTTATCCTGCTGGAATCCTCCCCCATGACTGCATTATTGGTTTCAAGGCTTCAATGGGTACTTCAGTTTAAATATGCATGTGTATGTTGCTTATCTTTCTAGGTATGGGTTATCTCCCTCAGAATGATGTAACCAGTGCTGTAATTTGTCTGCAAACTTAACAATTTTCTTTAAAGCTGAATAATATTCCACTGTACATTTTCACTATCCATCCATCCTGTTTCCAATTTCTGTATATTGTGAATAAAGCCTCAAGGAACATAGAGAGCAAGAATATTTGTAGTATAATGTAGAGTCCTTTGGGAATATGGTTGAGTATAGCACAGGTAGACCATATGTAGAACTTCCATACTGATTTCCATAATGGCTGCACAAGTTTTTATCCCTATCAGCAGTGAATAAGTTCCCACTCCCCCACATCCATCCCAACATTTTTTGACATAGTTTTATGTTAGCTATTCTGAATGGAATAGCAAGAACTCTCAGTGAAGTTTTAATTGAATTTTCCTGATGACTAAGAATGCAGAACATTCAAAAAATTGTCTCAGCCATTTGTGTTTCTTCTTTTCCAATCTATTTATTCTTGTGCCCCAAATTTTAACTGGGTTGTTTTCTTGGTGTTTACTTTAGTTTGCCTTTTTTGTATGTTTGATTTTTTTGGCTGGTTTTCTATTCCTTCTGTTTTCTAGACACAACTATCCCTATGTCCAATGCACAGCTGGTGTCTTATTTACTTTTCCATTACTGTGATAATACCTCATGGCCAGGGCAACATAAACTAGAGTTGATTTGGGGCTTACAGTTTCAGACAGAGTCTGTAACCATCTTTGAGAAGAGCATAGCAACATAGCTCTGGAGTAGTGTCTCAGAGTTTACTCTTGATCCACAAGCATAAGGCACAGAGAAGCATCTACAAAGAGAGGTCCCTGGGAATAAATACCATGCCTCCTTCATCACAACCATGCCTCTTAATCCTTCCCAAATAGTTCTACAAGCTAAGGACCAAGTATTCAAACATGAATCGATGGGGACCATTCTTATTCAATCTACCACAGGTGGTACATTTATTATTATTACTATTACTATTATTATTATTATTGCCATTATGCATATTGCTTCTTCAATCAAATGATGGTTAATGGTATCCATTGCTATAAAGAGGAATTTTAGGTTTGTAACTTCTCTTTGACCCTTGTTGGTCTTAATGCCTTTGTTCTGGAGTCCTATTTAGAAAGTATTTTGCTGTGCCTATCATTTGAGCATATTCATTACTCTCTCATGTGTTAGATTCAGAAAATAAGATGTTTTTATCTTGAGGTCCTCAATCCAAATGGGGTTGAGTTTTATTTAAGCTGAGAAACAAGGATCTGCTGTTACATCTACATGGAATGATCGTCTGACGAGCACACTTTATTAAAGGCACTGCTTTCATCCCAATATGTACTTTTGGCCTATCGTCAAAAATCAGGAAGTTGCAGGAGCATGAGTTTACATATGAATTCTCAACTATTCCCTTGATCAATAGGTCTGTTTTAATGCTGCTATCATGCAATTTTTATTACTATATTTTTGTGATATGTTTTTCCTTTTCCAGTTCATGGAGGATGGATTGTAGGACCTTATTTATAAGCTAATTTTAAAAAGTTAGCTACTATAGTGATAGATACTTAAGTTTATCCATTGCATCATGTTAAGTTACAATGTTCATATAAAATCTGTCTGTATAACTTTAAATTGGCTATTATGTATTGATTTTATTTTGCAATCATTTTAGTGTATCTACCATCAAACGATCTCATTAAACATGTTGTATTGTGCATCCTTAACATCTCATTGTTCATATTTTTAACAATTATTTAATATAGTTAAATTTAAAATGGTTTTTGCCTTGGTGAAGGTTATCCTATCTCCTTTATATCCATAATAGTGAACTTTAGTCAACTCAGATCTATTAACTTCTTCCCTGAGAGACTTAGATTTTTTTTCATGCTTGTGAATACTGAGTCAAACAGTATGAATGAGCACAATAGCATCCTTTCTGGGTGCACTAATCAGAGTTCCTAATCAGTTAAAATAAAATGAGTAGTAGCTCTTGGGAAGTGGTATTATCAGTGATAATATATGAAGAATTACATTTTATAACTATGTACAATATATGACAATGATGGGGTGCAAGTTTCAGATATAAACATTTTATATATGTATGTATGCATGTATGTATTTCAGAGCTAAGGGTCAAATCAAGGGCTTTGGGAATTCCAGGAAAGCATTCTATTGAACTGTGTGAGCTGTCATGCTTAGCCACTATAAATTATTTAAAAGTTCCTTCATTGTAGTCAATTATATAGCAGGATATATTGTTTCTTAGCAGGTGGCCATCTTACTTAATTATAAATTTAAATATTATGTGGTTAAATTTCTTGCAAAAATCATGATTGGTGTTGTGACTTCTGTGTTTTCAGATCACTACTCATTTGGAGAAGCATTCCATTTCCCACTTTACTCACCATGTGTATGTTTTCCCGACTAACTTGGAAGTTACATGCTTACTAATTTTGTATTTTAGGGAGGTAACTCCATAATTTCCTCATTTCATAAGAAAATGTGTGAGAGGAAACCTTCGGTCCAGTCTTCTCATTTGTCCTATTGTCTTCTGCTGTGTTTGAAAGATTGCAAGCTCCCAGCCAGGGAGCTGAGGTGCTGATCCCTTAGCAGTCTCCTTTAAGGCCTTTCTCTTAGTGGCTTTGTGATTTATGATCGATTCTGACATCTATCTCCTTTAGAGCTACAACTGTCTTTGCTTAGGCCAGAAAAGAAGCTCCTAAGTCGTCTTATGTCGATAACACATTCTTCTTTGATATGGCCTAAATGTTGTAATAATTTCTGCAGTGTGTCTAAAGGCACATTTGTATACAAGCTCTCTTTTTATATGCTTTCAAAGACACTGTGATTCCAAATATAGCTATTTAACACTCAATAAGAATATTAACATTATTATTCTAACACATATCCATTTCTTAGAAATGTGCCATTTAGATATATTTATAAAGGCATCTGCAAATGTACTCTTAATGTTTTGTCAGATGTTGTTTTCAATTTGACTTCAATAACTAAATAAAGTTATATTATTTCTTACATGAAATATAAAAAAATATCATGTATTTGTGCCATGTAATAAAATGATTTATCATTCATGTTTACATGATGTCTTGTATGAAAGATGAAGTTCACAGCCTTGTTTGTTAGACATGTATGTTTTATATTAATGTGACAAGTGAACAGACATTTCAATCATTTTAAAAGAGAATACTTCTCATGATTCAGAGTACATATGATGATTACAGTGATGATAGATTCACAGAAGCTAGTGAATATTTTAATAAATCACACTAAATTCTAACCAAAGGATATAAATGTAGGGTGGTCTGTGTCTGTGAACTTTAGTTTACTATTTAAAATTTTCTTACAGTAGAAGTTTTCTTACATATTTATTTTACATTTATCGTGAAAAAAGTTAATAGGTCTTAAACTTCACATTGATATTTTATTTAGGTTACTCTTCCATACTAGAAAAATGGTTAGTTAATTTAATAATTATCATTTGATTGATTTTGAAAATACAAATTGATTAATCACTAACTAATTACAAACTTAATACTGAGGTTAAACATTAGATCCTGAAATATATGGAATTTGCTTGTAAATAATCTAGTTTTGAACGCAACTGTGGGAAAACTTTTTAAAATATTAAATGCCAACTGTGGTTAATAACCAAAAATGCTTTTAATATTTGCCGTCAAAATAATTTAGTTACAGGCATGTAATAGCAGGCTGTGACAACATGTCCTGAGCAAATTGTGCTATGTGTTCAGCACTAGAGTTGTGGACAGCTACCTGAACTGGTCTAGTTTGTAACCAATGCAGTATCCTGACATTCTACTGTTATTTTATTCTTAATTTTTGAAAATACAATAATTTTATAAAATAGAATGAAGTGTTTTGTGCTCATCTCATTCTCAAAGCCTCTTTTTCAGGTACACTATAGTTGCTTACTGTAGGTGCTCTAGCTAACATAATATTTACATTTTTAGAGTACACAGTAAGATTTCTGTAATGCTTAGCTATATTTACTTCTTTAACTTAAGCATAAAAAGAAATATCTTTAAGATTTAATATTTAAATTGTTTAATATTTAAATTTCCACGAGATTAAAATTGAATAGGAAAGTAGACACTGTCACACAATGTCTAGGCTCATGAGTCAATTCAAAAGGGAAACTGAAGTGAGGTCTACATCAGCATATATGTCTGTTTCTTGACTGAAGATATGACATCACCAGTGCCCTCACACATCCATCCATGTGCCTTCCATACCATGCTAGATTGTACTATCAATTCATGAGCTATAAATCCTTCCTTTCTTAAGTTTCTTCTTGTCAGATAACTGTACACAGCAATAATTAAAGCAACTAATACAAGGGTCACACAGAGTTTTAAACAGAATATTATTATTAAATCAAGATTTAAATGTAAAAGATTCAATGTTTAAAGCAAATCTTTGTTAGTCAAGGTTATATTCATAGCCAAATATGGTGGATCAAACCTATGATGTCAACACTTTGAGGGGAGTTCAAGTCCAACATCAGCTAACAAGCCAAGTTGGGGCCAATCCAAGCTATATAAGATTCTGTCTCCAAAAACTAAACAAAAATAAAACTTTATAAAAGGCTGTAATCATAAGTGATGAAAAGCAGCAGCAAGAAAACTGAAAAGGCACAAAATGTCGAAGTCTAAAATCTGGTTTTGGTTAATAACCAAAAATGCCTTTAGTATTTACTATCAAAATAATTTATTTACAGGCATGTAATAGCAGGCTGTGTCAACATGTCCTGAGCAAATTGTGCTATGTGTTCAGCACTAGAGTTGTGGACAGCTACCCTGAACTGCTCTAGTTTGTAACCAATGCAGTATCCTGACATTCTACTGGATAGAGTTTCCTGAAGAGCCAGATACCTGTTCTTTTCACATCACACCCAAATTTCTGACACAATTTTCCATGGGCCAATGCATTGTTTTGAAACTAAGATGAAATCTAATCAGACTTATCTCACAAGGAGTAAGTGTCCTGCAGCATAGGTATGTCTGCTAGGAATCCCTAGACATAGATGCCTGCCTACCTTGGGCAGGGGAAGTTGCAAGATGAAGCTGAAGATGGAAATAGAGTGTAAGGTCCTGCATCAAGACTTATCTTCACTTGTTTGCAACTGTAGGACAGTTTGAGAATGTAAGAATATAGAAAAGGCCTTGTTGGCTTACCTGTGCAAGAACATCTATGACCCACAGTAAAAACTTACTGCATCAACATTTTCCCATAAAGGATAAATGAAAATGTTACTGATCAGCACAGGTCAACATTTACAATGACATTCAGCATTTTCAGCATTGAGGAGCCCCAGATAAATTATACTACTCTGTGTTTTGCTTATTGTTGAGAAGAGAAAAATACCTCATGGCATCAGGAATTGTGTTAGTACCATCAGCAAGGCCTCAGAGTTCATGTCCCAAACACAAACTTGTTGTAGAACATATACATAATATACTTCCATTCTGCAGCTAGGTTATTGTGTTGCCTCTCTGCAACAGATAGTAAATGGGATTTGATCAACTTAAAGTGTACTATTTGTCACTACTGCCTGGAAGATAAACTGTCAAGTAATGAGGTCTCTACAATAAAGTAAATGAGTAGAATACTGCTGTCCAACAGACAATGGCATCCCAGTTCTTATAAGTATGCATTTGAGTGACTCCAAGTATATGTGCCACATTGTGCTTCTTCACACAATATTTCATATCCAGAATATTTTAAGGACCCTGGAGTGAGGTTCTACGCACCAAGCAACAAATCTTCACTCCTCCTTGTCCCCTCCCCCAATAGCCAATATTCTTATTCTGTTTCTATATATTGAACTAATCAGGAACCTAAAATTTATGGATTCATATAGTACTTATCTTTTGGTATGTTTTCTTCAAATCCGCTCTGTTTTATAACACATATTAGGATGTCATTACTTTTCAAAGCTGAATAATATTAATTTCTTCCACTTTTGCTAATCTATTTATTTCTTGTAATAAGTTGAGTTGCTCTTAACTTGTGGCAAATACAAATATCATTAATACAAACACTGTAAGTTTTGTCAATGAAAAGAATAGCTTTTTCTGATTCATCCTTTTTATTGATTCAGTACATTGTCCTGAAACAATTTTTCTCTTCTTTTTCACGCTATTCCCACCTGTAACAATCTTTGCTTTGAGAAACTATGTATTTTCTAGTAATGAACCACTAGACATCTAGAAGAGTGCAGAAAGTTATTTTCAAATGCCACTACTCACTTATCAAGCGAACAATGTGAAGAAGACAAAGGAAAACTGATATAGAGGCAAAGTAACCAACTGATTTCCTAAACCAATCTTTCTTTCAATATGTGTTTTTAACAATAAGGTCTCAATTTTTGATGACATTTTTGTTTGATGAGGGGATAAAAATGGAGATATTGAAGGAAGCTTTTCTTGTAGTGTGAGAGACTTATCTACATAACTTATTTATTCATTCATTGAGGAATCATTTGGCACGTTTTCCACAGAATATGTATTCAAAAACTTCAAAGAGTTCAGTGACTTCATGCTTCATTTTCTCTCTCTAGGACAGAGCACACACAAAGTAGTCAATAAATATTTATGAAATAAGGGAGTAAAGTTAATTATTAGAATGAACTTATACATTTTAATCATTGTAAAGGCATTATAGACTGTTAAATAACACCATTTCTGCACCAATTGTGCTTTAAGATCAACTAGGAAGTCATAAACATGAGACTTCACAGCTGTAAACATACATTAGTGGCTGCATAGAGGAAAGAGAGATTACTTCTGTTTATGTATGGTGCTTTGGTTTGAATAGTGTCTTAGGGTTTCATTGTTGCAAAGAGATATCATGACCAATACAACTCTTATAAAGGAAAACATTTAATCAGGGCTGGCTTACAGTTTCAAAGGTTTAGTCCAATATCTCTATTTTTATCCCCTCATCAAACAGAAAAATCATCAAAATAATGGCGGAAAGCAGCAATATGCAGGCAGAAGGGCTGGAGAAGGGAGTGAGAGTTCTACATCTTGATCCACAGGCAGTAGAAGATTGTCTGCCACATTGGATGTAACTTGAGCATACAAGACCTCAAAGCCCACCCCCAGTGACTCACTTCCTCTTAACAAGACCATACCTACTCCTACAAGGCCACATCCCCTAACAGTGCCACTCCCTATGGGCCAAGTATTCAAACACATGAGTGTATGGGAGCCATGCCTATTTTGAATAGGTTTGGCTACTAAGACACATGAGAAGGCATTTTCAAAAGGAGTGTTTTAGTCTAGAAAGAATCTTGACATGCCTGAAGGGCATGTATACCAGGAGCAGGAAGAAAAACAGAGAGGGTATGGAGGACAACAGGTAACTATAGTGTTCTAAGTTCTTGTTTTTTTTGTTTTGCTTTGTTTTCTTTTTTTCAGAGCTGGGGACCGAACCCAGGGCCTTGTGCTTGCTAGGCAAGTGCTCTACCACTGAGCCAAATCCCCAACCCCGTGTTCTAAATTCTTATTCTGTCCCATAAACTTGAAATTTTATTTCTTAATTTCAACTTCATAGGATCCCTAGTTTCCCATACCCAGGGACAAATCATCTTTCCTTATGCATCAGAAAAGGAAACCAAGTAATACACAGTAGCAAGTGTGAAAGCCTAAGCAAGAATCTAGGTCTCCGGATCTCACGGCTTATCATTCCAAGTCTTTAAATTACATCATTCCAAGTCTTTAAAGTATTTCTGTGAGCTTTAGGTAGCTTTTTCTGGATAACATATGAACTTAGATACAGAAAGAAAGGGGTTAAGACAGGAAACTCTGTAGTATTGAAATAATCAAACGAAAAGAGACTTGAACCATTTGGTTAAAATTCAGACTTGTTTTTTCGTACTTCAAACAGTAAATTTCTTTGGATAGACTATCTAGGCAGATGTTGTAGAGAATAAGAAATGCATGTTCCTTGATATGAATCTTACAAAGATTACTGCCCTTTGTGTATGTATTTATTAAGCTTAACTCCAAACAAAATGAATTTGCAAACATTGCCTTAAAACCAGTATGATTGAATTCCTTGAAGCAGATGGTCTCTTCTGAGATTATCTGTCCTAAATGTATTGTAGTGTTTCCTGACCTGTAATAACTCTTATTTTTCTAACTCAATATCCAAAGTCAATTTAGCTTAAAAATAAAACTTAGTTTAACAATTAAGGGAGACCATGAACTGACTGAACAGATAAGGCAAACAGCTAGCGTATCTTTAAGGGTAAAAGTGAGGAAGTAAAGAGGTGTTTGAGAGGAGTAGCAATTTTTAAGTCTCTGCACAATGTGAATTTGATAGGTAGCAACTTTCAGAGGACTTACTACTTACTTTAGTTCACTTTACATTTTCCACATCTGCTTAAATGACTGTATTTCTTTTAATGAATGATCATTGGATGTTTATTGTAGTACTTGGACCATGATTTTTCTAAAGGTAGGTATCCTAGGTAGTTTCAATTGTCAGCCTCATATAGCCTAGGATCATCTAAACCTTGAGTGAGGATTTAGCTAGACCACAAAGGCCTAGAGGGATGTCTATGATTTTTCTTGATTATTAGTTGATACAGGAGAGTGTAGCCCACTGGGAGTGGGACCATCCATAGACAGGTAGTTCTGGTTGTATAAGAAAGCTGCCTACGCATGAGTCTACAAGGAAGCAAGCCAGCTAAAAGGATCCCCCTCCATGCTTGCTGCTATACTCTCCTGACTGTGTGCTCCCTGCTCTGAGGTAACAATGCACAGAACAGCAAGCAGTGTAGCCTTCAGGTTTCCACCTTGAGTTCCTGCCTGGACTTCCCTCAAAGGTTATGACCTGGAAGGGTAAGAGGAAAGAAACCCTTGCCTCCTCAAGTTGCATTTTGTTAAAGTGTTTTATCACAGTAACAGAATAAAACTGGAATAATAAATGACACCCCATAAGGACACATCAACAGCACTCCCCAGGTTGTGGTTATGAGAATTGAGACCCATAACCTCAATTTGCTTGAATGGATTAAAAAGGCAAGACAAATACCTATGCTTTCTTCTCTTTTTATTTCTAGTCATTATGCATGTGATACTCTTAATGGCAACAGAATTACAGAATAATAGAGTCCCCAAGAGATCCAGGAATTGATATCAACCTCTGTATTAGTTTTCTAGTGAGTGTGATAGAATTTATACCACGAATTGGCTGAGTTGTGATGACTAGCTCTTCAAACACATTATTTACATTAGCTTTACAGTGAGTGTGTGGATTTCCTCTGCGTCACAACTTGACTGAGTTATGATGGCTAACTTTTTGTTCAAATGCTACATTAGATGCTGCTGTGCAGATGTTTGTAGAGGGAGTATTTGTAGTCATTCTGAATGGAGCAGATTACCTGCTATCATAGGTGTTGACCTCATCCAATCACTTGAAGGCCTTAAGAGCAAACACTGAAATTTCCCAAGGAAGAGGCAATTCTACTTTAGGACAATCATCTACAAACCGTTTCCTAAACCCTTTAGGACACATTCTCACAATGCATTTGGATAAAGAACATATTTAAAGTCTATCTTACAGAATAATACCTCCCAGGTTACATAATTAATTGACCACCTTGGGAACTACATTAACTGGAACAGCCTCCAGACAAAGACAAGTGAGTATGCAGATCCTGCTCCTTCACCAAGTATCTACACTCACTCTTGGAAGCATCACCACAGATCTCTCGGTAGCCATGACTGTGGAATGGAAAAAGCTGGGCTCACAGGCACGGGAGGACTTTCCTCACACACAGTGTGGCTAACTCTCCACTGTGATTGTGAGTTGCTGCCCCAAAATTCTGCCTCTGAAACACTGGCATTAGTTAGAGAAAGGGGTGCTTATAGATCTCTTGGCCAACAAGCTAAACATGAGATGATTCTCATTCGGCTAAAAGCATATGAGGATCGGTTATGCTAGTGAGAACGTAAAGAGTTCTTTGAGCAGAAGTTTCGGTACATCTAATTCTCATTCCTAAAGATAGACCAACCATGCCTTCAAGACACTATGAACTGTTTCCATGGGGAGAACATTTGATCAGAAGAATTAGACATCTTCTCTCCTCCCTCTATCTTCCCCCAAAGTAATTTCTAATAGATAGAAAAAAATCTTTTTTGGTTGCAACATCCTTGCACAAAATAAAAAGGCTCTCGGGCTTTTAAAATGTTAAATGGGCTTACTGAACTGAAATGATTATCCTCATGTTTCTTGGTGCTGTCTCTCCAACCTTGATTCTAATTTCTTCAGTCTAATAGTATTTCCTCTGGGAAAAGAATTTACATACCCCATCCACAGGAAAACAGGCTCCGTTTGCCCATCCTTAGTCTCTGAGTGGCAAAGGCCCAGCGCAGGCTCACTCTGACTCATACAGTCCTCTTCAAACCAATGCTGGTCTGGTCACATTTGTAAGGCTTGATTCTTTCTCTTTCTCACTGGGGAGCAGGTGGACCCAGACAGTCCTCTGGAGCCACGTGAGTGATTTCTCTCTGGAGAGACACATCTCTCTAGTCTGCCAAGGAATGAAGATCCAAACAATCACATAGATCACCTCAAATGGTGCCAAGCACATCTCACCAAATGCTGCTGGCAGTAATTACATCATGGCGTTGGGAGACGTGATTTCCTTCCAGCCCTTTCATCTTATCCTGAGTGCCATGAAACCAAAAAAAAAAAAAAAAGGAACTGCGTCTCTCACTTCCCAGAAATACAAGGTCATCACAACCTGTAGCAGTGCTTCATTACTCGTGAAGTGCCTGGGACCAGGGATTAAGAAGGACACTGTAGAATATAGTGCCCTTCCTGCTCTCCATGTGTATCAGCTCCTAAAAATTTAGGCAAAGTGATAAGGACCACCATTTTGTACAAATAAGTCCGAGGATTCTCTGCTGAGAAAGGGCATACTCTGTTGCGGCTTAGGGAAAGGAACACTCTTTGGGAAGAATGGAAAGTCCTGAGAGCCAAAGATGAGTCTGCTCTTCAGGAAGTAATAACATCCCAAAGTCTACCAGGATTTTTAGATTCAACCGCAAGACTGCCTTTCATACAAACTGGACCAAAAACTCATACCAAGGGACAGAGAAAGACCAGGGACAAATCAGCTCGGAAAACGAAGTTTTTAAAAGGATAAAGGTCTAATAAGAAGAAGCAGTGGGGAACTGCAGAATGGCAAGGAAAGGCAGAGCCACCTAGGAGGGGTGAGAAGGGAGGAGGGAGTCTGGAGGGAGGGGAAAGAGCAGAGAGCAGAGCACGGACGTCAGGAACAAAAGCCCCGGCAGTGGAGTCTGGCAAGGCAAGGAGGGAGCATGGGGTGTTTTTGAATAATTATTAAAATGAGCATGTGTCTGCGCCATCCTGTGGGTGTGGCGCAGAGCAGAGTGTAAACTCTAGCCGGGCGAAGCAAACATTGGCTTAGCGGCAGCAGCTGCCAGCCTGTGCCTAGGAGTGTGGGGACTAGTGTGGCGGCAAGCAGACCGGCACCATGGCTTCGTCTCAGGGGAAAAACGAGCTGAAATTCGCCGACTGGATGGCAACTCTGCCTGAGAGCATCCACAGCATCCCCCTCACCAATTTAGCCATCCCAGGTAGGTGCCCGCTGCCCCTGCCCCGCCCTGCTTCATTTTACACCCAGTGCTAACTTGCCCTGTGTCTGGGGGAAGGATGCTTGTCCAGGGGGTGGGTCCCCGGGTTTTCCAAATCTTGGAAGACCCTGGCACTGGGAGTCAAGGTGACTGCTTCCCCTGGGCTTCAGAAGAAAGCGGAGTCCGCAGGGTTGGGGCAGAGGAGAAGGTGGCTCCAGAATAGCGCCCTTAAGCCCCTTTCTATGGTTTTCCTTGAAGATTCTGTCGGGTCTGGGGAGTAGGCAGGTCAGGTTCTTTAGTCTGTGGCTCCCTGGTGCGCTATGTGAGGGAGCTGGCTGTCGTAAGAGTTCGGCTCCAGAACATCACTGAGTCCATCCCTGGCATGGACTTGGTAGAATTTGATAGCTTCACTGTTAGAATCTACTGGAATCATTAATATTCGTCCCCAGTCTCCTTTAAAGAGACAAAGCGCTTTCTGAAGAGTGATGAAAGTTCAGGGATAGGATCGGTGGCTGCAGCAGGATCGCTGTCCTTGACAAGGAGCTGAATGGGGCAAGAGGCTGAAAACAAGCGCTTCCTAATTGGCTTGGACTGGGAGGGAGTCTGGTCAAAGAGCTGCTTAGGGTAGAGCTCCTGGGTCAGGGGGAAAGCAAACACTTGCACATTTGCTGCTCCAGACAGAAGGCAGGCAGTGCCCGCGTGAGCAGCAGCATAGAGATAGGAATATGATGAACAGATGGCCCCCGAAAAGGTGACCTAGCGGGTAGTCTGGAGAAAAGCAAGCTTAGAAAAGCAGGTATAGACATGTGGCATCAAGAGGCTTTAGTATGGTGTGCATGGCTTGGACCAGAGCACGGGCCAGTTTTCTGGGTCGGAATAACACAGTAGTCCCTAACTCAGATATCTAAGAGGAAAGATTGTTTCTGGGCAGTTTGCGAGCGCAGCAGTTGGAGAAATGCTTACATTTCTTTAGCAATTTGCCTGAAGGTGTGTACACCCATTCGTACAAGACTAAGCTGGAGGGCAAATTACTCATGGATAATCAACCCTCTTGCCCAAAGTAGAGCTACGTTTTTAAGTTTAACCTTCTGGTCTACTTCTTCTGATCTCCCCTATCTATGCCTGCCCCTGTCCCCTTACTCCTCACCCCACCCCACGGGAGTAAAAATGATGGAGTTTGAAGGAAGAGTTTGAAGGAAGTGAGACCTAAGAAATAAGAAGACAAGGAAGAAATAAAACAGGTTTCTGGAAAAAACCCAGTGGCCAAACAACAAGCGTTGGAACTAAGCAGTAACAAGTCAGTTGTAGTGGATGTTTGGGGGCAAGGACAGGCACAGGTTCTTGAGAGCTCTGTCCTCAGGAGGTTGTCTCTGCCTCTGCCCCTCCTTAACAGATGACTTCCTAGGACCCAGATATTTCTCTGGCAAAGCACAATTAGCTTCCCCTCTGTATGGATTCCATGCCCCTTGAGTCTGGGGGTTGTTCTTCTGAAGGAGTGGAAACCACACAACTTTGCTAGTGAAGCTCCTCTCTCTCTTCCGCAGGCATCCTCATCAGCCTTTTTGTTTTTTTTTTTTTTATTTCTTAGACAGTTTTTTTTTCATGTGGTCCACGCTTCCTGAACTGAGTTGGTAATAGGGACAAGGACTGGGGCTCTAGCTCTCTATGAAGGCAATCTCTGGAGACCCCAGGGGTTTAAATGCCTGAAGTAGCATCCCAGCTCTGGGAGATGGCATGATGCCACATTTAAAGCTAACCAGGATGTCTCAAACACCTCACTTTTTCAAAGCCAACTTAGGTACGCTAGCTCACATCCTTCCAAAAACTCTGTAAAGCAGGCAGTGCTAGAATTCCCATTTCCGATTCACAGACTAAAAACAAGCAGCATGTGCCTCAAAACAAAACAAAGGAAGACCCAGGAACTCAGTGCAAGCAAATGACCAAACATCAACTTAGTGATCTGATCCTTAAAAAGAGATTTTATGGAATATTTCCTAGGGATGCAGGGGTAAGGACTTTGAGATTTATGTGAGCGTAACACAGAAGCAACAAGTCCTCACTGAGATAAGGAGTGCGATATCTGTAGAAATAGGGTAATTTCCCTTTTTCTCCTTCATGGGACTACGTGGAACTCTGAGGCCAGAGGCTTTGATTTTCTGTTGGTCTTCTGGTGGAGACATAAGGATGATGTATTTGGATGATATGCACTTTCCTTGTAGTCCCAACCCCAGTTAGTGTAAGATTCAGAGGAAACGGCCCATAAAGCCTTGCAGTTTTACTCTAGTGTTTCCAAGACACACACACACACACACAGACATACTCCCACACAGAGACACACACACAGACACACACACACACAGACATACTCCCACACAGAGACACACACACAGACACACACACACAGACACACACACACTTCCACACAGACACACACACAGACACACACACACACACACTCACACACACACACACACACTCACACACACAGACATACTCCCACACAGAGACACACACACACAAACACACACAGAGACATATTCCCACACAGAGACACACACACACAGACACATACCCACTTCCACACAGAGACACACACACTCACTCACACACACACACTTCCACACAGAGACACACACACAGACACACACTCACTCTCTCTCTCTCACACACACACACACTTCCACACAGAGACACACACAGACACACACACACTCACACACACACACTCACACACACAGACACACACACAGACACACATACACCCACACACGCAAAGTCACACACATAGACATTTACACATAGTTATACATACACACAAGCACACAAAGACAGACAGACCCATATACATACACACAGACACAGCTCAGACACAAACACACAAACAAACACACACACACATACACACACACACTCACCTAGAATATATTCCTGAATACCCATACGGTTTTGCAAAATAAGTTTAGCAAAATCCTTACCTATAAAACCAGGATTAAAACGAGTCTGGTACCTTTCTGCATTATTCAACACAAAATTTTTTGGAGGAAAAAGAAGACATTCAAATTTTGATAGAGCAGACTAATTGGAGACTATTAAACACTAATGGAATAATTGCCTTAAAATCATGCTAATAGCTTCCTGGCTGCTACATGTTTACTTGGCCAGTTGCTCTAGCTTGAATTAAGCAATTATCTCCACCATTTAAAACCACGTCTGTTGCACAGCGCAAGTGTTTCTGAGGAGGGGAACTGCTGCTCAGCTGTCCTCAAAGCTTCAGGTTTTCTTAGGTGAAGAGCCAGATCATTCTGAGGCCACCTACTTGAGGCAGCTGCCTTGTAGTACTTAAACCTATAGCCAAGAGCAGCCTGTGTGTGTGTGTGTGTGTGTGTGTGTGTGTGTGTGTGTGTGTGTGTGTGTCCACCGTGTGTGTGTGTGCAGTTCTGGTGCCCTTGAATGTTTCTCAAACGCCTGTGTCTTGAACACTTTCAGAACTGAGTCTTTCAGTGGTGTTCTGTCTTTAAATGCTTCATAATTTGGGATGGACCGAGGTAAACAATGAACTTAGTAACTGGTATTAGTATATTTTTAAAGTTTATTATTTAATGGCAGAATACCAGCAGAGCACACAACTGTTCAAATTTCAGTCTTATTTATCATTTCTATTCTCTCCAATGAAACCAAACATAGGGCATTTGGAGTAGGAATGATGCTAGCTTTCACCACAAGCTGGTCAGAGAGGATAAAACGAAATAAGGAAGCAGGAAGACAAAGAGTAACGTTCAGGTGAAGGCGAATCTGATGAATATTGGTTATCTTTAACGTGGAGTTCTAATACTATCCATGGTGTTTCTAGAGCCGTTAAAAAGAGATTTAACATGGCAGTGTGTAATGGGCTGGCAATCAGGGTCCAAAGTACAAAAAATACAGTAGGGTCGGCTTATGGGAGGGATCTGCTGTCCACTGTCTGATATGCAATGAAAATCACTTACCCAGAGTCAAACTGACCACCAATAATGATGAGTTGATCAACATGTTGTCGGACTGGAGTGTCAGAGAGAACGTGTACATTCTTGGACAGGGATCAGTTGTTTATGTTCAAAGAGAAGAATGCTTTATAAGTCAGTGATTATGTGGGTAAATTTTATTGCCTTTAGAAAATGCCAACACTGACACAACAGAACAGTTTTGTGGAAACTAAGCCCTTGCACAACTCTGATTTCTTGTCTGTTTTAACTTGAACTCAGGTTCTTGCTGCTGGGTTATTTTTTTTTTTTTTGGTTTGTTTGTTGGGGTGTGTGTGCGTGCGTGTGTGTGTGTGTGTGTGTGTGTGTGTGTGTGTGTGTGTGTTTAAAGCCAGAACTTCACGTGTGCAGGCAAGTGCCCCAACTCTTCAGGTTCTTATTCAATTTTAACTTTCTGGTTCATGGTAATCCCTTCTTGTTGCCAAAATTCTTAGAGTTAACTTACTTCTTCTTCCTCTTTAATATTTTTAGATTTTTATTTTATTTTTAATTATGTTCATGTATTTTTCTGTGGGTATGTGTACATGACTACGGGTGCCTTTGGAGACCACATGTAATGAACTCTCCCAGAGCTGGAGTTACAGGCATTTTTGAGTCTCCTAACATAGGTGCTGGGAACTGAAATTGGACTTTCTACAAGAGAAGTGCAACATATACCCTCAGAGTCTCTCTCCAGCCCCCTCTTTTCTCTATACAATTTTCTATTTCTTCTTTAATTGAAATGGAATCATCTATAGGGTCAATAGAAATTGGGCACAGAACCCATTTGAACACATTTCTAAAAATATGTGTATGTTTGTTCAGAATAACCATATGAAATAAATATTCCACCAATCAAAATAACAACGCATACACATAATTTTAATGTGTTCTATCAATGGTCTTCTAGGACCTTGTTCTTCAAAGCTGTCCAGGCAAGACCATCAACATTATCATACGTGGATTCATTTTAGAAATATAGCCTCTAAATTTAAATTTATTTGATCATATTCTCCAATTTAAGCAGATATCCAGCTGATTCATACACACATTTGCAGTCTAAGGAACACTTTTGTACACTGCTAAAGGAGAACTTTATCACATGAGTGGCAGAGCCAAATTAAATATACATCTTTCTAGTAGGCTTTCTGCTGAACTATCCATGAGGGTTCAAGTTTTCAATCAAGCTTAAAGCCAGACCTCCATATTTGATTCAAGGCTAATTGCTCAGGCTGGGAACATTTCTGATAACTGACATTATAGTTCATCATGAACCTTGAGCAATAAATGCTATTTAAATGCTATTTAAGTGTTCAGATTAGGCCGCCGTGATAAGTGTAAAACCTTTCCCTTCAATTCTTTAAGCCCTGCTGCTCACTGATACTGGCTATCAACAGCACTTAAGTACAGTCCATCTGGTGATGCGGGTGGATACTGGTGCCAGCTTAAGGAAAGAAACATCCCTCCATTGGTCCATCAATTTGTTCTCCTTCCTTATTGGGCACAGAAACACAGACTTATGTAATATTTATAAGATAAAGGTTCATTTACTTTATCTATGATATAGGATTTTCAACCTATCTCTTGAGTAAAAGTGACTTTATAAACATAAGATTTATTTAATGGTCATCATCAGAAAACTGTAAAAAAAACAACACAGGTAAACAGTAAATTGGTTTATGATAGGAAGAAAGTAGTCAATCTTGTTTATGTTTTACTTATTTACTTAAAGCATAGTATCCACAAAATACAAACATATATGAATGTGTGTATAATTCACTTGTTTGAGTATCATAAAAATGGTCAGGTATTATGTATAAACACCACACACACACACACACACACACACACACACACACACACACACACACCGCTCAAATGCAAAAGTCAATACCACAAGGCTTAAATGTTGAAGGTCATGCACTACAAGCATATGAAAAACTCACGATTTCACAATCTTATTTTCAAGGAATGTTTGCTAGGAAATCCAAATAAATGGGTGCATACTGATACAGAAGAGCACACTCTAAGTATTATGAGCTCCAGACTAAACTCGGGAACTGGACAGTCCACCACATAACCTCAGAATTAGCCTTGAATCAAATATATGTTCATCCTAAATGATTTCTGATTAGTTGTAAACATCCTGGGATTGATCCTAAACATACTCCACAGGAATCACAAATTTGGCCACAATACAGTCTAGGTTTTTCCATTTTCCTAACTTGGTGAGTATGCAGGGAGTGGACATTGTTGTTGTTTTTATATGCTGTGTTGTGTCTTTAGAGGGCCAAATTTGAGAATGTTAGTGTCTAAGAAGAATCAAAGTTTCTGAGAGCGGACTTACTCACTGTGGAAGCTGCCGATGCTGGCATGGACGCTGCATCACTACTGATGTCACATGGGCCAGCACTGCCCAAGCCTCTGCACTCCTTCAATTGTAGTTATTAGCATTTGGTCCTGCGACTCAGGTTCCCATGTAGAGGGATGGCAGAGGAGAACACGCAGGGTACAACTAATTTCTCTTCTTTAGTCTTTTTGTTAGCTCAGTCCCTCAAGGTGGGCACATATATATGTAGGCGCGTCACGTGTGTGTTCGGTATATGTGTGTACTGCTTTGTTCTTGATTTTTTTTTTCTACAGGGATACCTCCGGATGGTGCTATGTGCTCATTCTTACATATAGGTCTGGGGTAGACATAAAAGTACAACCTGAATTTTTCTCACCAATTAGTCTGAGTGAGTGTTAAAGGAACCAAATGATCTGAGCCATCTGAAATAATTAAGTACTCTAAAGGTATTGAAATGATTAATGTGCTCTGGCCCTTCTAGAAAAGAAGGACATTTATCTCCCCCCCCCTCTCTCTGACACACACACACACACACACACACACACACACACACACTTTAATTATTGTTACTAAAGGAAACTGTTTACTGAGAGAAATTTACCTGCTACCAGTAGCAAGAATGCTTCTCACCAGTAAACACTAGTTTTTGGAAACCCAAGAGCTTTCCATCATGTTGGAAAGGCAGCAAACTCTGTGATGTCATTATGCAGGGTTTACTGTGTGAGCTATACTATCTCACCTTATCTCCTCTGGTCTCTGTGGAATTGTGATTAGTCTCAGGATGCTCATGACAAGAAAAGCACATAAAACCCAGGCTCCAGGAGAAAGAGGAAATAGTGAGGTGGGGGGGAGGAATGAAACCAGACACATTGCAGAGTGAATTCTATTGCCAAAAGCTTTCTATGGCACCATATGCTTTTATTACGCTCTGTTAAGAGAGGAAGATGGGTCAGGCAGAGGGGCAGGGGGAGGTGGTTAAACATTCCCAAGAAGCTTCCAGAATTAGTCACCTCCGGAGGTCAGGTACTGAAACAGATGGCGAGTGGATTCTGTTCGCTGTGCTCATGCTATGTGCTTGGGCCTCATTATAGATTCTAGGAGTGGACAAACCCACAATGCCCTATATAAAATGCTAGCTCTTATTGTGTTTTATACAGAAGCATTCTTCCTGTGAATTAACTTTTAGGAAGCAATTATGCTTACCCTTGGTCAAGATAATGATAATTCAGTTGCTCGGTTCGATAGAAGAATTGGTATTTTGAGAAGGAGAATGGGATATGATGACTCGCTGTCCACTCAGCTTTCCTGGAGGCTTCCCTGTTATGCTTGTTGGTGAAGAACATGTGTGTCATTTTGTCCCGGTGGCCTAACGGAAACGTACCTCATACCATACCTAACGGAAATGTACCTTATACCATACCTAACGGAAACGTACCTCATACCATACCTAACGGAAACGTACCTCATACCATACCTAGCGGAAACGTACCTCATACCATACATCTGTGTTGCGATATAGAGTAAGAAGATGCCTCAGAGTAAAACAAAACTTTATAGACACTCCTTCCATAACCCAGCCTAGGCCCTTCCCAAGAAAAAGAGTTCAAGGTGATGTCAAGGTCCTGTTTGATAGGTGTTGCCTGAGTCCTCTGTCCTTGGTGTCCCCACTCCCAGCCCCCCTGGAGGCAGTGGGTGAGAAGGTACAGAGTCTGTGGCTCAGAAGCTGGTGAGATTCTCAGCAGGTGAGAATGCAGCAGCAAGCTCGTTCATGAATTCTAGGGAACGACGTTTATTCTTTCCATTGGTCCCAAGCAAGGGTGTTCTTCAAGTGGCAGCTCCTGATTGGCTGTAATTGTCTGCGTCACCAATCTCTAAGCTCTCAGACAGGCTTCAGTTTGGCCCTCCTGTGGACATTGCCTCCTCAGCTGGGGACCCCCACTGGCTATTTGCTGACATTCATGAGGAAGCAGCCACTGCCTTGTCAGTGAGGCCTGCCTTTCTTCCTACAGATGGGAAAAACTATAGGAATTAAAAAATCCACTTGAAGAACTGATGGAGTCACAGGGCTCCCGCAGGGTGACAGGACCAGTTCTGTTCTCCGGGATGATTCAAGCTACAGAAGTTGAGAGCCTTGGAAGTTGAGGCACGGCATAGGACCGATGGGAACTGAATTTAGTCACTACCGTTGACACTGAACAATCGCTGCCTGTCATTCCTTTAATATACACACTGGATGATCAGGCTACAGGTCAGCGGGGCCATTGCCTTGGCAATGTTAGATTTTCTCCTGTTTATGGGTTCAAAGTCAAGGTCCATTTGTTAGTCTAGTGTATTTAATAAGTTCTCAGACTAGAGTTTCTGATACAGTTTTAATATGTCCCATCTGCTCATTGTTTGACAGTAAGCTCTAACAAGTTTCTAAGCAGTGCATTTTTATTTTTGATGGTAAGTTATTTACCTGCCTCAGAGATGTTACTGGAGAGGAAGTGGCGTCCATGACACAGAGTCAACCTTCCCTTGCTTTGTAACTCAAAATGAAGTCAAATACTACTTTTAAAATGGGGTCATCCAGGACAAAGAACAGCTGGAAAACTGGCATTTTATACAGTGTGGAACAACCAGGGGCAGGCAGGATGCAGTTTTATCCTCCCAGTCACTCAGTGTTACATTAATATACCATACCTGCCTCTCTGTCCACAAAACAACATTATAATATCCACAGATATAACCTCTCTATTGTTAGGTCTTCTTCTTCTTCTTCTTCTTCTTCTTCTTCTTCTTCTTCTTCTTCTTCTTCTTCTTCTTCTTCTTCTTCTTCTTCTTTTCTTCTTCGTTTCTTCTTCTTCTTTCTTCTTCTTCTTCTTCTTCTTCTTCGTTTCTTCTTCTTCTTCTTTCTTCTTCTTCTTCTTTCTTCTTCTTCTTCTTCTTCTTCTTCTTCTTCTTCTTTCTTCTTCTTCCTTTTCTTCTTCCTCTTCTTCCTCCTCCCTCTCCCCCTCCTTCTCTTCCTCCTCCTCCTTCTTCCCTATATTAATCTCATCATCACCCATTGCCATAATAAACTGTTCCTATTAAGATTATTCTTCCTCTCTGACCTATGTCTTTCCTTTCTGATTGTTCAGTCCCCATGATTTCATTTGTCCCTCCAGCAGCAGTTGATAGGAACTATGATACTCTTCTTTATTTTTATTGGATATTTTTAAATTTACATTTCAAGTGTTATACCCCTTCCCTGCTTCCTTCCATAAACCCCCCTTCCTATCCCCCTCCCCCTGCTTCTATGAGGGTGCTCCCCCACCCACCCAGCCTCCTCTTCCCCCCTCCCCATCCTGGCATTCCCCTACACTGGGGTATCAAGCCTTGGCAGGACCAAGGGCCTATCCTCCCATTGATACCCGACAAGGCCATCCTCTGCTACATATGCAGCTGGAGCCACGGGTTTGTCCATGTGTAGTCTTCGGATGGTCGTTTAGTCCCTGGGAGCTCTGGTTGGTTGGTATTGATGTTCAATATTCCTTGAGACATACATCTAGTTTTGTAATTCACTTTATTTTTTAATCACTGTAATAATATTTAACACAAGACTTACTTATACTCATTGAACAGCAGTCTCTATCTCTCCTCTATTGCCTTAGCAAGTGCCGTTTTATTATCTGCCTTTAGGGATACCTGCATCCTGTGAGTGGAATCATGTCATGTTTACCTTTGTGTGAGAGGTGTGGTTGTGACTTCAAAATTCATCCATTTAAAAACATCGGTCAGCCTTTCCTTCTTCTTGAGAGATCAATAGATAAGACACTTGGATCTGGTTGGTTCTTTTCCATATGCATTCGACTGGGACTTTAGATTGTGAACAATCCTTCAGGAAGCACATATATGTACATTTAGTTTCAAGATTCTGATTTCAGTTATTTTATAGCAAGTACCCAAAGGTGGATCTTTTGGGTCATCCAGTGACTTTAAAAAAATAATTCTTCTTAGCTACTTTCTTCTTCATTTTTTTTGAAAAATGTCACTCATTGATAAGTGGATATTAGCACTCACTGATAAGTGGATATTAGCCCCAAAGCTCAAATTACCCAAGATGCAATCCATAGACCATAGGAAGCTCAAAAAGAAGGATGACCAAAATATGGATGCTCCCATTCCTTCTTAAAAGGGGGAACAAAAAATCCATAGGAGGGGATATGGAGGCAAAGTTTAAAACAGAGACTGAAGGAATGGCCATTCAGAGCCTGCCCCACATGTGGCCCATATATATACAGCCACCAAAATTAGATAAGATGGATGAAGCTAGAAAATGCATGCTGAAAGGGACCAGATATAGATCTCTCCTGAAAGACACATCCAGAGCATGTTCAATACAGAGGTCAATGCTAGCAGCAAACCACTGAACTGAGAACAGGACCCCCCCTTTGGGGGAATTAGAGGAAGGATTGAAAGAGCTGAAGGGGCTTGCAACCCCATAAGAGCAACAATGCCAACAACCAGAGCTTCCAGGGACTAAACCACTACGCAAAGTCTATACATGGACTGACCCAGGGCTCCAACTGCATAGGTAGCAGAGAATGTCTTTGTTGGGGCACCAGTGGAAGGGAAGCCCTTGGTTCTGCCAAGGTTGGACCCAGTGAAGGGAATGTTGGAAGGGCAGTAAGGGGGTTAGATGGGGTGGAATACCCGGATAGGGAAGGTTGAGGGGATGGGGGCTTATGGACAGGAAACCAGGAAAGGAAATAACATTTGAAATGAAAATAAAGAAATATATCTGACAAAAAGAAAAATGTGTGTTCTGGCTTCAAGGCTGACTTTTTTTAAAAATTGGCTGCAACAGATTATTAAAAGTATTTTAATAATTTTGATATTTATTTGTAGGACTTCATCACACATTTTAAAAAGTAACCACTTACCAGACATTATGTGTATGCATGTTTTTCTAAGCTAAAAGCAAGCTCACTTCTGACCATTTCTTTGGTCACACTGAAGCTTGTGCATAGTCCCATTTAACTATTTTTACTTATCATTTGATAATTTCATATACTAAATAGTTATAAACTAGTTATCCCCTAACTCCTCCCAGATCCTTTCCCCTTCCTTCCTACCCAGGTTCATGTTCTTTTTTTCTCAAAATGAAAGCAAAATATGAAACAAAAAAGAGAGCCAATAAAATATGAAGTTTGGTTTGTGTTGGTCACGAGTTTTACCACTGCTGAGAATAGACCATGCCCTGGAATGTGGATGACATACCAATGTCACTTCATTGAAGAAACCAGATTTTCTTCTCCCAGCAGCTGTTTGGTGTAAGGGTAAGACCTTGTGTCCACTTTCCTTCCTTCATGCTGTTATCATTGTCTGCCTGGAGCTTGAGTAGGTCTTGTACATGCTGTCACTGTCTCTATGAGTTCATCTGTACGTCTACCTTGATGGGTATAGAGAATGCTGTTTCCTTGAAAATCATCCACCACATCTGGATCTGATAGCCTCTTTCTCTCTTCTACATGATCCATGAGCCTCGAGGTGAGCAGAGTCATAAATACTCCTCCTTCATGGCTGGGCACTCTAAAGTCTCTCACTCATAGTGCATTTTCCAATGGTTGGTCTCTGTCTTAATCACTATCTACTGCAAGAAGAAACTTCTTTGGCAAGGCTATTTGTCATTGGTAGTTGTTGGGTTTTTTTTTTTTCATCTTTATTAACTTGGGTATTTCTTATTTACATTTCGATTGTTATTCCCTTTCCCGGTTTCCAGGCCAACAACACCCTAACCCCTCCCCCTGCCCTTCTTTATGGGTGTTCCCCTCCCCATCCTCCCCCCATTGCCGCCCTCCCCCCAACAGTCTAGTTCACTGGGGGTTCAGTCTTGGCAGGACCAAGGGTTTCCCCTTCCACTGGTGCTCTTACTAGGCTATTCATTGCTACCTATGAGGTTGGAGCTGCATCTTGCCAATTTTTACTGAAACTTTTTATCTTTGATGGTGTGCACATTTTCATGGTGATTTCTTAAAATCATTTCTATTTTTTCTGGCTTAGTCCTTATGTCTTTTATTTCACTTTGAATTGAGTGTATTTATCCTTGGCCAAGATAATGTTTGGCAATTTTGTTCTTCTTAAAAAACAATTTTGTTAACTTTTTCTATTTTCTGTTTTATCTATTTATGTTTCACTATTTATTGTATCTTTTCCAGTTTTGTTTTCTTTTAAAGTTTTCCTATGACTTAAGTTTTGTTCTTTAACACCGTGACCATGTTTTAGGCATTGTAGTATACTTCAAATCCATTGTTTTAAAATTAACTTTCTATCTATACAGCTCATTCACTTTTGGATGTGGACTATGAAATCACATACAAAATGAGCATTCTTAGTCTGGGAGTCTGAAATCAGAAACACTACAAAAATATTTGAAACTTTTTTGATGCCAACATGATGTTCAAAAAGCTGTAATATTTGAGATTTCAGATTATTGATATTCAGCCAGTAAAGTCTATGCAAATGTTTCTGAAAAGATTCAAAACTAGGGCTGGAGAGATGGCTCAGTGGTTAAGAGCACTGGCTGCTTTTCTAGAGGTCCTGAGTTCAATTCCCAGCAACTACATGGTGGCTCACAACCATCTGTAATGGGATCTGATGCCCTCTTCTGGTGTATCTGAAGACAGCATCAGTGTACTCACATACATGAAATAAATAAAAATCTTTAAAAACATACAGAAAACTATGCAGTTGATATACGCCAAGTCTTGAGTATTTTAGAAAGGAGCTATTTAATCTGTACTGTTAATATGTCTAATATAGTATTTAAGTATAACCTTAATTCCACCCTAGATCTGTCTTTTTCCCTCATGTGAACCTTTTCTGGGTATTTTAATTGCTGATAGCATGAGGATTATTTGAAGCATCTCATATGTTTAGCACTCAGTCTCATAATGATAATAACTTAATTTCAATAGTATATAAGACTATATTTTAATTTTTTCACCCTACACACTATGGGTTTTCATATTATATTTTCTTTCATTTTGTATCTACAATGTATTTGATAGTTATAATTCTTATATTTTTCTTATTAACTTTCATTATTACTAACATTTCATTATTATACTCATTTGTATTTATCCCTGAGCTACATACTTGCACAATTAATATTTCTGTGTGGGTTTTACATAATTTTGAAGAGTGCCTTTTAGGATTTCTTGTAAGATAGTGTTCTCAAAACTGAGTTCTAGAGTTTGTTTTTTGAGTTCCTGATGTGACTATCTTCTAGTTTCCTCACATTTCTGATGCCTTAAAGCTGATGTCATTACTTCTGAGAGGGTTTCTCATCTTTATAGACCAGCTTCATATAAGGAAGTACATTTGCTAGTCAAGTTATGGATCCCAGACCTCTCCAGCTTTGTGCATTTTTATCTTCTATGGGCATTCATTTGAGGATTTCTAACTAGAATGCTAGCTGGTAAAGACCTAAAAGCTGTAATCTCTTAATGCTCTCTCTGATTCCACAGAATCTGAAATAGGATCATGCCCTTGCAAGCTTGCTCGCTCTGTCTGTCTGTCTGTCTATCCATCTATCAATATATCTATTATTTCTTAAGTCTCAGAGGACATTAGACATTTAGAATATGTTAGCACGGTAGCTTCTAAATGCATCCCAGATTGAGATCAATAGAAACTAGTTTTTTTGGATGGACAATCAAAAGGTTGAAACATTCGATACATTTTCTTCCATTTCTGCAAAGACAGTGGAAATGTCCTGTGCTCTGTAAAGATAAGGTGAGGCTGGAGTTTTGTGACTGTGAAAGGGATGTTATACCAATGGCTAACTCTTAAGGATCTAAGTCCACACTAGCTATACATGTGATCACCTATTCTCAGAAGTACAAAGCATTATGTTTCTGTAGTTTTAAGTTAAAACACTTAAAAGATAAAGCTTAAAATTCAAAATTAAGAAAGAAACCTTTATCAATGGGATTCTTAGAAATGGCATCTTCTGTACCAGAAGCATCTATGGAGATGCTCATCTTTTGACTCAGTTCCTACAAGATTTGAGTGAGTTCCTCTGAGGCCTTTCCTTGGCTCTCACATACTTTGTAGTTTACCACACGTTGCTTAAGCTCTTTGAACATCAATTTCTTTATCAAAATTGAGGTTAGAAGCAATTTTCATGAGGTTATTCTGTGAATGATCTGAAATAGTCAGTGTGGAATATGTAGCATGGTGCTCGTCACCTAATGAGGTCTCAACGAATGAGTTATGTGTGAGAGCGTAAGCCAGTACGTTTTTGACAGACAGGATACATCAAATTCACCTATCACTGTTTATAACTTACTCTCTGTCCACTTAAGTCTTTTAAATTATTATGAGGTCTCACTAGTACTTAACTACCTTATCTTGTTTAAAAATTTCTTAGCAGGCAGAGATGACCTGAAAATTTAAATATAGCAGAAGCAAATTTTAGTTTAGGACCTGAATGTTATTTTCATAGCTATTCAATTAAGAACAACATTTTAACACATTAGTGGGAGGAGTTTATTGCTCTCCGTGCCAGTGTAATTGTGGGGGCTGATCTCCTATGATGAGAGGTATACAGACACCACACTGAATTATTCCCTTGCCCATTCACAGGTTACCTTAGGCTCTTTCTGAATTCAATATGCTGGATAATACTCTTTATGCACACACCTTGAGCAATGGTCTTGAGGGAGAAAACTAGCTTCTTGAAGGAAAATTCGAAATTACACAATCTCCTCCCGCAGCCCATCCCAGCAGACCCCTGAAGATGACAATGTCTATTAGTTTGCTAACACACTGAAGAAACTCACCTGAGGAGGTAATGGAATTTGGCTGTGTTCAGTCAGTGAGGCTATGAATGAACTAAGATGACAAACTAAGGCTCTTATCCTTACAGCTGGGAGCAAAGTTAAAGCCTTGTTTGTGCTAGATACTGAAACAATTGTGAAACAAAAATGAGACAAACAAAACCCTACAGGACAAACCTTTAAGTAATTATACCAAAGGTTAATTACAATCCGGGCAGGATCTGTCCTGTTTTTTTTCTTTTCTTCTTTTTTTCTTTTGTTTTCTTTTGTGTCTTTTCTTCTTTTGTTTGTTTTCCAATATGTTTAAAGGCATGACATAAATCTACACTGTTAACTATTTAAATGTGCAAATTCCAAAAGTGTCAAATATACTCACATCCTTACAGAGGATATGTACACCTTCACCCACTAAACAACTTCCCATACCGCCTACCTCACAAGCATTTTTATGTTTCCACAAATTTAACTATTCCATGCATCTCATACACATGGAGGCATACCGTGTGCCTGTTCTCATGATTAGTGATGTCACTTAGCATAATGTTCTGAGAGGTCGTTTACTGGATGGGTTCATCTTAAGACCATGAACGATTGAAATGAGTGTGACCTTGACCAGATCTCAGAGAAAACCCCACAAATACTTAGGATTTGGAGACAATGCCCATAAAGTAACTCCAAAGATCAAAGTAGTTCACTGTGGAGTTAAACGAGCTGCCACTTACATCATGTCAAACGGACAATGGGTTAGTGTTGCATTAACCATAAGAAATAAACAATAAGGATCACTACAGAGAGGGCCAACTGACCTGCATTTAGGTTCTGGTTCTCACACGCATGGTAGCCTGTGTCCCAGTTTCCACCTTCACGACTAGCACTGTGCTATAAGTCCAGGTTACACTTTTTTTACTCATTCATCTGCCAATACACACTTCATTGTGTCTGTCTTTTGGCTTTTGTGAATAAAGCTGCCATGATCATGGCATACAAATATATGGGTTAAGGCTTCAGTTTTTTTTTTTTTAATATATTCCTAAAAGCAAAATTACTCAATCATGGGGAAATTCTTCCTAATTTTAAGCCATCTGATAGTTGTAATTTTCATCTTCCTTTTCTTGTCCTTTTTCTTTATGGTTAACATTAGCAATATTTCCTTGTCTAGTCACCCCTTCTACACATTGCTGGTTATAGGAAGGAAAATAGGCTCCACAGGATGTCTAAGGGAAAGAGATCCAGCTCTGGCAAATGCCTTATGTCATCTATTTCAATTAGTGAAGATCTTTCCATTTTACATGTTTGAAACTTTTAAACTACATTTTAAACAACAAATACTGTAGGGAGAGGTGACTTACAGAAAGGAAGAATAGTGTAGGCATTATAGTAAGAATCTATAATCTAGGCATTGGCTGTGTAACAGTATGTTTTGATGATAGATCAAATGATAAGTGATATTTGCAGCAGCACTTTCTTTTTGAAGTCTCCTAAATTATTTGTTACAGACACTTATTGTGTATCTGTGTTGGGCCCTAAGTGCAGGTTTGTATAAATACCAAGTGGGTCTAAATATGGGCTATTAAATTCACACAGAAGCCTTTGTGCACCTTATGAGAAACAGAACAACACATAACTTTCTGGCAACCAAGTTACCAAGAACTGTACTAAAAATAAGTTCAAAGTAGCAGTAAACTCGTAGGGGTAAAGACTTTAATAATCAGTTTTCTGTAATTATTAAATATTAGATTTTGGCCATACTGCAAATTGTCTCCATTATTTGAATTGTCAATTAAGCCAAGCACTCAAGTCTTGGTTATGATGGGTCTTGTCACTCAATGTTCACAACATCCTAATCCTTTGGAAGATAGATCATGGTACATGCCATACATTATTTATTAACTCTCCTGGTACAAGATTTCTTTTCCCTAAAACCTGAATATTCTCTAATATATAAAAAAGACTCTGAGTGCTGCCTTGTCTCATGCCTATGCTGAGGATTGAAATATTGACCCAAATTATCCACATCTACGCCTATCCACTTGACATTGGTCCATCCATTGTGCCATTCTGAACTTAAGCATTAAAGATGTCTTTTGTTGTTGTTATAGTTTGGTTTGCTTGTACAGCCTGCCTGCCCCTACAGCAGCAGAAGATATGCACAGCAAAAGCCACCTAGAGCATCATTGCTTGAAGCTGGGTCCTCCCAGGGCCCGCCATGTCAGCATGTGAAGAGACAGCCATGGGTAAAAGGGCTTGAATGAAAAGTCTTGTGATCTGAGCTCACTCTCCACAACCAGCAGTGAAAGGAAGGTGCCAAGTACCTAATATTATCCCCTCACATCCACACAGACTTTTGTGTGCACATATGTGAGCATGTGTATATGTGTACATACTCACAATAATAATAATTTAAAGGAAACCAAGAATAAGAGGTGAACATAGTGAGGTTTCCAAGTTGGTATGAAGCATTTTTGGTAGGAACATAAAACTGATACAATCCCTGCGTTAGTAGATTTTATAAACTCTGATTAAATGGTTATATTAGTGAGAATTGCTTTGATTGGATTTTTTTTAGGAAGTCCAGTGGTCACATAAAATATTTCCCATTTTCATTTATTATTCCTCTACTTTGCCAGGTATTTCTTAGGCCCCTTTATCCTTGCAAGTGCCACCAGCTCCACCCTTACACAGCCCTTGTCTGCGCCTTTGCTCCACACCATAAGAGCTTCTACTCTTTGCAAGCTTTCTCCAGAAGGTTTGTGAGTGACCCTGTCATTTTCCTTGCTTTTTTTCTTGGACCATATTGACCTAGGTCATTTGGGGGACGAAAGGCAGGCTTCTAAAAGATAAAGGATTTTTAATGAGTGTTCCTTTCACTGGAGTCTTTATAAATTAGGTCAATTGCAATTTGGTAAAAACAAGAGATAATCTAGAGTGGATAAGTAAAAAATAAAGGGGAGATAGGAGAGCCCCATCAAAATGATGGCTAAGGCCTATATGAGTGTTGCTTTAAAGCCACTATGATGGCTAAAACTCCAGAATATAGGTGATATGGGAAGGCTGAATCTTGGGAAACATCTTGATCTGTACCCCTATGGATGAAGACAGGGAAAACATCTTCTTAAATCTTTTCCCCACTGTGCAAAGTGAAGCCAGGAAAGTATCATTGGTCTGTTAGCAACGAGGATTCTGACTTAAAGAAAGGATTACGTATGGCTCCAAATTCGCTTAATGGATACAGGAATTAGTACTAAGTCTTCTGCATCCAGAAGCCTTCCTTATCCTGCTTACTTTCTGTTACACTGGGCTGATGAGTTTGATGTATGCCCTAGCCGGGTCTGGGTTCAGTCAGAGAAGATGCACCTAACCCTCAAGGGGCTGGAGGACCAGGGAGTGGGGAGGTTTGGTGGGGTTGGGAGTTTGGGGAGGTAGGGACAGCCTCACATCCTCGTTGAGATAGGGGAGAAGTTATGGAATGTGCAACAGTCAGAGGGTGAACTGGGAGGGAAATAAAATATGGAGTGTAAAAAGAGATTAAATAAAATTTTTTAAAAAAGTGTTAGGCTTCTAAGGTTGGTGTATTTCAGAATGAAGCATGAGTTCTTGTGTATGGAAATATTCTTTGTTCATAATTACATTCTTTAAGTTGCTTATACCTCTTTAATCTGATAAGTCCATTGCAGAATGAATCAGTAATTAATTAAGTTTTCTTTTGTCCAGAAAAAAAATGCACTGGTGTTCTTCACCTAGTCTTCTTTATTGGAATTGACTGAATAGTGAATGCTCTGACATCATTAGCAGCTTAGTCCACTGATAGATGAATAATCTGGTGGCATTATTGGGAAGTGGCAGAAACCAACATGTTGAAGAGGTAGAGATAGTAACTGGAATGTGGATGAATCCCGAGGGATCCCTCTTGTCAGTGTTCAATGGGAACATCAAGTGCTTTCTTCTCAATACCTTCTGGTCACCCTGAGTTCAGCAGTCCTGGGGCATCATCACAGACTTCCCTCTGTGATGTCCTGACTCACCTCAGGCTCAGTCAATAGAGCCAGCCAACCAGGGACAAAATTGTCTGAAGCTGTGAGTCAGAATCAACCTTTTCTTTCCTTTTAAATTATTTTCTTACATATTTTGTAGTAGTGAAAAAAACTGATACTTTTTTGTGTTTTTAATTTTTTACTAATTATCTATAGAAAACTCTATATCATATTAGCACTACAGAGGAAGAATGAATAAATACCTTTATCTTTAGTGAAGCACGTTGCATAAGCTTGCAATCCTAGCACTCAGGAGGCAGAGGCAAGAGGATTGCTAGTTCATGAACAGTCTGAGCCAGCTCCATAATTCCAGGCTAGCAAGAGCTGCATAATGAGGCCTTATCTCAGCTAAGCAAAACAAACAAGTAACACTATTTTGTATGAATACTATTTTGTACACTGTTAGAATAATGTGACATAAAAAATGTACCCCTCAACTTTGGTCAGCCAAAAGTATAAAGACATTCATAACATGTAGGCTGTACCAATGCAGGAAGTAGGGTGTTTAATTTGACCTACAATCTACAGTTTATTGATTCCTGGTCTAATACCTAACAGTGTGTGTGTGTGTGTGTGTGTGTGTGTGTGTGTGTGTGTGTAAAAGAGGTGTACTTTTGTTATGATATGGGGAAAGAGGGAAAGAGAAAAAAGTGGGAAAATGTTTTAAAGACCAAGAAATCCATGGAAAGTATAACTTGTCACCTCAAGAACAGTGAGCAAGGATGGTAATTGGTTATACTAAGAATAATTTCTGAGTCTTGCTGCCAGCCTAATGCGAATGATGCTCTGCCCTTAACTTTTCTGTACTTCAGTTTCCTCCTGTGTAAAATGTGAATAATACGATCATGTGGACTCCAAGCACTACATTATGGATGTTCTAACAGGGATCAGAGGCCTCAGTGTTTGGTCACACATCCATGATTTCCTGCAGCAAGTGATACTGAACAAATTGGTACAGAGGAAAGGGGAAAGGCTGGGGACCAAGATACAAACTTTCAATGTGCCGTTCCCAGTGGACTTACACAGGATGTGTTTAATTCTCTCAGCAACAAGGTAGGACAACACAAATAAGACGTTCCATTGCTGGAAATCCCCAGAGACTCTCAGCACTTAAGGGATTTTTATTTGGATGTCTGTAGTTGAACTTAGCATAGATAAAATTCCAGCCATCTAGAAGGTAAGTATATATTCACCAGAAACCTCACTATTTATACAAATAATTTGAGTGAAGCAACAATCAATCTGAAATGAAGGGAACCAGCCTGGAGTCCAAGGTTTTAGAGGCTAGCTTTGGGGAAGTCTTGTTAGTAGATCTTTCTCAGGATAGTGTTCAAGGAGTTGATACTAACTTTTTTCTGCACATTTTTTTGAAATGGTAAGAAGTAAATATGATTATATATTTATTTCAGTAATGCTTACCAAAAATAACTACCCCACATTTCAGGGAAAAAAAACCCTGCATACCCCGATCTCAGTAAGTGAACCAAGGGCAAGAGGGACATAAGTAAATATCCCACAGCATCTTAAATATGGCATCTTCCTTTGTGGATGTGCTGCATGCTATAAATCATTACTCAACACGTGACACATAAAAATTATCATTAACTTTACTTGTCAAGCTAGATCTATATTTAAAAATAGTCTACCTGGTTATCTGTTGGATATTATGTCTTACAGGCCACACAGAGAATTTCACACCAAAGTGACAATGTCATCCTGGGATTCTCTGTTCCCATAAAAGTGAGGGATATTTCTTCACAAGATCTCCTAAAATGGCATGTATTTGTTTAAAATTAACAAGAGAAAGATAATTCTTAAAAGATTCCTCTTGATTGAAGGAGCTGAAGGGACTTGCAACCTCATAAGAACAACAATACCAACCAACCAGAGCTCCTAGGGACTAAACCACTACCCAAAGACGATACATAGACAGATCCATGGCTCCAGCTGCCTAAGTAGCAGAGGATGGCCTTGTTGGGCACTAATGGGAGGAGATGCCCTTGGTCTTGCCAAGGCTGGACCTCCCCAGTGTAGGCAAATTTCAGAGCAGGGAGGCAGGAAGGGGTGGCTGGTTGGGTCGGGGAACACCCTGATACAAGAAGGGGGAGGGGAATGAGGTGGGAGGTTATGGAGGGGAAACCTGGAAAGGGGATAACATTTGAAATGTTAATAAAAATATCCAAAAAAAGATTCCTCTTAAATACAGGAGGAGGTAATCCAACTCCTGTAATAATAACTGACAAGGTCATTTCTATGGATTAGTCTGTAGTATCTGTTACATAACTTACTTTTCATTAAGAACACTTAAATGTGGATTAGTTCTATCAGTTCAGACATCATATTATCTTGTTTGTCACCCAGAAAGGATGGTAAACATGCTATCGGTTTGCATGGGGGAGCTAGTTGACACTTTATGTTGTGCTTTAACAATCTCTGCCGTTATAATTGATTCATTAAAGCCTGAGAAGCCAGGGTTCCTCCTTTAATCTCTGTGAGACACTGCTAATCCTCAATTATCTGTCAATGGATTTTCCACTGGGTGGATAATTTCCATGCTAATTTTTAATGCCAGACAGGAACTCCCTAGCAATTCAGAATATTTTGGGTCATGCGTGGATGTCTCCTGTCAATAAAAAATGCTTTAGAAATTAAAGTATCTAAAAGCAGCTGCACAGAATAGCGCACGGAATGTTAAGGCGATAAGCAGGAGATGCTCATCTTGATAATTAGTTCAGAATATTTACTGACTTGATGTGAATACATGAGTAAATCCTGCAGGTTGTTTCTTTTAAAAAGTGATTTTTAGAAATATCTTGTTCTATTCATGGAGGGGAAAAGCATCCTTTTGTAATAGGCATGTAAATAAGTCTTATATTACCTTCTACAATGGTGGTTTTTCTTTGCTCATCAGCTAATGAATTCCATGGATACTGAGTCATTGAGACCAACTTCAACACAATCAACTTTCTAACACTCTAGCTTTCTCAGGAAAATACTATAACCTCTGCTTCCCTCATTGCCTCTTCCAAAGAGCATCCTTAAACCACTTAGTATCCCCTCGGAAATAGAATGTGGCTAGCTTCAAGTGAGGCTTAAGCTCGCTTTCTTATATATAAATTATACTAAAA
Source organism: Rattus norvegicus (assembly GCF_021556685.1). NCBI lineage: Eukaryota > Metazoa > Chordata > Mammalia > Rodentia > Muridae > Rattus > Rattus norvegicus. The sequence continues at coordinate 55,323,785 of NC_141535.1, forward strand.
GAGGTCTACATTACTTGTCTAATGCCTTCAAAGAAAGTTTCTTGAAATAGCAGACCATTTCCAAGTCTACTACATACTATTTAATGTATATGACTCACTATCATCTTAAATTTCCTCTGGAATTTTATTATCAGGAAATTCAAAATCACAAAAAAGCAAAATGATTGCAGAACGAAGAATATAACTGTCTATCAGCTCACAGGTCATTACTAATGGGCTTCCTCATATTGTTTTATAATGCATATTTATTTTATCTATGCACTTGCCTAGGAAGAGCAAACATTTGTCCACTGTTCACATTTACACACATTATTTATACTTAGATAGTGAGTTATCAAACTGTATATGGCTAGGAGTTTTTCGCTGACTTATCTCTCAGCTTCACAAGTGTGTTGGACTTAGGACTATTTTTGCATTTAACATACTTAGGACCTAATGTCATTAGCATATGAAATGGTTTAGTGGTGAGTGCGTATTTGTGTACCACAGCTCCCTTTAATAATGGGATTGTTCTGTTTTTACTTTACTTATTATAATTAATTTGTTTAAAAAAAAGTCATAGCCCAATTTTTTATTGTCCAAAGACCTGCTGTGGAAAACAGAGGTCCATGTTTCCATTCCTTTGAATAGGGAAACTCTTTTGATATTCCTTTTAGCAATTTCTCATGATACACATTCCCATATCTCTAAGTAATACACTCATGTCGATACTTCCTGGCTTGTCTGTCAGCTTTAGGATGTGCCTACCTCCTTTTTGTCATCCAACTAGAAGTCTCAGCTCTCATGTTGGTTCCTGTTGCCTCACTCCCCTCTCCCTCCATCATTCCTTTATTGTAACTATATTAACATCTAAGTTAAATTAGCCGTTGGTTACATTTCTATGATGAGGTCATTATTTTCCACAATTGCATTAACTAACACATTATGATTATGCAGTTGTTTCTACAGTTTTAAATATTAAGAGTTGACTCTAAACAACTAAATTTTCTTTATTCAAATGGTAAGTAATTGTTCCAAATAGCCACAGATTTGTTACTTACCTGTTCTAATTTATCCAAATGTACGTGCCTTCGAATGGTATAGCAGGCCCATTTCCTCTGGTTACCAGCCCTCTTATACACTGTTCCGGTACCGAGTGCTCTCTAGGTCTGATGCGTTTATCTAGGCTACTTTATCAGATGACGTATAGAATTGTCTCTACCTCAGGTAATAAATCTGCAGCTTTTGTGACTTAGCAAAGAAAATGGTGATCCCAATGGTCATATTTTGTCAGCCATTATTCATATGCATGAATTCAATGAAGCATATGTTTCTGGGATGGGTATTACTAGAATCCCACTGAGCAAGTGAGGAAATCAAGTCACACAGGGTAAAGCAATTTCTGCAGCACAGAGTCTGATAGATGAGGAATATGGATCCAAACGTAGGATTGCTATGCTAATATCTACACCATCCATATTAATACAGTACCTAATCTCAAAATGTGTCTTCCGTAGAGAAGAAAATGCATTTGGGGTTGAGCTATGCATGTAAGAAAAATACTATCTCATGCTCATGGTAGATTACTTTATTAGCTAGGAAAAGATTTCTTTTTTTTTACATTTTATTTTATCTTTTTTATTAACTTGAGTATTTCTTATATACATTTCGAGTGTTATTCCCTTTCCCGGTATCCGGGCAAACATCCCCCTCCCCCCTCCCCTTCCTTATGGGTGTTCCCCTCCCAACCCTCCCCCCATTGCCGCCCTCCCCCCACCAGTCTAGTTCACTGGGGGTTCAGTCTTAGCAGGACCCAGGGCTTCCCCTTCCACTGGTGCTCTTACTAGGATATTCATTGCTACCTATGAGGTCAGAGTCCAGGGTCAGTCCATGTATAGTCTTTAGGTAGTGGCTTAGTCCCTGGAAGCTCTGGTTGCTTGGCATTGTTGTACATATGGGGTCTCGAGCCCCTTCAAGCTCTTCCAGTTCTTTCTCTGATTCCTTCACCGGGGGTCCTGTTCTCAGTTCAGTGGTTTGCTGCTGGCATTCGCCTCTGTATTTGCTGTATTCTGGCTGTGTCTCTCAGGAGAGATCTACATCCGGCTCCTGTCGGTCTGCACTTCTTTGCTTCATCCATCTTGTCTAATTGGGTGGCTGTATATGTATGGGCCACATGTGGGGCAGGCTCTGAATGGGTGTTCCTTCAGTCTCTGTTTTAATCTTTGCCTCTCTCTTCCCTGCCAAGGGTATTCTTGTTCCCCTTTTAAAGAAGGAGTGAAGCATTCACATTTTGATCATCCGTCTTGAGTTTCAAATGTTCTAGGCATCTAGGGTAATTCAAGCATTTGGGCTAATAGCCACTTATCAATGAGTGCATACCATGTATGTCTTTCTGTGATTGGGTTAGCTCATTCAGGATGTTTTCCAGTTCCAACCATTTGCCTACGAATTTCATAAAGTCGTTGTTTTTGATAGCTGAGTAATATTCCATTGTGTAGATGTACCACATTTTCTGTATCCATTCCTCTGTTGAAGGGCATCTGGGTTCTTTCCAGCTTCTGGCTATTATAAATAAGGCTGCAATGAACATAGTGGAGCACGTGTCTTTTTTATATGTTGGGGCATCTTTTGGGTATATGCCCAAGAGAGGTATAGCTGGATCCTCAGGCAGTTCAATGTCCAATTTAATGAGGATCCTCCAGACTGATTTCCAGAATGATTGTACCAGTTTGCAATCCCACCAACAATGGAGGAGTGTTCCTCCTTCTCCACATCCTCGCCAGCATCTGTTGTCCCCTGAGTTTTTGATCTTAGCCATTCTCAGTGGTGTGAGGTGAAATCTCAGGGTTGTTTTGATTTGCATTTCCCTTATGACTAAAGATGTTGAACATTTCTTTAGGTGTTTCTCAGCCATTCGGCATTCCTCAGCTGTGAATTCTTTGTTTAGCTCTGAACCCCATTTTTTAATAGGGTTATTTGTTTCCCTGCGGTCTAACTTCTTGAGTTCTTTGTATATTTTGGATATAAGGCCTCTATCTGTTGTAGGATTGGTAAAGATCTTTTCCCAATCTGTTGGTTGCCGTTTTGTCCTAACCACAGTGTCCTTTGCCTTACAGAAGCTTTGCAGTTTTATGAGATCCCATTTGTCGATTCTTGATCTTAGAGCATAAGCCATTGGTGTTTTGTTCAGGAAATTTTTCCAGTGCCCATGTGTTCCAGATGCTTCCCTAGTTTTTCTTCTATTAGTTTGAGTGTGTCTGGTTTGATGTGGAGGTCCTTGATCCACTTGGACTTAAGCTTTGTATAGGGTGATAAGCATGGATTGATCTGCATTCTTCTACATGTTGACCTCCAGTTGAACCAGCACCATTTGCTGAAAATGCTATCTTTTTTCCATTTGGTGGTTTTGGCTCCTTTGTCAAAAATCAAGTGACCATAGGTGTGTGGGTTCATTTCTGGGTCTTCAATTCTATTCCATTGGTCTATCTGTCTGTCTCTGTACCAATACCATGCAGTTTTTATCACTATTGCTCTGTAATACTGCTTGAGTTCAGGGATAGTGATTCCCCCTGAAGTCCTTTTATTGTTGAGGATAGCTCTAGCTATCCTGGGTTTTTTGTTATTCCAAATGAATTTGCAAATTGTTCTGTCTAACTCTTTGAAGAATTGGATTGGTATTTTGATGGGGATTGCATTGAATCTGTACATTGCTTTTGGTAAAATGGCCATTTTTACTATATTAATCCTGCCAATCCATGAGCATGGGAGATCTTTCCATCTTCTGAGGTCTTCTTCAACTTCCTTCTTCATTGTCTTGAAGTTCTTATTGTACAGATCTTTTACTTGCTTTGTTAAAGTCACACTGAGGTACTTTATATTATTTGGGTCTATTATGAAGGGTGTCGTTTCCCTAATTTCTTTCTCGGCTTGTTTCTCTTTTGTGTAGAGGAAGGCAACTGATTTATTTGAGTTAATTTTATACCCAGCCACTTTGCTGAAGTTGTTTATCAGCTTTAGTAGTTCTCTGGTGGAACTTTTGGGATCACTTAAATATACTATCATATCATCTGCAAATAGTGATATTTTGACTTCTTCTTTTCCGATCTGTATCCCCTTGACCTCCTTTTGTTGTCTGATTGCTCTGGCTAGAACTTCAAGAACTATATTGAATAAGTAGGGAGAGAGTGGGCAGCCTTGTCTAGTCCCTGATTTTAGTGGGATTGCTTCAAGTTTCTCTCCATTTAGTTTAATGTTAGCAACTGGTTTGCTGTATATGGCTTTTACTATGTTCAGGTATGGGCCTTGAATTCCTATTCTTTCCAGGACTTTTATCATGAAGGGGTGTTGAATTTTGTCAAATGCTTTCTCAGCGTCTAATGAAATGATCATGTGGTTTTGTTCTTTCAGTTTGTTTATATAATGGATCACGTTGATGGTTTTCCGTATATTAAACCATCCCTGCATGCCTGGGATGAAGCCTACTTGATCATGGTGGATGATTGTTTTGATGCTCTTGGATTCGGTTTGCCAGAATTTTGTTGAGTATTTTTGCGTCGTTTTTGACACTCAGATTCTTTTATATTGCTTCCTGGCTAATTTCTTCCGCATCTTTGTTTTTTTTTTCAATAAATATTACATTTGTCTGCATTCTTCATGTAAGAGACTTCATTTATGTATCTTGTGATTGTGGGATGATCACTCATATTTATTAGCAGCTATATTATAATGATGTGTCCATTTGTGGGGAAGGACAGAAATTCTATGCGATGTAAAACCACGCCAGGAAGTTTGGTAAGGTAGATCAGATGGAGACCCGGAGACTCAGTGGGCACACAACTGAGACTTAGGTGCCTCCCAGGTCCCTGCCAGACTCCTGACTTGGAACATGTGTCATGACTCTCACACAGAAGAAACATGCCCTATGATTATGTAGGCACAAGACAGAGTTCTCTATGCTAATGAGGTACCTATAGGCCTGGAGGCTTAGCTAATAAGCTTTCCTTCCCAAGACATTCCTTCCTGCAAAAGGTCCACCCTGAAAAGTGAGGTATGGTTTTTAAACATCTACTTTCCACCATGACAATAAACTGTTTAGAACCATGGACTGCCCCCTTTCATCAAGACCCACCATGGGGAGCCATGAAGAAGGCCTTCTCCTACAGAGCTGTAGCCTAATCTCTCATAGAAGACCTCTCTGTACTCCCAGCCACAACTGTGGCCTAGCCTGTCTCCATCAAGATAAGGTCAATCATCCCCACTGGGACAAGTCAGAGTACCTTCCCACCTCACTCCTCCCACACCAGGCTAGAAGTCTCCAGACTGAGCCCCTCCAGCCTGGCCTCCCTGCCCCCACTCCATTCTCTGCTTCTCTGCTCTTTCAAGGCTCCCAGTGTTGCCTGGATGTCCAAGAGTCTAAGAACCCCACAACCTGAAGATCTCCAAACCAGCTCCTCTTTTCCCACATCTCAGACTTCACTTTCCCATCCTAGAGCTGCGTCTCTGGAGTGGTGTCTTGGTGCTTCCCTACAGCCTAGCACCCATGCTGGCAGTGGCATGGGCATGGGATAAGCACAGTCAAACCCCTCGTTCTGCCTCCCAAGAGGCCATGGTCAATGGTGAAGTGGACGAGGGCCTACAACCCCACACTCTTGTCCCCACACTCTCGTCCCTACACTCTTGTCTCAACTAGTTAGAAAGCTGTACCTTCACAGCTTTGACCTTCAGTGTTCATCCTTTACAAGCCTACACAGCCCAATGGTCACAGGAATGCTCTTAGATCAGTTTAGGAAAGGTGCTTGTCTTTGATGTCTAATCAAGTTTCCTCTTTCTGCTGTCCCATATAGTGACTTCCTTCTCTTGGACTCTTAATTCCCAATTGTCCATGTTGGCATTTGGGATTGAGTTCAGCTCTGTAGCAAGGTCTCTGCACCTCAGAGAAGTGGTTACTTATTAAGATCTGTTTTTACCATTGCCCATCTCTGTTGTCCAACCTAACTATTGTCCATTTCTGGTTTACTCAAGTAAGGAGTGCTTGTGGGTATAGCTCATTAACTCGTCAGCTAGACTGCAAGTTTGCCTGTTTATGGTGAAACACACACCTCTCCAGGTAAGGAAAGTAATATTCTAGCATTTTGCTTATTCAAGCTTTAGAACACGGTGAGGAGAAAAATAGGCATTTTAAACTTTTTAGTGACATGAGCCACTACCTATTTTCAGGTTATATGTATTACCCACAGAACAAGTTTCCAGAGCACCTTGGTTCTCTATTTCTGGAGAAGGAACTTCTCCCTTGTTATGTGGGATGTGTACTGGGTGGGATATGGGTCTGCTGCTCCCTGTCAGACTGAGGCTAAGGGTCCCTGTTCTAGATCATAGCTCTAGCTTCTGTGATCACATCATTGCATCTTCGTGATACTTCTAAAGCTGAACTTTATGATGGGTCCAAATGAGAGGCCTTTCCAAGATTCTTGAACTGCCTGACTTTCCCCCATCTACATATTTGACTTCAGGTTTTTGTCTTCAATCACTATTACTTTCCTGTTTTCACTTCCTATTTTCCAGATAGTTAAACCTCTTTGTTTCCTTGTATATGTTTTTTTTTTCAATTTCATACACTTCTCTGTCTTTCTCCTGGGAAAGGAGATAAAAAAAACATGCACATTTAGTGTGTCATATTTCTCAAACTTACATTTTAGCTTGTGTTATGATAACTGAGCAGTCCAAAGTGTCCAGACAAAGTGAACGGTCACATGGAAAACCAGTAAATAGGACCCCATAGACTTCTTGACATTTTTTGATAATTAATTAAATTTGTTCTTTGACAATTTCACACATTGGCATGTGGCATACATTCTGATATTCTGATCACTTTCTCTGCCTGGGTTCTTATATCTCCCTCCAATCTGTGTCAACCCCAGTTTCATTCCTACAAGTTCCTTTCACAGATTCTTGCTTTGGTTCCCAGATTGGCTTTGTGTTGTGACAGTTTACCTTAATTGGGTATTATAGAAAGAAAAGGATTTCCTTGGTTCCTTTTAAAGTAGTTTTCAATTGGTCCATTCTCACCTTTTGTTCTGCTCTTCTCTGCCTCCCCCTCACCACAAAGAAATGAGACATTTAAGAAGGGTGAGACTGTGGGTAAGCTCTAAAGAGCCCAAAGCACCTCACTGGGGTGGAAGAACAAGTGGTAGGCCACTTGTGGGTCACATTACTAAGGAGACTAAAGAGAATGTCATCCGAATAGATAAGTATGACATGGGGGAAAGCATATACTAGTATTTTTCTCACCAATTATTTCACTGATGGAATTTTAAAACCACTGTTCTATGAAACTGTAATAACGATCCATTTTTATGTTATATGTGATTTCTTTACTTTCACACATTTTCAGTGTTTGACTCTCACTTTTCATACATTTAAGCATATTTTTATGAAATCTTCCAGAAAGAATGTTTTTACTTTTATCACGTTTTATTAGACATTTATTTAGAATGTGAAGGTCAAATTTTGTAAGATTTTATGCTATTTGCAGACAACACTTCAGGAAGTTGAAGAGTATATAAAAGACAGAAATACTTTCTTTAGCGTGGTGAGTGAGATCTAGGCACAGAGATAAAAGGAATGGATTTCCCTTTGTGTTTGCACAAAGGATAAGGAGAGAAATGAAAAAGGAAGGCATAATTGGCCAATTCCTTTATTTAAGAGCCTAGTTTATAGATTCATAATACTTAGGGCTTACAATCCTGGCCAATTTCATAAGAGAAGTTGATAAATTGATTTGAAAGGAAAGATTAGTGAGCAGCATCAATAAGGGAGTGGAGATGGCAGCTTCTCTCTCAGGCAATTTTAAAAGTCAGAGCAGAACTAAAAATAGATGTTGGCAACGGTCAGTGCAGGGTTCTTCCCACGGGCACGTGCTCCCTGTCCCCATGTCTTCCTAAAGCATCATCTCAGAAAATGCAGCGATGGGCTGTCTCTGTCCCTTCCTGACTCAACCATATGAAAAAAAGATTCCTCTGGTTTGTACCTGGATTGAAAGCAAAGCTGAGAGAGAAGCCAATGAACTGTTTTTGATTCAAAAGAATGGCTCGGAAATTTAACATGTTGAGCCTCCTTCCCTCTGTTCTAAAATCATGAGAACCCCATGTAATTATTTAAATGGAATCAGAAAATGATTGCCAGTAGAGATGCTAAAAAAATGAGAGGGGAATCTGGGAAGTGGGAACTGAACAGTCTTCTGAAGCTGAGTTTCCTTCACAGCTGAGCGCTGCACAGCTGGTGTTGAGCCTGGGTGGATGGCACGGAGATGACTCCACAATTAGGAAAAGTCAAAATGGTGAAAAACGTGTTATAGATTCATCAAGCTGTGCTACCCACATTCCACACAATAAGAATAATTGAATAATCAGAGACACTTTCAAGCAAACACTTTAAAAATTGTTAAGAAATAAAGAATAAAATATACGAACACTAAAAAACAAATATAAGGGAAGATACAATAAGAACAAATCAAGAAGAAAATTTGAGAATTGCCATTACAACTTATGAGATTTTGCAATATAGTTATGGTACTAGAGAGAAAAAAAATTGCATACATTGAATAGAAGGAAAGAAAACTTGTAAGGAGTGAATGATAAATCAGAATAATGTAGTATAAAGATGCGAAAATTGAAACAATGAAAGAAGGGTAGGGAGCCATGAAAATTATAGATCCAGAAAGGCCAGCATTCCTAGGTTACTAACAAAGGAGAATGCAGAGAGAGAGAGATGTGGAGAACTATTTAAGGAGCTAGGGTTAGAGAATCCCCCAGAGAATAAGAGGGAAGTGTTAGCTTTGGAATCCCTGCAGAATACAGAGTAAGAAATAAAATGACAAGTAGAGGCTGAAGCTTTTCAAAGTCAAGACTAGAAATAAATACAATTTTTTAAAAATTTCAATACTTTTATTAGTTGTTTCGGTGATTATCTCCAACAATAGCCATTCAAATTTGTGTCCTTGTTGTTTAAACCCATGGAGTCCAATTTACGCTGCTTGTATACATTCTGACCATCCATGGGAGCATGGTCGGCCTACTAGGAGCAACATTAAATGAAACTAAGTCTCCCTCCCGGGGCAGCTATCCCTTACCAATAACTCCTCAGCTAAGGGGTAGAATTGCAGGCTCCCCTCTCCCATCCATGCTTGGATTTTGTCAGACTAAATCTTGCACAAATCTTCATGTTGTCACAACTGCTGGACATTCATATGTGCAACTGTATTGTTTCGTCCTGGAAACACTATTTCTTCTTTTTAAATTAATGATAATAGTCATATTAAATTAATTCAGTGAACTCCACATGTTCTAAAAGCTGTATACTACATTTAGTAGAAAAAACAAATTTCATGTACTTAATTATTGTGAACATTATAGTGTATATAACTAAAATTTATAATGTATATACTAAATGAGTGGTGATTAATGCCAGTGAACAGCACAAGAAAACATAGAGAAGATATTAGCAGGAAAATCAGTCACTTGCCAGTCAGGAGTGCAGGCTTTTCATGTTACAGTAGTTTAGCATCAAGGGAAATATACAATCTTAGCAATCATCCACTTGAGAATGTATGAGCAGATGCCTAAGAAGGCATCACACAAGGGATTAGAGATGGGAAGCACAGAAACTTGAACTATTTCCAATAAACATAGAAGGAAACAGCACATTCTTTTGAGATGGTGTTATGGATAGCATACTCATGTTGTTCCAAATTCATATGCTGAAATATTAACTTTTGATGTAACGACATTTGAGAATCCTCGAGTCACGACAGTGAAATCCTTACAATGAGATTTGTGTATTTTTAAAAGGATCCCAAGCATTCTCTTGCCTTCTTTAGTCCACAAGAACAAAGAAGGCTTGACAGTCTACAAGCAAAAGGATTGTCCAGAAACCTGACCCTCAAATATCACACTTTTAGCTTCCGGACTAGCAGAAATAATGTTTGTGTTGTTTGATGTTACTGTGTGGCACTTGATTATAGCAGTCATTACTGAAGATAGGTCAGATGAATGGTTGAGTGGATGAATGGCCCTTTACAACTGGCTCTGAAAGATATCTCGGAAACTTACTGATGAATAAGCTCTTCCCTTTTCTTCTTTACAAACTCTCCTTGGCTAGCTCAACTTGGCATTCTTGCCCAAACTTCTCTTTAAGCTGACTGATTCAAATTGGCTTCTCTTGGCTTCTGACTGAATTGCTCTGTTTGACCTCATACTAACTTTGTCAATATGCTCTAATCTTCTGGCTTCTGATCATCCTAAAGGCCATTCAGTCTTCACCTGTGCCTAACTTCTTCTCTCTGCAACCTGCCTCTGTAAAAGTGTCCCAGGAAAACTGCTTTTCAACTTAACTCCACTGAAGTGTACCAAACTGAACTGACTTCTCTCTTTGCACTGCTATCTAAAGCAACCTCTCTTTTTTGTCCTTGTGAGAGTTGAACATATCCTATCTCTGACTCATCCTATCAGATCTTTCTCTGATTCATTGCTTTACCTGCTCCTAGCTTTCAAACATGACTGCTTCCTTCTACAAGCTAAACTTACATTGTTTGGGATTAAAGGTGTGGGGGAAGGGTGTGTTTGTATTCCAGCCACACAGACTTAGAACGTCTTTGAATTTGATCTCTTGACAGAGTAGCCATGCTGCTGGATTAAAATTCCTCTACATTTCATAAGGTTCTCAAAGAGTGCTTTGCTCAGTTTTAATGCATTGTTTTTAATTTAGTTTCCATTAGTATTTTTACAGAAACACGTGTTATTATTGCCTTCTCCATCTATTAAAAGTATTCTTTCAAAGTCACTAATAACTCCAACTTGGTCAAACCTGCAGTCAGTGAACTTTCCAGCTGCTCATGTACTGCCTCCATTGTATTGTTTCACAGGTGATTCAGGTACATTTAAACTGTTCCTCTTACCATTACCTATTTCCCTACCATCTTATGATCTGACCTTTGATTCATACACTATTTACTTTCTCCTTGTAACTGGATAGAGATGAAATGTAAATACATCTTTAGATAGAATGGATTATTGAAAAAATGATTCTTGATTTCTCATTTTAACTCACACTGGAAGCAACCCTATACTGTTGATATAAATATCTTATCTTGGACTTTCCTGAATATGATGACTCATAGCTGCCATCCTAATAGGGTGTGACAAGCACTGTGTGCACTGGATATCCTGTGGAAAGTTAGCATGAGTGCCTATGTATTCTCAAGGCTCTCTTTGGCTACAGGAACAGGCTAATGACATAAATTCTTCAAGAACAAAGGTATCAGTGACAACACACCTTATTTCTTATGTAGATTTAGTGCCTATACTAAAATTATCTTTGTCAGTAGAAAGCATATACATCTAGGACTGAATTACCACAGCTCAATTTCTAAGGAGTCTTCCTTTAAGACAAATTAAAATGGCTATAAAATATGATTGACTTCTGCCTTAGTGCTGTTCTGATCCACTGCTATGATGGGGAATGGGATAAACTTCTGCTCCTGACACAATTCATGTCATACTCAGTGTCTCTTGCGATTTATCTTGTCACTTACTGATTTGGAAGATGATCGGATACTTCTAAAATGTTGCAAAATAAGGGAAACTTAGAAATATCAGTGTAGGCTAACAAGTGAAGATGCAACGGCAAATGCTTCTCTAATCTAGGCTCCTGGAAAGAAGGAGAATCCTGTGCTTTGTAACCCATTTAATAGAGGAGGAGGAGAAAAAGAAAACTCTAAACATGCATCAAAGAGTGCAGCATCTTGGTGGAAATTACACTCTACAGGTTAGTTTAAGTAGGAGGGATAATTTCCTGACTTTTAATAGGATGTCAGAGAGATTGGGAGAGAGGGTGGGGGGAGACAGGGAGAGAGAGAGAAAGAAGAATTATTTCTGTTATATATTACACTCTTCTTGGGGACTTGTTCATTAGCATATAGTAATTGTACAAATATTAGTTTTGTTATGACATTTTTATATACACATAATGCAATTTGTAGTTCAATAATTTTTTTCCTTCCTATCCACTGATACTATTGAATGTTCACTTTAAATTTTGTCTGCTACATCAGTCTGTGCAGTCTGTCTCACGACTAGGGAAATATTGGAAACTAACATAATACCAGAGCGTATTGTGTAATTTTATTGCTCATTTCACCCTTAGGAGTTAGGGTAAATAAGTTTGATCCTTTTGGAAAACAAACTTCATTTATAGGTGCTTTGCCTGCATGTGTCGGATGAGTGTGTAGTGCCCAGGGAAGCCAGAAGAGAGTGTCAGATCCTCTGCGACTGCAGTTCCAGACAGCTGTGAGCTGTTTTGTGGGTGCTGGGTATTGAAATAAGCTCCTCTGGAAGAGAAGTCAGTGCTATTAACCTCTGATCTATCTTCCTAGGCCCAACAACCTATTTTATAGGTCAGAGCTTCAACACTGCTGACAATACCAGCATCGTCTGATGAAATATAGTTTTTAAAAATACCTTATGCTTTGTAAGGCAGAACATGCTCTAAACTCTTTGAACAGAGACATGAAGTATTTACCATCAATAGCAACAAGAAGAAAAAGATGATCTTCAAATAAAGCTCTGCACACTAACAAGAAGTAAAAATAAAACACTTAAGGCAAAGCAAACTGTAACCCACTCAGTGACAATACATGAAAACCAATCATTAACTATTTGAAATAAAACTCCATCTTATAAATATGTAACTACTATGTCACAATATGGCAATGAGTTTCTCTGTTGTTGCAGAGTATTGCAGGCTTACTGGATATAATTATTTTTATCAAAAGACACTATTCTCTGCTCGCCCAAGTCACAAAGGCACTAATGCAGAAGTGACACATAGACTGCTTGGTTTCTTTCAGCATCAGAAGTCTGCTCTAGACACTAGTGATGGCAACAAAACCTAGGATTTCCATGCTAGCATTTACCTTCCTCACACTCTCGTTTTTCCCACTTTAAAAGCCGAAGCTCTAATGATGCACACATGCTTCCAGGTTAGGAGCACGTTTGCAGTGTTACTCATCAAAATCAGCTGAACGTCTGAGCTAGTGTGTGCTTTGAATGCTTTGAATATAGCTGGGCACGTCAGAACTCAGTCAATGCTGTTAAAAATTAACAGTATGGAAACCAATGTGGCACGTACTAGAATTTTTTGGTCTATGAAATGTTTACAATGCAGAACAGAAACAAAGCACTCACAGAAGAGCATTATTTTATGATCCGTAGAAATGGAGAGATGGCTCAGCCATTAAAGGCTAGGTTCACAACCAAAGATGTGAGTTCATTTTCGGTTTGGATGCACAGGTGTTTTGCTACACGTGACCTTGGTCTGAGGATTTTTCTTGTGCACTAGGTCCAACTCTTCAGTTCGTCCCTTTGGTTTGTATTTGTGATGCAGAATTGCTCTTTCTTTTCTCATCCATAATGAGAGCTCAATGACAGGCACAACATACACGTTCAGTGAGTACATACTGTTAGCTTGATTGCACATTTAATGGAAGTAAGTCTTAGGTTGGTGTCTCGGAAAGGGTTTCATTGCTGTGAAGAAACACTGTGATCATGGCAACTCTTATAAAGGAGAGCATTTAATGGGGCTGGCTCAGAGTTCAAAGGCTTGGTTCATTAACATCATAGTGGGAAGTATGGTAGCATGCAGACAGACATGATGCTGGCGAGGCGGCTGAGAGTTGTACATGTGAATCTGGAGGCAGCAGGAAGTGACAAGAAGTCACTAGGCCTGGTGTGAGCTTCTGAAACTGCCCACCTGAGTGGCACACTTCCTCCAACAAGGTCACACCTACTCCAAAAGATCGCACCTCCTAAATGAGTGTATAGGGCTCATTATGTTCAATGCATCACAGTTGGGTACAAAGAAAACTGGTAAGAAAAGGCATAATTTTCACTGTGACAGAGTTGATTAATTGACAATGTCCACAGAATCGGAAGGTAATTTTTTTTTTGTACAGAAGTTTCCCTAATGGGATCGAGTAGAACCTTCTGGAAAGCAGATAGAGATACAGCTATTTGGCAGTCTGGAAGCCAGGTCTATGAAATCTTATTTTCAATATCATTAGCATGGCATTTCAGGAACATTAATTTGATGTTAAACAGCTGAGATTTGAGCTGTGAGACACTTGAGCAATTAGACATGACCCATGCATTCTCTTCATATGAATTTAGCGTCATTCTACAATTAGCAGGTATTGGATGGGACTTGTAATGTGGTCTTTATTTGTTGTGCTGTTATTTGTTGTAAAGTTAGTCATTTATCTGCCCCGTGTTTACAACAATGGAATCTAGATCTAACTGTGGTGTATGTACACAGGCTACTCTGCCACTTTTATGAGGATGACATTTTGGTAGCATTTCTGAAATTCTAGAGATGGGTTTGTTTTCACTCTTGTCTAGTCTGCTGCCCTTTACATTGTGAAGAATCAGGACATGAATCCCACTAACCTGTTCAAACACTACAGTGTCCGGCAATCCATTTGTTGTCATTTGTCTTCCTCTGCCAGATGCCTCAGGCAGCCTTGGACCTGGGCGAAGAGCCCTTCCCCTCCTCAAAAGTAAAATTTAAGTTTATAGATATTATTAGTTATTATTATATTTAGCCATTTGAAAGCACAGTTGGCATTATAGTTGCTTTGGTCTTAAGAAAATCAGTTGTATAAATACATACTCTAAATATGTCTATTAACTTAGAAATACACAGCGAGATGGTAACACGTGTAATTTGTCTGTATTGTCTCCATGTCCACATTTGTCTGATAGGAACAGTTTTCTGTTAAATATGTTTGTAGCTGCTAAAAATAAATGCAATTCATTTCAAACAGTTGTCATTGGGTTTTACTTCTGAAACCCTCTTCCTCAAAAAAAAAAAGTCAGTCTATTCCTTCTGCTTTGGCTTTCCTCATAGCACTAACGGTGACTTCCCAGGGAGTTGACCATTAGCATGGTGTGATACAGCTCTGTCCCTGGCAGCCACTGTAAATCATTGTCTCCACCAGCCCTTGATCCCAGCACATGATGCAATATCTGGTATTTAAGATTGGCATTCAGTTAACATTTATGGAATGAAGATCGTTAAGCTTCCTTATTTTTTTATTTCCTTTTTCTTGTTACTGACAATGTCTGGTCATCGTTGCAGATGATATGTCACATCTTCTATTCATTCTGGCTTTGTCTTTTCTTGCCATCACACCTACAGATGCATCTTCATGAATTTCTATCTACCTGTGTTTTCCTCAAGCTGTTCCTAGGGCTGTTTATTCCTTCTATATTTAGTTTTGAATTTTGGGATTGCTAACGCTTCAGGTATTTGAGTCACCTGGATCCGTTTTATTAAGTATTATATCAGCCACCTCCTAGCCCTCTCTGACCTAACTAATCTTTGTTATTACTGAACTCATCATTATTGACTTTGTCAGGAGTAAGGGAGGAAATGAGCCATGCATGGCAGCTAAACATTATACCAGTGGCAACTCCCATTTAGTTCTCTTAAATTGCTGTTGTGTTTTGAAACACATTTTGTACAGCGATGTTGATTTCCGTGAGATCGAACATGAGCATCTGTTTGTGTTTCTTTCTCCACATATGTGCACAGTTCTCCCTTCGCATCAAGAGCAACATTGTGTTGCTGTGATCTATAATTATCGTCTCACAACTATAAATTGTGTGTGTGTGCATGTGTGTGTGTGTGTGTGTGTGTGTGTGTGTGTAAGTGATGAAGACAAGTTGGAACATCGTGGTGTGTAAATGCGGAAGACCTAGTCTTCCTGTGTAACATCACTGTCCTTCCTCCAGCACCTTGTTTCAATGGGTGATAGGCTATGTCGGAAACTCACATGCATATTCCAGTCTTAAAAGCCCTAGATCTTATAGGCAGTTTCCAAATCAAAAACAGGTAGAAAAGAGTTCATGTGAAATTATGTAAAGTGCACAATTTGGAAATTGTCCCACTTTTCTGAGAGTGAAGTTCTACTAAACACAAATGCCTTGAGAAGAATGGCCTGCCAGCAATTACTGTGAGGGATGGGTGCCCAGGAACGCATTCTTCCACAGGTTGGCCATTCCTGGAAAGGTACATTATAGATTCTAATCAGACAGTGGAAGCCTCCTTCTCTGAGTAGCCTGCCATATGTACAGTTCAGGAGCATTGCATTGTGTTCTATTCCTGCTGCTGTCGCAGAAATCATGTCTACCTCTAATGTTGCTAGGTTATTCTTGTGCTTAGAATTTATTATTTGCAAAAGAAAAATAAAGAGTTCATGGACGGGAACGGATTCAAGGCCATACAGATGTCAACAGTTTCTTAACTTGATTACCTAATAAAATTGAATTATAAATAGTGTTCACATTGACTTGAAGTATTAAAAATGGTTTAAAATAATCCACAAATATATTTTTATGGATAGCACTTGTGTCCTGTGGGTTGATCTGAGTTAAACAGTTGTGTTTTCCTACCAGAGGAAACACATCATGAACCAACATCTCTCTAAGAAAGAAGACAACAGGAAAGTAACCTTTCTTAATTACCTATATCTATTGTGCCATAACAAAATACCATAAACAGAATAACTTATAGATAATAGATTTTAGTTTCCTCTGGTTCTAGAGGCTCTGAAATCCAAGATCAAGGCACTGGTAGAGTTTGTGTTTGATGAGGGTTTGCGTCCTAGTTTTTGTTCATTGGTTCCTAGGTCATGGTCATTTTTCTTTTGTTGCTGGGTCCTTCATAAAAGCAACAAGCATATCTTTCCCAAGGATACGAATCATGCTCAAGATGTTCTTATCTCAGACACTAAGTACCCAGGCCCATGGCTTTCCTTCAAATACTCTCACTGTAGAGGTTGAGATTCTGCGTATTTTTTAAGGGAACACAAACATACACTCATTAGGATTAAAACAGAAGGTAAAGAGTTGGGAAAATGTCTGTCTATCTCTCTTTCTCTCTTTCTGTGTTTCTTTTATTCTTTATTCATCCTTACAAATAGTTTTCCACCCTGTTCTTACCTCTTTTAGAAAAATGTTAGCCATTTTACATACATATTTCACAACCTAGAGTATTTGGAGCAATGGGATTTAATGAAATACAGTTGACAGTTATGTTCTCGTTTGCTAAATGGTTGTACAAAAACTTTAAACAGGATCCCAATAGCTTCCACAGAAGCAGAAAGTATCCAAGATGCCAGTATCTATGATTCTTTAGTGCAATCTGCAATTGCTCATTAACTATTTGCACAGACACATTTTATGTTCCTTCAGATATTTGCTTAATGTAATTTTAATGACAATGTTTACCTTGTCTACTTAATTTAAAACTGAACTACTCCCTCAGCATCTCTAACAACATTATCCCCCTCTACATAGCAACAAGTTGTTCCCTGACCACTACACATGTGCCATAGTACATGCATGGTCCTTTCAACTGTATACATACATGTTTAAAAAGGGATATGCTACATACAGTCTGGGTGTTTGCGACTCCTATTCAGTTGGTATGTGGAATAAGAATCACCAAGATGATTATTTTAAAGGTAGGACATTGGGAGATAATTGGGTCACCAGAACTTAGCACAGATGAATGGTAATCATGCTTTATTAAAGGGTAACTAGAAAGATGTATTTCTTTCCATCATATGAAGACACAACTGGAAATAGGAATTTATGACAAAAAAAAACCAGGACTTTACTCTGATCTATGCTCACTCATCATTATTAATGCTATCAGAGGACAACACAGGATACCTTTGAAGATGATAAATATGTTCATTACCCTGACTATCACAATGGGTCCATAAGTACATCTATGTATATAATGACCAAAACAGAACTGAATTCTATACTTTTCCAAGTACATGCACTGATTTTTTAAAAATACAAAACATAATAAATGTTTTCAATTTATAATATTTTAAACTTATGTTTATCGATACATAATCTCATTGTAAAGAGAGGGAATACCTAGTAGGAAGATGCTTAGTTAATAGATCTTAGTTGTTCGCAGTACAAATAAGTGGCAAGTGACCCAAAGTATGATACTGTGTCTGATTTATAAATCCTACAATACATGTAGGCTTTGAACGTTGCTTTGTGTACCCTAAATAGATTGCATACACTTTCTTAGAGCAAATAAAAAAGAAAACAAAACAAAGAAGATGGAATGGTTCAGATTCTTTTGAGTTTGGAGATAGCTATGGGTGCTTTATAATTACGTTCTGGTTTTATTAGTTTATTTTTGTCATTATCGGTGGTGATGGCGGTGGTAGTAGTGATGGTGGTGGTAGTAGTGATGGTGGTGGTAGTAGTGATGGTGGTGACGGTTTTCTCTCTCTCTCTCGCTCTCTCTCTCTCTCTGTGTGTGTGTGTGTGTGTGTGTGTGTGTGTGTGTGTGTGTGTGATTTGTGTATGTGAGTGTGTACACAGACATGCCAAAGCATATGTGTGGATGTCACAGGATAATTTTTAGAAGTTGGTCTTGTACTTTCACCACAGGTCTGGTGATCAAAGTGAGGTCATAGGAGGTAGACACAGATCTTTAGGCTTCGCAGGCAGTTTTTAACCTGCTGAGCCATCTCTGCAGCCCAGGATTTTGTTCCTTTAATTATAAATGCTTTTAAATTCCTGGTAATAGCTGCGCTTGCTAGCAATCTTGAAGAAAATCAGTCACCATTGTTCAAATAAATATGTCTCTGCCCACACTGACCTTGAAGTAGAGTATACAGAAATGTTCTCTGGAGCCAATGTTGGGGAAGCTTGGGTGTACAAAATTGCCTTTGTGTATGCCTGTATGGTTTTTATTTTAGATTTAGAGTTAGAATTTTCACTGCATGAATTTTCTGAAGGCTAGGGGATATCACTTGAACAGCAGATACATAGGCATTGACACGATTACACTCACGTGCCTGTGTTTGTCACGGGGCTGGCATCAGTACCCACTCATTTTTCTTTTGCCTAAGTGATAGCAATAATAATATCTATAAAGTTTAGATAACATCAGTGTATCTTCTGAATTTGGATGAAAGCTAACCAGATCCACATTGTGTATTGTACGTAGGCTGTTTTCAAATCACTTCTTTGCCCTTCTGTAGGATTTAGTAATGTTTGATGCTCTTGAAATCTCGACACTACTGAACTAAAGAGAATGGAGAGAAAGAAGTCCCAATTTGTACAAGCAACATAGCAGGAAGCAATTTTTATCAAAATTTAGGAATATGGATCAGCAAGGAAAGGCTAAACTTAGGACACTAAGTCTGAGCTCAGTCCTCCACCCCTTGAACCTGCCTTCTTCTATCTTAAGGTTTATGCTTAGTGTTAATGGTCAACTTGACAGGATCTAGAATCACGTAGAAAACTCAGCCATGCCTGTTAGGATTATGTTGATTAACTGATTTAGGAATGCCCATATTAATCTTTTCGTGATACCATTACCTAGGTACGGGCTTCTGGACTGTGCAAAATGTATTAAAATGTCTGAGCACTGGGAGGCATCCATTGTGGATGCAGTGTGACCAACTGCTTCAAGCTCCTGCTACTTAGACCTCCTCACCATGATAGACTGCAGTGTGAAGTGCAAGCAAGATTTGAGTTGTTGTGTTAGGGTACTTTATAGCAACAGGAGAACAAACTAAGATATGGTTCTTGGTTTTATTTCAATAAGGAAAGTGATTCCTTTGGGAAGCAAGACTTGGCTAACAGCATGACAGTCAAAAGCTCAGTGCTTTCCAACAGTCATGAAAATGAGAGCTAGGTAAAGCTCATTCTAAGGGTCAGGCAAGTAAAAAAAAAAGGAACCATAGAAGAGCTAGTTCATCAGAGAATTCCCTCTGGCACACTTAATTAGATGAGTTATTGAGTCATCTGCTGATCCTAAAATTTGGGACAGATACTCAACATAAAACAAAAATATTTCACCTCTTCTCAATGAAACAAATATTTTGCTTATTTTTAGAAATGTTTGTCAAAGGGCTTTTTTTCCCTTTTGCATAAACCTTTGAACACTTTAACTTTGCTGTCACAGTTGATTGTACCCGTCTTTTCTGTTTTGAGTGACATTGTGGATATCAAGGATGACTCTGAGTTGATTTTGCAATAATAGACACTTAACCGCCTGTTATCCCTCCTCACATAGATACCTTTTTATCACACTGGCCAATGACTACCATGTGGCATTTGTTCTACACATCTCTTCTTTTAAAGATTTATTTTATTTTGGATTACGGTATGAATGTGTCTGGTTATGGGTGCAGATGCCATGAAGGCCAAAAGAGGTTGTGGATCTTTTGGAGGGAGAGTTGCTGGTGTTCTTAGAATGTAACTTGGGTCCTCCAGAAGGTCAAGACATGTTCTTACCCTGTGAGGCATCTCTACAACCTTAATTCTACGTATTATGGGAGAGAAGTCACCTCCTTCTCCATCTGCATCTCTGAACTAAAAAAATTAGAATAAAATATATTAATTAGTTAATTTATATGTTCATTTTTACTTTTAACTGAAATGTCACAGGGTACATAGTAGTACGTGAAAGCCTTGGGCCTTTGGTACCTCATGATGAATGTACTTTAGGATAAAATCATGCATTTGCCATGTACACAAACAAACAAACACCACTTTGTTTCTAAACTTCATCTGATACTCACTCTGAGATCATCTCCAGAATAGAGATAAAGATACAGGTTCATTCTCTTGAACCATTACTTTGTGGTAGAGAAGCCAGAGCTCCCATAGCTTCCTTTGTTAGATTGCCTGTTGTTCCTCACACCTCTCTTCCCTGCTTTTACCCCCTTTCAGGGTCTATTCCACAAGCCAGCTCTTCTCTGCTATTTTCATGTTTCTCTTTGCTCTGTCTGTAGAATCTTCTCTGTGGAGAGAAGAATGGATGGATATCTTCAATCTCTCTCTCTCTCTCTCTCTCTCTCTCTCTCTCTCTCTCTCTCTCTCTCTGTACCTTATGCAGGAGGCTCTTTACACGGTCATCAGAAGTCAACCAAGGACACAGGAAGCCTATATCTAGATGTGTCAAAATTTCTTACGTGTTCTGAGAAAGTGAAAGAAAATGGAAAAAACAAAAACAAATAAAAACAAACAAACAAATAAAAATCCAAAACAAATTAACCCAGGAAACTGTTTTTCTTTTCCATTGGATTACTTAAGTTAGGCATGCCTTTGGGAGAAACTTCTAGCCTGCTTTTTTCATGTTGGGTTTGCAAAAACACATTCAAGCTTTGAGGAGCTCTCCTGATAGACATTTTCTTCAGCTTCTACCCACGGAACTTCCCCTTGAAACTATTGATGGATATGAGGTTACATTTTCAATCTCAGTTGATTGAAACTTGCTAATTAAAACCTCATGTCCTTTCTTTCGGAGACCTTTGAAAAATGGAGTGTAGATGCTTGTTTATAACTGATATAGTGGCTGCCCAGCTCAAGCTCTCCTGTCAAGGATGCTATAAATGTTAATTTGCTCGCAATTCTACCTTGTCAGAAACCCAGCGGGCTATCTGCTCTTACATCAGTCTTTTAAAACAGCATTATCCTAGGCCTGACTACCATCCTTACCTTCTCCAGACTTCTTAAGATCTTGGTTCTGGAAAACTCAAGATGAAAGCAAGGTCAGGCTTAGAGAAAGAAAGAACATGCTGTTTCAAAGTTGTAAGATGCATGTTCTTTCCCTTTAGCATGCTTGTATGTGGAAGTGTCTGCTATATTCTTGCTCTCTTTTGTACTTCTCCCAGCAAAACCATGGACCACTTCTTTAGAATTGAAATGATGAAAGGAGAGCACCTGAACATCCTTTCTCTGAAGGCGGAAGGATTGCACAGCGTCTTCAACACTGACATTTCAGATGCATAGCCCAGCAGACACAATTAGTGTTCTGTTTCTACCCCTTGTCCCTCCAGGGACTTTTCAATGTAAGACGCTATGACTGAATAGAGTGGGAGATTAGGCTTAACCAATGACAAGAGAAAACTGAGAGGTAAATATCACAACCTCTTTAATTCTCAAATGAGACAGATGTGGGAATGATCCATTGTATATCTCATGTGACCTCAATAAGTTGCAACTTAACTCAGTCTTACAACCTGCTCAGTAGAGAACGTGCAATGGTCCATTCCTTTCATTTTAATTTTTCTCCTGACATGATATATAAAAAAAAATCACTAATAAAGATACAGATATGAAAGTAATGCCCTGAAAATGCCCTGGGGAAGGAGTTATGGTGGTTTTAGTGAAAAGGAAACTTTGAAGGTACAGAAAGCAGGTGTGAATCTGGGTCTGGCTTTTAAGGGAGCACTGAATTAATAATCATATATACAAGTCTCCTTGACTATAGGTGTCGACTCTTTACCTGCCAACCTTCTGTCTATCTGTCTGTCCTTCTTAGTTCCTTGTCAACTTGACACAGATAGGGTCATCAAGGGAATGATAACCTCAATTTAGAAAATGCCTCCATCACATTGGCCTAGAGGCAGGTCTGTGAGACATTTTCATATTTAGTGATTGCTGGGGAAGGCCCAAGACCTGTGATGATCAATCCATCCTTGGAAAGTGGTTCTGGGCTGTATAAGAAAGCAGGTTGAGTAAGCCATGGATAGCAAGCTAGTGAGAAGAGCAATGCTCCTGCTTCAGTTCCTTCCTCCAGGTTTCTGACATTAATTCTTATCTTGGGTTCCCTTAATGAGGAACAGATACAAGGGCATATAAATCACCTAACAGTTTTCTCTTCATGTTGCTTTTGTTCATGGTCTTGAGGAAAATAGTTAAAAGAAAAACAATACACTATTTTAACATCTATCTACTTATTTATTTTTACAGTCATGGGAACAAATCCAGGACTTGAACATGCTGGGCAAGTGCTACACTTTTAGGCACACACTCCTAGGCTTTGAAGACTTTCAAACTGAAATGTTTGGAAGGTGTATTCTTTCCTTTTCCTCTTCTTCTCTCTCATTTAAAGCAAGGTAGTAACATTCATTCATTTTCCCATTCTCCTATCCATTAATTGCTTGATTCTTGGCAGAGAAAGGATAAACGTGTGATTCAGATGATTGAGGAGTTAAGCAAATAAGGATGGAACTTAAGTTTGGAGATGTGTTACAGGTGTTTTTTGTTAACTTTTCCCGGGAGACTCAGTGCAGGCTATCTTGAGCCCGCACACCAGTTCTGTATGGTTTAACATGAGAGAAGTTTGATGATTTTGTCTGACTCTCAAGTCCTATCCAGTGTCTCTATGACTTTGTGGTCATCAATTGTCAAGGAATTGTCAAAGAACAATAGTTTTTACTTTCTTTCTTTCTTCTTTTTTTTTCTCAAAGAGGCCTCTTTGGAATGAGGGGAGTTAGAAGGCTCCACAAAATCAGTGTGGCCCGAGTTTGCCTGTAGCCTCATCCTGTTCATGGTCGGGTGACCTTTTCTCCTTTTTTAAAGCAGTAAAAAAAAATTAAAATCAGTCAGGGACAATGGGCTCCACACACCAGTGAAGAGCTTTTTTTTTTTTTTTTTTTTTTTTTTTTTTTAAATTAACTTGAGTGTTTCTTATTTACATTTCGAGTATTATTCCCTTTCCCGGTTTCCGGGCAAACATCCCCCTCCCCCCTCCCCTTCTTTATGGGTGTTCCCCTCCCCATCCTCCCCCTATTGCCGCCCTCCCCCCAACAATCACATTCACTGGGGGTTCAGTCTTAGCAGGACCCAGGGCTTCCCCTTCCACTGGTGCTCTTACTAGGATATTCATTGCTACCTATGAGGTCAGAGTCCAGGGTCAGTCCATGTATAGTCTTTGGGTAGTGGCTTAGTCCCTGGAAGCTCTGGTTGCTTGGCATTGTTGTACGTATGGGGTCTCGAGCCCCTTCAAGCTCTTCCAGTTCTTTCTCTGATTCCTTCAACGGGGGTCCTGTTCTCAGTTCAGTGGTTTGCTTCTGGCATTCGCCTCCGTATTTGCTGTATTCTGGCTGTGTCTCTCAGGAGAGATCTACATCCGGCTCCTGTCGGCCTGCACTTCTTTGCTTCATCCATCTTGTCTAATTGGGTGGCTGTATATGTATGGGCCACATGTGGGTCAGGCTCTGAATGGGTGTTCCTTCTGTGTCTGTTTTAATCTTTGCCTCTCTATTCCCTGCCACAGGTTCTTGTTCCCCTTTTAAAGAAGGAGTGAAGCACAGTAAAGAACTTCTTGACTGTGCACTGAGCCCACAGTCTTTGATGTCAGTTATGGGCCTGAAGCTGGTGAGAAATGTGATCTATGAACACCATGTTCCACCCTTTATAGCCGTTGTTAGAGCTACCCTGAGACCTGAGGACAACCATCCCTCTTTGCCCTCTTTGTCCTTCCGTGTCCTTCTTTGTTTTGGTGTATGAATGATCGGTGGCATTTGCATAGGTTTGGAGCACATCAAGCAAGAATAGGAAAAATGCTTCTGAATTTGTTCAGAGCACAGCGTGTGACCACACAATGATGGCAAGTTAATGGGCTTTGTCTTAGTGAGGTAACTGTCCTCCCAGGTTTGGAGGTTTATGATAGTTTTATTTGTCAGCCTAAGCAGATACAAGAAGAAAGGATAGCTTTGTGCTGACATATTTTCAGGTCTGTTTGCAGAAAAAAGTGTTATGACTTCCTCCTGCTCTGGTCTTTGGTCATTTCAATACCCCTTTGTCCTTTAATGGTGGTGATTCCATGCACAATTCCCCTTAGCAGGACCACCCACATGATTTAGAGTAAGAGGTTATTCAAATTATATGTATTCCACAGAGCTGACTCCTAATTCCAATGTGCTACTATTAAACAAAGTCTCTAAGTATATTGACCCCATTTCTCAATACCCTGCACTATGCCTTTTCTTCCTTCCATCCCCTCCCAGAATCCAGCCCGCTTTAGGACCCTGAAAATGATAAATGCAGGTCGCTGATACCTCCCAACAAAAACATTGCCTGGATGCTTGCCCTTTGCTTTTAAAGATATTTTGCCCTTGTCTTTTTTTTTGCCCAAATTATTTTTCTTCATTCATGTCAATTACCACTGACTCTTTAACACTAGCTAATGACCATCTCTTTCGTAGCCTGCTTTTCTGGTAACTTGTTAATGCTTTGCAATGAGAAGAAAAGGGCAACAGCTCTATTAACACAACCAAATTGATTCATAATCAGACATGAACCAGGAAGTAGGTAAGAGTTTTTACAAGCACTAAAGGTTAATAGAACCATTCTCCAGCCTAATTTCCAAGCCAACCTGCATGAAGTTTTCTGACCTCCACCCCCAGACACGCAACCATTGCATAAGAGCTTTGGGCATGGGTGGCATGTAGGTGGAAGTTATTTCTGAACACTAATAGCTTTTTCAAGCATTGAACAGTTTTTACAGCACCCCTACAATGTAGCCCCAACAACATTCACACTAAGGAAATTATATAGTTAATTTAGCATTTATACAGAAGATTGGTTTCCAAATGGAAAAACTTATTTCAGTCAAAACTAGCACTTACTCTTTCCATGGAGATTTTTACACAGGCTCCATTTTGTCAGCAGGAAACACCCTTGTGAAGGTAAGTTTTGGAGGTGAGCAGTGGAGTCATATAACCACCCAATCAGCTCTTACGTGAACGACCAGCTGGATAAAAGCCATACCTTCCATTACCGTCTAAATACTTCGGTCTGAATATGATTGACAGTCAATCTCTCTTCGAAAGCCAAAGAGACCTTGCGTTGGCCTCTACATGTCCATTCACTGATGGGAAGGAACCCAACAACACCATTCCCTCTTCGCTCATGGAGACCTTCATTGTGGGATCATTCTGGGTTGTAATGTTTCCTTCTTATCCTCCTACCCTCTAAATCTGCTGCTGCTACATTTCAATTTTTTGGTAATTTTACTTCCTTGATCTCTCCCCACCAGAGAAGACTATGATGACCCATTTCAGATATTTTTAGAATCTGTTTCCAAATGAGGATGGTTGGCAGATTGTGATGTTCCCACAGAAGTCTGGAAGGTGTGCATATTTCTTTACCTCTGAATGTTCTAAGTGCTGTCACGCCTTTAAGGCACTGGCTTCATTTTGCTTTGTCTCTCCTTGTGTGTCAGTGGCATACACGCATCCCTATCAGCATAATTCATGTCGTGAGAGCTCGGATGGTCTGGCTTAGGTGCCCTTCATAACAAGAGAGCCTCAACACTGGATATAATAAATTGGACCTTGAAAATAGTTCGTAACCAGGAATGATTCCCTGCAATGCAATAAACAGGCTTTGTTATAAATTCAGTTGGCAGGATCTTCAAAGCCACAAATCAAAAACGACCTTCCTCCAGGTTGACTCTGCTCAGCACTTTTATATAAAAAACCATATTTCTGCTCAGGGCAGTGGATTTAGAATCACATTAGTGATGAA
The DNA here is from genome assembly GCF_021556685.1 of Rattus norvegicus. NCBI lineage: Eukaryota > Metazoa > Chordata > Mammalia > Rodentia > Muridae > Rattus > Rattus norvegicus. Next base: position 55,350,181 of record NC_141535.1, read on the forward strand.
TTTTTCTGGAGATATTTCCAGAGAGCATATTTCCATATTCCCACATTGTTTCCAGTCTTCTGTTAAAAAGAAAGTTCATCAAATAAGCTCTCCTCTTTACTTCATGAGCATAAGCCAATTATCCTTCCTGAGTTTTTCTTCTTTAAAACAAAACAATACCCCAAAGCACTCTAATCATTGCCAAAATAAAATTTATACTAAGAGCAAATCCTTCTAAGGAGCTTACTGTATGCCACCATAATCTGAAAGCTCAAGAATAACTTTGATGCAACTTTTTGAGGAGTAATTTGCTTTTACACAGTTAGTGGACTTCAGTCTGTGGTAGCGGTTTAGCAAGCCATTTACCAGTGTATGTCATCATCTGCAGTCCAGAAGTCCTGCTTGAGTTGTGTTTTCCTGCATTAGCCCAGGTTTTACTAATGTGCAGCATGTGTAATGGCTTTGCTGATTAAGGATAAGAATTAGAATTACAGATTCGATTAATCATTACAGATTCAATCTAAGATATCGAAGATAATTCTAAAATTGTACCTAAGGTAATATCTAACCATTAAGGATATCTATCTCATTCTATAGATATTGGGAATTAATAGCAATACATTTGATAAATAGACAGGGTGAACTGTAGTGGGTTAAGACTATAAACTTTCAAAACCTGCCTGCTCTCAGTTACCTTCTCCCTCCAGCAAGGCCTCATCATCTCCTCAAAACCTAGAAACAACTGGAGACCAAGTGCGTAAACACTTGAGGCAATGAAGGGCATTGACATATAAACTACCATAGGCTTATAATTCATCAAGAGGAATTTAGCTTAATTATAGATACATATGTCATTCTTAGTGGACAAAGTCGATGTTACTACCTGGTTTTAAAAAAAAAACATTGGCGGATATTACCTGAGATGCACTAAATGAATCTTTCCAAAATAAGCAAAAATTTGACTCCATTTTTCCTGATTTTCCAAGTTAAGGTAAAATTAGAAATTCTTTCTTTGACCCTACTCTTCCATGCTGAGACATAATTGGCTATAATACCACTATTCCAAAGAAAGATTGAGGAGCTGTCAATATAACTTAATAGATGGAGGCGCTTACAACCAAGTCCTGGGATCAGTCCATAGAACCTGTGAAGTGGAAGGAGAGAACCCACTCCTGCAAACTGTCATCTGACCTTGATATGAATATCTTTGGCATGTATGAGTGCCTCTGCATGCACAATAAATAAATAAATAAATAAATAAATAAATAAATTATTAATAAATAAATGAAATTTTAAGAAAGACATTCAGACAGTTGGGGACATATGTAAGGAGAAACCAATGCTCAGCTAGGGGGCACGTTTAAAACAACAGACACTACCCAGCACTGTGTATAAATATTATATAATAATTACCCTCACTGTTCACCTCCAATTGAAGTGATTGGGTAAAATTTAAGTGGAAACATTAGCCTAGACACAACTAAAACAACTCAAGAAGAAAGTATACCAAAGATTGTTTTGTACTTCTTTGATTTTGACATATCAGGAGTGCTCCAGCTAATGGAATGAAAAGATAATGGCACTCATGAGATGTCATCATAGCTTGGGAACAGTACCCAACCAGAATGGGGTTAAAAGTGAAGCTAAATGACGCCATGTAATATTGATGAATTTTCAGACAAATGTGTTAATTTTGGTCCAATTACAGGTTCTCCTGATACCTCTATCTGTTTCTATTTTGTCTGTATTTCACCCAACATGCTCTAAAATGCTTGTCAAAAAGGTAATAGTTTGGTTCTATAAATATATTGCATATCTTCAGGGAGGAGCCTTGGTTCAGATATCCTTCCTCAGATCATGCATTCTTCCTAGCATGCTGGTCAAGAGTTATTCTGCCTCTATGTTCCGTACAGTGAGTAGCAGTGGATGCTTACTAATCTACTCTCTGGGATAACTGCTTATATATGTCAAACTGTGCAATGGGTATCCCTAATCTGAAAATAGGATGCCGAATGTGTTATAAAATCTGAAGTCTTTCCAACACCAAGTTGACATCACAAGTAGAAAATCCTACACCATGAGACATTTCATGCATAAGATCATGAAAAATACTTCATAAAATTACTTTCATACTAAGCACATGTGAAGCATAAGTTGTTGTTCCCTAAGATATGTCTCTGAAGTCCTGAATCACCGGTATTAAGATATTGATACATTCAGAGAGACCAGTTATTAGTCATCATTACTGCACACATCATAGTGCACATCTACATGGATCATTTACTTGAGATGGCCTCTTGGTACATTCAGGACACTCAAGAGACATATGATATGTGAGGTTGAATAATACATTTTATTCTTTGCTAGTAGACTTCTTTTTAATAACTGCGCATGCTCTTTGAAGTGATACAGCTCAGACTAGTTAATATCTAATGCAGATTCACGGTCAATATCAATGATAATATTTCAAAAGCTCTGTCATCACTACAAAAAAGGATGTTTCCAGCTTCATCGTAATCTAACAGGGTCACACACCATGTTTCGACTCTATTGTTGACAAAAATGTTATATATCACCAATTTGAAAAATGTTAAATTAAAATACTTTTTTTTATTAACTTGAATATTTCTTATATACATTTCGAGTGTTATTCCCTTTCCCGGTATCCGGGCAAACATCCCCTTCCCCCCTCCCCTTCCTTATGGGTGTTCCCCTCCCAACCCTCCCCCCATTGCCGCCCTCCCCCCACCAGTCTAGTTCACTGGGGGTTCAGTCTTAGCAGGACCCAGGGCTTCCCCTTCCACTGGTGCTCTTACTAGGATATTCATTGCTACCTATGAGGTCAGAGTCCAGGGTCAGTCCATGTATAGTCTTTGGGTAGTGGCTTAGTCCCTGGAAGCTCTGGTTGCTTGGCATTGTTGTACATATGGGGTCTCGAGCCCCTGCAAGCTCTTCCAGTTCTTTCTCTGATTCCTTCAACGGGGGTCCTATTCTCAGTTCAGTGGTTTGCTGCTGGCATTCGCCTCTGTATTTGCTGTACTCTGGCTGTGTCTCTCAGGAGCGATCTACATCCGGCTCCTATCAGTCTGCACTTCTTTGCTTCATCTTGTCTCATTGGGTGGCTGTATATGTATGGGCCACATGTGGGGCAGGCTCTGAATGGGAGTTCCTTCAGTCTCTGTTTTAACCTTTGCCTCTCTCTTCCCTGCCAAGGGTATTCTTGTTCCCCTTTTAAAGAAGGAGTGAAGCATTCACATTTTGATCATCCGTCTTGAGTTTCATTTGTTCTAGGCATCTAGGGTAATTCAAGCATTTGGGCTAATAGCCACTTATCAATGAGTGCATACCATGTATGTCTTTCTGTGATTGGGTTAGCTCACTCAGGATGATGTTTTCCAGTTCCAACCATTTGCCTATGATTTTCATAAAGTCGTTGTTTTTGATAGCTGAGTAATATTCCATTGTGTAGATGTACCACATTTTCTGTATCCATTCCTCTGTTGAAGGGCATCTGGGTTCTTTCCAGCTTCTGGCTATTATAAATAAGGCTGCAATGAACATAGTGGAGCACGTGTCTTTTTTATATGTTGGGGCATCTTTTGGGTATATGCCCAAGAGAGGTATAGCTGGATCCTCAGGCAGTTCAATGTCCAATTTAATGAGGATTCTCCAGACTGATTTCCAGAATGGTTGTACCAGTTTGCAATCCCACCAACAATGGAGGAGTGTTCTTCTTCCTCCACATCCTCGCCAGCATCTGTTGTCCCCTGAGTTTTTGATCTTAGCCATTCTCACTGGTGTGAGGTGAAATCTCAGGGTTGTTTTGATTTGCATTTCCCTTATGACTAAAGATGTTGAACATTTCTTCAGGTGTTTCTCAGCCATTCGGCATTCCTCAGCTGTGAATTCTTTGTTTAGCTCTGAACCCCATTTTTTAATAGGGTTATTTGTTTCCCTGCGGTCTAACTTCTTGAGTTCTTTGTATATTTTGGATATAAGGCCTCTATCTGTTGTAGGATTGGTAAAGATCTTTTCCCAATCTGTTGGTTGCCGTTTTGTCCTAACCACAGTGTCCTTTGCCTTACAGAAGCTTTGCAGTTTTATGAGATCCCATTTGTCGATTCTTGATCTTAGAGTGTAAGCCATTGGTGTTTTGTTTAGGAAATTTTTCCAGTGCCCATGTGTTCCAGATGCTTCCCTAGTTTTTCTTCTATTAGTTTGAGTGTGTCTGGTTTGATGTAGAGGTCCTTGATCCACTTGGACTTAAGCTTTGTACAGGGTGATAAGCATGGATCGATCTGCATTCTTCTACATGTTGCCCTCCAGTTGAACCAGCACCATTTGCTGAAAATGCTATCTTTTTTCCATTGGATGGTTTTGGCTCCTTTGTCAAAAATCAAGTGACCATAGGTATGTGGGTTCATTTCTGGGTCTTCAATTCTATTCCATTGGTCTATCTGTCTGTTTCTGTACCAATACCATGCAGTTTTTATCACTATTGCTCTGTAATACTGCTTGAGTTCAGGGATAGTGATTCCCCCTGAAGTCCTTTTATTGTTGAGGATAGCTTTAGCTATCCTGGGTTTTTTGTTATTCCAGATGAATTTGCAAATTGTTCTGTCTAACTCTTTGAAGAATTGGATTGGTATTTTGATGGGGATTGCATTGAATCTGTAGATTGCTTTTGGTAAAATGGCCATTTTTACTATATTAATCCTGCCAATCCATGAGCATGGGAGATCTTTCCATCTTCTGAGGTCTTCTTCAATTTCCTTCTTCAGTGTCTTGAAGTTCTTATTGTACAGATCTTTTACTTGCTTGGTTAAAATCACACCGAGGTACTTTATATTATTTAGGTCTATTATGAAGGGTGTCGTTTCCCTAATTTCTTTCTTGGCTTGTTTCTCTTTTGTATAGAGGAAGGCTACTGATTTATTTGAGTTAATTTTATACCCAGCCACTTTGCTGAAGTTGTTTATCAGCTTTAGTAGTTCTCTGGTGGAACTTTTGGGATCACTTAAATATACTATCATATCATCTGCAAACAGTGATATTTTGACTTCTTCTTTTCCGATCTGTATCCCCTTGACCTCCTTTTGTTGTCTGATTGCTCTGGCTAGAACTTCAAGAACTATATTGAATAAGTAGGGAGAGAGTGGGCAGCCTTGTCTAGTCCCTGATTTTAGTGGGATTGCTTCAAGTTTCTCTCCATTTAGTTTAATGTTAGCAACTGGTTTGCTGTATATGGCTTTTACTATGTTCAGGTATGGGCCTTGAATTCCTATTCTTTCCAGGACTTTTATCATGAAGGGGTGTTGAATTTTGTCAAATGCTTTCTCAGCGTCTAATGAAATGATCATGTGGTTCTGTTCTTTCAGTTTGTTTATATAATGGATCACGTTGATGGTTTTCCGTATATTAAACCATCCCTGCATGCCTGGGATGAAGCCTACTTGGTCATGGTGGATGATTGTTTTGATGTGCTCTTGGATTCGGTTTGCCAGAATTTTATTGAGTATTTTTGCTTCGATATTCATAAGGGAAATTGGTCTGAAGTTCTCTTTCTTTGTTGTGTCTTTGTGTGGTTTAGGTATAAGAGTAATTGTGGCTTCGTAGAAGGTATTCGGTAGTGATCCATCTGTTTCAATTTTGTGGAATAGTTTGGATAATATTGGTATGAGGTCTTCTCTGAAAGTTTGGAAGAATTCTGCACTAAACCCGTCTGGACCTGGGCTCTTTTTGGTTGGGAGACCTTTAATGACTGCTTCTATTTCCTTAGGAGTTATGGGTTGTTTAACTGGTTTATCTGTTCCTGATTTAACTTTGGTACCTGGTATCTGTCTAGGAAATTGTCCATTTCCTGAAGATTTTCAAGTTTTGTTGAATATAGGTTTTTATAGTAAGATCTGATGATTTTTTGAATTTCCTCTGAATCTGTTGTTATGTCTCCCTTTTCATTTCTGATTTTGTTAATTTGGACGCACTCTCTGTGTCCTCTCGTTAGTCTGGCTAAGGGTTTATCTATCTTGTTGATTTTCTCAAAGAACCAACTTTTGGTTCTGTTGATTCTTTCTATGGTCCTTTTTGTTTCTACTGGTTGATTTCTGCTCTGAGTTTGATTATTTCCTGCCTTCTACTCCTCCTGGGTGTATTTGCTTCTTTTTGTTCTAGAGCTTTTAGGTGTGCTGTCAAGCTGCTGACATATGCTCTTTCCTGTTTCTTTCTGCAGGCACTCAGCGCTATGAGTTTTCCTCTTAGCACTGCTTTCATTGTGTCCCATAAGTTTGGGTATGTTGTACCTTCATTTTCATTAAATTCTAAAAAGTTTTTAATTTCTTTCTTTATTTCTTCCTTGACCAGGTTATCATTGAGTAGAGCATTGTTCAATTTCCAAGTATATGTGGGCATTCTTCCTTGATTGTTATTGAAGACCAGTTTTAGGCCGTGGTGGTCCGATAGCACGCATGGGATTATTTCTATCTTTCTGTACCTGTTGAGGCCCGTTTTTTGACCAACTATATGGTCAATTTTGGAGAAAGTACCATGAGGAGCTGAGAAGAAGGTATATCCTTTTGCTTTAGGATAGAATGTTCTATGAATTACTTTTGACCTAAAGAATTTCAGACAATTACTGAAACTCTATTATGCAAATAACATCTTATAAATATTGTTTTTATCAAAATATAAACTATGTGTAGCACTATATATTACATGTAGTATAAAATATGCATGATATAACTTTAACAGAAGTAAGATATCTTCTTGCCATAGTTTTCAAAATTATTATTAATAATTTTATATTATTAGGGCCAAATACATTGTCTTCATATCATAAGGACAGTTGTAAGTACACATGTTTGTGGGACTTTACTGCACCGTATATTCAGTTTTCAATGAATTACTCTGTGTATCAGGAACAACTGTGATTTGCTCCATTTACAACATAGGTAAAGCTGTGCTCTTTGCGAATCACATTCTCCTTGAATTCATATCCTTTTCTGGAAGTTCTTATACAAGATTGCTTTTGGTCATCTTTATTTTCTCGAGTTCAAATTCTTCATTGTAAGTTGACGTGGCTTTTGTTTAACTCATTATCAGGGTCAATATACTCATATTTGAACATTTCTATGTTGAAGCAAGTTTTAATATAAAGTTTTCAACCACTCTTTAATACTACAATGTAAGGAATATTCTTGATATCATAAACTTCTCTTGTAGATACACACTGGGCACTGCGAATATCTCCTCAGACCCTCCCACACTCCTTTTTCATGTCCCTCCACCTCTCTTTCGTCTCCTTAATTCTCCAAGACATCCTTAAGTCTTCTGTCATTATTATATGCACAAAGCAGTCTATGTGACTATTTAAAATCTAGGAGCCACAAATTAAGAAAACCGACTTTCTTTCTGAGACTGGGTTAATTTGTTTAACGCAATTGTCTCTAGTCGTCTCTTTTTTCCACATAGATGAGATGCTTTCATTCATCTTTATGACTGAGAAATCAATCCATTGTTTAAATAGGCCAACTTCTTCTAACCATTTTTCAGTTGTTAGAGACCTAGGTTCATTCCATAAATAGCTATTGAGAACTGTTTTGCAATAAACATTGATTGCAAGTATCTGTGATGTTTTAAACCAGAATGCTTTCGGTAAATCTCCAGCAAAATTGTGTAAGATAGACCTATTTTGAGTTTTTTCCTTTGTTTTTGTAAAGTATTTTTTTGAAGAAAATATAATTATATCGAAAGTAACTCTTCATTCCATTTTTCCTATCCAACCCTTTCTGTGTATCCCCTTACACTCTCTCATAGCCATGGCCTCTATTTCTTTGTTTCATGCATGCATACACATGTATACATGCATACATGCACATATATATGTACATACATATATACATAATATATAAACACAACCTGCTGAGTTCATAGCTTTTAGTTTTGACATAGTATACTGGTTTCCATAGAGATTTAACTAGTTTACACCACAACCAGAAGTGTTAACAAATTTTCTTTTCTCTCTATTTTCACCAGCATTTTTTTTTACCTATATTTACCTTTTTTTACCTTTTTTTTTTTTTTGCCTCATGACATCCTGAATGGCATAAAGGTAAACATGCAATTTAGTTTTGATTTGCATTTCTCTGGTAGCTAGTGAAGTCCAACATCTTATCATGTATTTCCTGGCCATCTGAATTTCCCTTTTGAAAACAGTCTGTTCCCTTCATCAGATCATTTATACCTTGGCTAGTTTGTCTTCTTGTGGTTTAGGATTTAGTTCTTTATGTAATCTTGATATCAGTCCCCTGACAGATGTAGAGCTAGCAAAAGATTTCTCCCATTCTGTAGGCTGTCTTTTCCCTAAACTTTTTTTCTTTCATGAGAGCTGATATATCTATTGGATTGGTATCCTGAATGACTGGGTTCTCTCCAGAAAGTCCTTTTCGGTACTATATTTTGAAGGGTTTTCCCTACTTTTCCTGTAATGGTTTCTGAGCTTTAAGGTTTGTGTGAAGACCTTTGATACTTTTGAGGATGACTTGTGCAGGGTGGGAGATAAAGACCTAGTTTCATTATTCTTTATGTAGGTATGCAAATTTTCCATCACTGTTTATTAAAGAGTGTTTTTTCTCCAAATTGTATTCACAGCATCTGTGTAGGAAAGTATATGGACATAGTTATATGTTGTTTTTAATGTAATATTTGAACTAATCCTTGCATAATTTCATATCCTGTATTTTGACAGCATTCACTCCTTACAGCTACTCCTAACTTTTCTCAAGTCTATATCTCATGTCCTACCCTCCTCACAACTTCATTAAAAAATAACTCACTGAGACCAATTGTGTTGCCCATATAGTTGCTCAAGGGTATGAGGCTGTTCATTGACTATGGAATAGAATCAAGGGCAAAGATATAAATATATATATATAATTAAGGTCAAACAATTTTTTACAAAAGTTCCCAAAACAGAGTAATCTCTAATTTCCTCTACACAAATTCACTCTCTATAAAGATTTGATACTCTGGACATTGTTGAAAACAATTAGGTAGTTTTCAAAAAGTATTATTATTTTATTTATGCATATACATGTGTGATGTGTGCTGTTGTTGTTGGTGGTGGTGGTGATGTATGTGTGTGTGTGTGTGTGTGTGTGTGTGTGAAAGAGAGAGAGAGAGAGAGAGAGAGAGAGAGAGAGAGAGAGAGAGAGAGAGAGAGAGAGAGAATATGGGGTGCACAGGAGTCCAGAAAAGAGAATCTGGTCCTACTGGTCATCATGAGCTGCCCATCATGAGTACTGGAAAGTGAACTGGTTTTCTTTCAAAAAGTAGTATACTCTCTAATACACAGAGCCATGTCTCTAGCCACTAAGGTAGTCTCTCAATTTTTTTTCTCTCTACACATCTCAGATATGAACTATAGAAGTCCAGGCAAGCTCCAGGAGGAAAATCTCATTTCTGTTGAGTGTGACATCATTGACATGAACTCAAACATGGTTGACATTAGTCTTTCCATTTTGTTATATGTGTGTTGTGTGTGCACATATGTGCTCATGTGCATGAGTGTACACATTTGCGGTAGAACATGTGTAGAAGTCAGACATCTGGTTTCAGTATGTTGTCTTCTTTCAATATATGGGTCTCAGACATCAAGCTTAGATAATCAGACTTGTCAAATATTTCTACCCACTAGGTCCTCTTGTTATTATGGGGTCTTACTTTTATTTTTCAGATTTTGCATTTCCAGTTAGCTTGAATGAATATATGAAAAGAGACTACCTGACAGGGAAGACTGTCTATAAAAAGCTAGTACTTGACAAATGCCCAATAAACAACTGAATGCAATCTTGAGTTATTAAATATAATCTTTAATTTGATATTAATTTGAGGTATCTCAAAATTAAGTTTTAAGATATGGGATATTAAGATTTAGGGATTAGGTTTCATTACATATTACCAGGAATAAAATCTAAATTATAATAGCTTAATAATACATTTTTCCTGCTACTAAAAGATGTATAGAGAGTAATATAGTTCAGGTTTTGAATATTATCTCTGTGGTAACTTCAGCTACCCAAATTCCTTCTTTATATTCTGGCATTCTTTGTACATGGTATCCACATCGGGATCATTTCACCAGATACTATGGTTTCATTCTAAATAAACCTTCATCAGAAAACTTCATGAAGGATTTAGAATGATATATCCTAAAATATTCAGACAATAGATCACGTATATCTCATTGAGTGGACCTTCTCACACAGCAGTGCCTCCCTATAAGTGTTACTTAGTCTTTATCTAGCATATTCCTCCTTAAAATTGTTGTTCCTGTATTAATCTTTAAAGGAAAAAAATAACATTAGATAGGAAAGTAGTAGTCTTTGCCACAGAGGGGGGAAAAAGGAACAACCTATTGATCAGCTATTCTTTATCAATGTTTGATTACTTATGGACAAATTTTTACTTGTGATTCATGTAAGGAATGGAAGAGTGCTTTGCACAACTCATGAAAAGTTCAGAGCATATGTCTCCTTTGAGTAAAAAGAGAATGTCGGGAAAGTTCTTAACAACTACCTCAACTAACTCTAAAGGAGTTGAAGGGGTTTGTAACCCTATAGGAAGAACAACAATATCAACTCACCAGACCCCACCAGAGCTCCCAGGGACTAAACCACCAACCAAAGAATACACATGGAGGGACCCATGGCTCCAGCTGCCTATGTAGCAGAGGATGGCTTTGTCTGGCATCAATGGGAGGGGAGACCCTTGGTCCTCTGAAGACTTGATGCACCAGCATAGGGGAATGATAGGCAGTGGGGTGGAAGTGGGTGGGTGGGTGGAGAAGCACTCTAATGGAGGCAGGGGGAGGGGAGTGGAATGGGTGATTTTTGGAGGGAAAACTAGGAAGGAGGATAACATTTGAAATGTAAATAAACAAAATAATGAAAAATTAAAAAAAATTGAAACCCAAACCAACTACCTCAAACCACCAATAATTCTGTTTTTATCTTCTGAGACCTAAAATCAGGCCCTGTCCTGTAGTAAAATGTGAAAATTAACAACCTTAAAATTTACCTTGATAAACATATTCTGATAGGCATAGAGATTAATGTTAAACTTTGTCTTGAAACATTTAACTGTCATTATGTTCTAATTTTAGATCTCATAGATAACTTGTAAAGATCCTTTCTTTATCATAGATTCAGTGCTGATAACTACTTGTGATAGTTTGAACGAGAATGGCTCCCATAGACTCATATATTTACATATTTAGTCACCAGTAAGTAGAACTGTCCTTATTGGAGGATGTATGTCACTAGGAGTTGGTTTTGAGGTTTCAAACGTTCATTCCAGGCCCAGCCAGTCTCTCTGTCTCTCACTGTCTCTGTCTATCTCCTTCTCTCCCTTCCCTCCCCTTTCCTTCCATTCCTCTCTCTTTCTTTCTCTCTCTCCCTCTCCTTCCCTGCCCTTCACCCACCTCTGTCTATCTGCCTGCCTGCTTGCTGAGGTTCAGGATATAAGCTGTAAGCTCTCAGCTCCATGTCTGCCTGCCACCATGAATCCTGCCACAATCATATTGCACCAACTTAAAACTCTACGCCAACCCCCAACAATTAAATGCTTCCTATCATAAGAGATGCCTGGTCATGGTGTCTCTTCACAACACTAGAACATTGCCTAAGTTAACAGCTTTGCGCTTGTTTAGTAGAAAGATTATATTACTATATATTATATGTTGATATGTTCCTTTCGCTGCGTTTTCATAATTAAGAAAAATTGATCACACTGCTGAAATAAAGTTAATCATTCTTGAAAGTGAGCAATTTAATTTCCCTCTGACATAAAAATAGGATATAAATATTCCAAACTGGTAGCAGCTGTGTGCTACCACACAGCAATTTAGAAACAATTTCTGTAGTGACCACCTTTCTAGTCATCTTCATGAAAAAAGGAAAAATTAATATTCAAAGTTCTCTGTGAGGTGAGGTATGTCTTCCAAAAAAAAAAAAGAGAGAAAGAAAGAAACATGAAGAAGAAATTGCATCCATTACTCTCCGCACATTTCAATGACAAACTCTATATCATGGCTACAAGTGAGGCTGGAAAGCAGGCTGGACAACTTGTGTCCAGGGAGAAGACAAAATTAGATTTTTGCCAAATCTGTTTTTAATACATACAGAAGTTATTCTCTTCATCCATTCTGCACATCCCATAATATACCTTCTGCCAAATGATTTTTGAAAAGACAGATTAGATTATATCACTCTCTTGATCTAAGATCTCTATTAAATGTCCCTGGTTTTTGAATAAACTCCAATTTTTGTGTACCTAACTCTTAAAGAAAATTCTCTTGTTTTAAAAACAAGAGAGGACATCTAACTGGCATTCACAACTCTGCTACCACATGGGATTGGCCACAATGGCTTGTTTTCATTTCTTGAATTTACCAACCTTTTCTTTTTAATCCCAAGGCCCTTGAGTTTGCTATGTGTTGGTCAAGAATGGACCCTGAGACAACCACACTCATGATTGCCTTTCAGCAGTCAAGTTGCTACTAACATGTCACCTTTACATCCAGGTTTTCTTCAAAGGACCCCCATTACCATTCTGAAATACTTAGTATTTTCTGAAATTTTATCTATAGTGTAATTATTTATTTACAGTATTTAGTTGCTACATCCCAATCAGCACTTACCTGGGAGATTATTGTAACCATAGCCTCTCTCTGACCTGTGTTTTGGTTTATGCAAATCCATAGCCATTTGAGAAGACATGATGTCTCAGTATCCTACACTCTTATTACCTTCATGTATAGCCCTGTTTCATGGTGCTCATATTATAAGATCCCTCCCCAAAGGGTGACAGATCCTATTCTACTTTTCTTAAATTTTCTACTAAGTATAAGCATGTGAAGTGAAAGGGTGAAACAGAATATTGAAAATTTGAAGGGGAAAGTGCTAATGTTTAGTGTTTAAGGCAAGATTTCAATTATTTTCATTATTCCCCAGGATCCTGTGAATAAGTTAGTCCATGTTATGCATAAATAAATGAGATATTTTAGGTAATCAAGGAGCTATATTCTTTTGAATCAATACCTTCTCTAGATTACACTGAGTAATTGAAAATAAAGAATTCCAGGGGTCAGCCCTGCATTATCAGATTCTGAGGTGGAAGACAGCACTGTACAAAGGACAAAGGCTGATAATCTGGCTTTGTAACTCTCTCTTACTGTTCTGGGGCCTAGAAGCTGATGACTTCTGGCAATATAATTCTTAGTGTTCTGGGGTCAAAAGCTGATGACTTTTGCAATTTCACAGAGAAAGGAAAAGAAAGAAAACCATACATAAACAGACACACACACACACACACACACACACACAAACACACACACACACACACACACACTGGTTGGGCCCAAATACTTGTTTCATTAATTTCACAAGTTCACATGCATACTTATATACACACACTGTTGTGTTTTATAAAAAAGATAAAGAAAGAATATGTTTTTGGTGGCTGTATGAACAGGTATGGGGGAAGGGGATGCCTCTGTGGGCTCATGCTGAGGCATCCCTTCCCTCTGAGGGACCAGCCACACGATGGTCATATAGAACAGAGTTTATTCAGGGCATGGGGATGGGAGTTAAGAGGGTAGTAGAGGCAGAGAAAGGCAGAAAGAGAAAGAGAAAGAGTAGAGGAATGGAGAAGTAGAGGCCAGCTATGAGCATGTGGAGAGAGGCAGGAAGGAAATGGGGATACATGTGGAAGAGTCAAGGGGACAGAGCAGGAGCAAAAGAAAAGAGGAAGAGAAAGAGAGAGTAGAGCGGGCAAGCAGCCTCTTTTGTAGTGTGTCAGGCATACTTGGCTATTGCCAGGTAACTGTGGGGCAGAGCATACCTGGCTATTGCCAGGTAACTGTGGGTTGGAGCTTAAACAAAATGCTAACATACACATAAACCTACATACTTATGTATGTATATACATGTAGACAGACAGACATATGTACATATATACATTTGATGGTGGAGCAGAACCCCAGTAGCCATACTTCATTTCTTCTGTCAGCCTTTTTATATCTTCTTAGACAAAAGTTCTTTATAAAATTACCTCAAAGATAAAATGTTACACAAAAGGGGAGTTACAGAAGGGTGTTAATAGTAAGTTCAAAGCAGTGTATCATTCTATAAGCTCATTATAAGTTCAAAACAACAGTTTCACATGGCCTTGCTTTACACAGCTGTGGCCTTATCCTTGGACCTGACTTAGAATGTATCACAAATCTGTCCCAAGAATATTTTTCTTTTTAATGCAACTTATGAAAACTTATTGTATTCTTCGTTATTCAGCCTTTATACTATTTTATGAGGAGGGAGCACATTCTATTCTTGATTCTAACTTTATTATATCCTTCTGGCGAGACATCTAAAACCATCCCCTTAGACTTCCTAAAATTATTGAAACATCAGGAATGCCATAAAGTAACTAATTCACCTAAATAGTACTAATTCATGAAAGTTCATCTTCATATTGATCTGCAGGAAATTTGCTCAATAGGGTGGGCTGATGCCCAGGAGTCTTTAGGGTATGTAATAATGGTAGGAGGGGCATATCAGCAGCAAGAAGCAGACTTCTTCCTAGAATGAAGTCTCTGGGGCTGTGCCTCTCCAGAGTGCATACATAGCAACCATGCAAGAACTGTGAGCCATCCCCAGGAAATCACTTGTCATATTCTCTAGATGGCTTCTGTCAATAGAAGACATGATTTTTTAAAAAAATATCTTTAGCGAAGTTTAACAGGTAGATTTTCTTTTTAAAATTAAGGTCAAGGTACAACTTTCAGTGGTCTCTTTGTGTTCTCTACCTTGCACATCTAGACTTTGTTATTTGTGCTGAACTGCATATCCCGGGTTAGCTGACCTTGCCCACCTCTCATGTTGTTATTAGAGTTCTAGAATTGTAAATGTGTGACCCAGTCTTTTCTTGAGTTCTGCTGATTGAACTCAGGTGTTCAGGCTTGGTGAGCCATCTCTCTGCTGATTTCTTATAATTTTTAATACTTCAACTTTACTTTTGAAAAATCAGTGCTTACAGAGGTTTCTATCTTTTGCACAGCAGTCTATGGACCTGAAGAACCATTTTATATTATTTAACAATTTTTCAAGCTTTGGATCTGTTGTCCTGTGCTTGTCTGCTTTGCACAGTGTTAAGTGCTTTAGTGAGTAGTGGTTGTGAAGGGTTGGGATTTTGTAACATGGTGGGTTGTATTTGAAGGATGTAACTGTGGGGTTTGTTTTAGCACAATATCTACTGATGCCATTATACTGAATGCTGAGAACTTTCCAAATGCTGTAAAAATCACAATAGCTAGCATTTGTGGGGCACATTAAGTAGTAAACTCTGAACTAACCTTTGGGTATACTTTATCTCAGCAGTATCTGCTTAGAGATGAGACAACCTAGGCTTAGACATTAAGTACCTCATAAGATCATATAGTAAGAAGCAGAGAGAGGTTCTGAACTTTACTGGATTTCATAAAGGACTCCACTGCTTTAAACACTACTGCATTGCTTGGCATTAGCAAGTATTTACAAGGATGCCGTTCACTGACACATATCATAGAAGTTGCTATGTTAATTACCATGGTATCTTTCAGGGTTGACAGTTATGAATCCAAACAAATATAGAATTCAAAAATGCATGTAAGTTATCTATTTAGAATACATGCTACCCATGCAGAACAGACTTGGCATGTACTCCTCACCACAGGTAGTTATCCACAGGCAGGACTGGCTGTCAGATGCAGAGCCACTATCCAGCAGGGGGCACATAATGACTTTAAAGATAATGAATTGCCATGCTTAATATGATACTGAGTATTGGTCCCTGCATCTACATGGGGAGTCCTTCTCCTCCTATTTCTCAGGAGAAGCTCGGCATCTTTGGTTTTCATCAATCTTGATTCCATAACTATACCCAGCACTCTAAACATTTTCACAATTACACTCATTTTTGTCAATTATTATTTCCTGCTTCCTAAGAACTAGTACTTTTAGAAGCTCTACCTAATGTAAAATAGCTTTCTTTCTTGTCTCCACAGATTAACTTTAAAGAAATTGGGTTAGACTTTTCAAGATTATTCAAGTCAAGAACAGAGACTTGAACCCAAATCTTTATCCTCAGAGTCAGTGACATCTTGACATACCTGTATATGTAACCCCCACTACCACAGCTCCAAACTGGTGGCCTCGAAAGCAGCATGTAATAGATGACAAATGTCATCCGGCAAAACCAGAAGCTCATCTTAGGTTTGAAAGGACTGTTAACTGGTTTTGTTCACACTCAGAATCCATGGAGAATGTTTAGTATACGATTTCATGTAAAAGCCCAAACTATTCACCACAACATAATGTGCAGATCAACTACATAGGCACATCTATCACCTCCATAGAATGATTGAAGCACTATACATTGAATTGGAGAAATTCCGATGGCATACACATTGATGAATGCAGATTATAAGCATGAACCACACTCTCAGCGTGATACTGTTTAAACATCATTTGCACATTTTTGTCTTCATGTGCTGCAAGCGGATGAGTTCTCTGAAAGGTGACAACACATGTAATTTTCACCTTCCTTTTGTTTTTCCTTTTTTACCTGACTGCAAAATTTATATGCTCATGTGTAGCAACAAGGGAGAAAAGTCATTTGATTCCTTTTACCTCATATACCAAAACATCACATCCTTTTCCTAGCCTGTAACTTCCTCCCTTGTCTTACTGGTCCTTCCCTCTTCATGCTAACAGCGGCTCTACCAACGGCCCCCTGGAGCCATTTTTTACATCCCATACTTGAACAAGGTTTACTTTTACCCAAGTGCTTATTAACCTATCCCCTGCTTTTCAGCTCAATACCTGCTCCCTACTTTCCAGCACGCTAATACCAACTATCAGCATCGTCAAGTCCAAACCAAAGTTTTCCCCTGATAACCTCATATTCTTGATAGCCTATAAGTCACCACACCAGTTATGTTCCTATTCTGAATATTTCATATGGCAGCATTGGCTCTATGACCTCCGTGTTTAAAGTGCTTTGAGAGAAAACATGCAACCAAGAGAAGAAAATGGAGAGGAGAATTGGCTGTTACAGCCCAGATCTCTGCCCCCTTCCCCAAGCCTAGCTTAGATCCTTCTGCTATGAGCAGTTATCCCAAGTCAACACTCATCTCCTTTTCCACCAAGAAGGAACAAGTCTTCCTCTGCTAGCCACCTCCACCAGCACCAAGTGTCTAACACATAGATGATTTCAGTCAATGTTTGATGAGTGAAGTGATAAACGAATGAGCTGAAAAGGGAATTGCTCAAAATCTTTTGCAGAATTCAAACCTAGGTTTGAAATATGCCAGCATGAGTAAAAGCCAACATGGGCAATGGAATAAGCAAAGTCAAGAACCATAATGCTTTGCTGCTTTGGGCATGAAGCGTCCAGTGTCTTCATCAGTCCCCCTGTGCATCCCAATGGGAGGCAATGGATGCGGCTTTTGTGGACATGTTTTTGATGCTTATCACACCTGTTGACATGCTCCAACACATTGGCTCTCATCAGCCCCATTTCACAATGAAATGGCTAACCCACTCTTTTTTTCAGGGGAAAACTCATGAGGGCTTACTGTGTAACTGGATATGTAGTGCAACAATCTCTTGACTGCGGGTGCGGACTAGCTCAGCTGAGAAGGGTGAAGTTGAATTCAGGCTCCTTCATTTGTTTTTTTGGGATTCACACTGTATGTTCCTATTTCTAGTGTCATCTTTGTGAGTCAGTAACAGAAGAAATACTTTAACACCAAGAGAGTTTGGGTCTTTATTCTCTTGTGCCAGCAGAAATATGGAAAAAATCTATAAAACTTTCAGACGTTACTGAGAAATTAATCACGATGCTCCTATAGGAGACTGGACTAAGGGGTATTTTAGCAGTAACTGAATGGGGCACTGCAGGGGTAGGTGGTAGAGAAGCTACTGTCAGTGTTTTTCTGGCTTTTTCTTCAGCGGTATTTGTATGCCAAATGGTGAGAAGAATGAAGATCATTAAACATTCCAGGGACTTAACATATTCCAGGAACAATAGTTAGGGACTTACAGTCAAATAATCATCATATAAGTGGTAAGGTCAGTGTGATTATTCTCCCTTGAGATAGAGGCTCAGAGGATATTAGGAATTCAGATTTATCCAAGATTATCTGGGTGATAAACAGCAGAGCTCATATGCAACCTTGTCCAATTACAGCAGAGAAATAGCCACAGGGAGAGAGAATTCATACACCTTATAGGACAGAAAATAGGACTCTCTGCGTGTCAGCTGCAAAGAGCTGCTGGGTGCCACACTCTGAGCTCCTCTTCAGCACTAACTCACTGCCCAGGACCTTGAAATACAGATCAAGCTCCCTGTGACATCCCTGAATGATCCAGGCTGAAAAGCAAGGTGAGTCAGAATGACTGAGCCTGCTAAGAAGATTCTCTAGTGTCTTCACAGGTAAATAATGCAGTGTTAAGTCAACCTGCAAACAGGTCAGCTCCATGAATTATTAAAAGCAGTAAAGATTGGGTATTTGCTAAAGCAAAACAATTCATTCACTATGGCTTTCTCCCATCTGTTGGTTGCATTATGTATAAAATATATAGATGTTTTTCCTGTTCTTTTACATTTACTTGGTAAATGTCTCTCACACCATGAAGGACTTGACTGGGAGCTGGAGCATTGCAGACTTGAAGTCTTCCCTCTTGAGACATAACTCCTTTACTCTAGGACAGGCTCCTTTTCTCCTGGGATGTGATCCCTTTCCTTTTGGGACATGGTTCTTTCCCCTTTGAGATGTGGCACATTCTCTCTTGGGATGTGACTCCTTTCCTTTTGGGACATGGTTCTCTTATTCTTCCTTGGAACATTAGAATGTCTAAAGAGGGAGTTTCAATGTTATTTCTTAAGTATCAGTCTGTAATAAAATTTTAGGGCTCTATCAAATACTAAAGAGCAATCAACCTTGAATCAGTGTACCTTTTTTCTTTCTTCCCTTCCTTGCCCTCGTCTGAGTCTATTCCACTCTTGCTTTGTTAATATTTAGAACAAACCCCATGCTAGACTTCAGATCAGAGCATCATCTAAGAAAGTCAGAGCGTTCTAGCTCTGAAACACTTACTAGAATTTCATAATTGGCTCATTTAGAAAATAGTTCCTCTACTTTTGGCATAAGTATAAGGATGATGATTTACGTATGATTATGTATGTTGAATTACATAGTAGGAAGAGCAAGCCTAAAATAGCCTGAAGGACTCCTGAAGTTCTTCATTTGCTTTGTGCTATAAGACTAAATATTTTGCAGCAACTAAAGGCAGAGAAACAAGGAAAGCTGGGCCCCCAATCTGTGGACATGGTACTTGGAAATGAAAATGCTCACTTATTTTCTCTCCCTACCTGTACTCTTCCCCCTAGCCTGGCTTCTGTTGCCCCTCATGGACCAGTGGTGAGATAGTAAGATGTAATCACAATGTTACTGCCTTCCTACATGTCTAAAAAGAGCCATCTGAATTCTAAAATTAACAGTTTTTTTACACTCAAATGGCTTGTCTGTATTAGAGATTTACAGCAAGACAGCTTGGTCAATGGTTCTTCCCTCGTGGATTTTAATACAAAATAGTCCACATTTGTTCTGGGAAAACCAACGAGAGAAAATAATTTTTGTTCTGTTATTTTTCTGTTTGAATAAAGAACAAAGAGGCATAATATATAGACAGATAGGAAGCCATTTACTGTAACATCCAGGGAATATTTTCTTTGCAATGCATGTTTGTGTAATTTCTAGAACTCTATAAAGTACTCTACTGTGCCATGAAATTTAAGATAAATTTCATCATGACAGTAACTATGTAGTTTGAATAAACTTGTAAGTTAACACCAAAGTCAAAACTAAGTACAGTATAAGAACTGTAAAGCTTCAGATCAAGATATTTTTGTACAAAGTGTTTTTTACCTACACCAACTCCCAGTATTTGCTGTGACACATATATAACACACACATAATGAAAGGCACATAAATATCATTGTTTCTCAGTCCCTTCTGAGCCAGAGAATAGGCCAGCAGTTCTATTGGTAACCATTTTACTTTCAACTAAATAAAAACTTTAACAAGAAAACCAAACCTGGTACAAAACACTACCATCAAGTGATGAGATCCCCACCCAGGGAACTGTCTCTCCATCACTAAAATGTTGTGTATTGGCCAGGATCTCTTGCTCATTTTATTTTATTTTTTTTTGATATGTGTGGATAAAGTATACTGATCAAATCATAGTGATTAGTATATTTATCACTTCAAGCATTTATCGTTGTTTGCGATGAACATTCCCCTGAAAGGAGCAGTTCTTTTATAAAGAAGAAAAGGAAAAGAAGTTAGTCTGAATTTTGAGATTATGTCAGCCCTCTTTTTTTTTTTTTATTAACTTGAGTAATTGTTATTTACATTTTGAATGTTATTCCCTTTCCCGGTTTCCGGGCCAACATCCCCCTAACCCTGCCCCTCCCCTTCTTTATGGGTGTTCCCCTCTCCACCCTCCCCCCATTACCGCCCTCCTCCCAACAGTCACATTCACTGGGGTTCAGTCTTAGCATGACCAAGGGCTTCCCCTTTCACTGGTGATCTTACTAGGATATTCATTGCTACCTATGAGGTCAGAGTCCAGGATCAGTCCATATATAGTCTTTGGGTAGTGGCTTAGTTCCTGGAAGCTCTGGTTGCTTGGCATTGTTGTTCATATGGGGTCTCAAGCCCCTTCAAGCTCTTCCAGTCCTTTCTCTGATTCCTTCAATGGGGGTCCTGTTCTCAGTTCAGTGGTTTGCTGCTGGCATTCGCCTCTGTATTTGCTGTATTCTGGCTGTGTCTCTCAGGAGAGATCTACATCCGGCTCCTGTCTGCCTGCACTTCTTTGCTTTATCCATCTTGTCTAATTGGATGGCTGTATATGTATGGGCCACATGTGGGGCAGGCTCTGAATGGGTGTTCCTTCTGTGTCTGTTGTAATCTTTGCCTCTCTATTCCCTGCCAAGGGTATTCTTGTTCCCCTTTTAAAGAAGGAGTGAAGCTTTCACATTTTGATCATCCGTCTTGAGTTTCATGTGTTCTGTGCATCTAGGGTAATTCAAGCATTTGGCTAATATCCACTTATCAATGAGTGCATACCATGTGTGTTTTTCTGTGATTGGGTTACCTCACTCAGGGTGATATTTTCCAGTTCCAACTATTTGCCTATGAATTTCATAAAGTCATTGTTTTTGATAGCTGAGTAATATTCCATTGTGTAGATGTACCACATTTTCTGTATCCATTCCTCTGTTGAAGGGCATCTGGGTTCTTTCCAGCTTCTGGCTATTATAATGAGAATCTCAGTAGAGAATGCTCCTTCCCTGTTTCTAGGTGGATACCATTTGATTTTTAATGGTCACCAGAAAGCTGAGGGAAATGTTGATCCTAGGGTCCATCTGATAAGGAGGAGATGGAAATGTTTTGGTGGGTTGGGAGAGCAAATGTCTGACGTATCAAAATCTCACCTATTTTGTTACTTACCTATTTTAAATATTACTGCAATAATTTTTAAAATATTTTTATTTACTGTGTGCCCATGTGTGTGTTTGTGCATCTGTTTTGTACCGATGCGTATGTCTGTGTGTGCCTGTGTATATGTGTGTGTGTGTGTGTATGTGTGTGTGTGTTGCATGTAGTCTTGTGTGTGAAGGTCGGAAAGGAGTGTTGGATCCTTCAGAGTTAGAGTTACAAGTGTGTGCTTGCCACATGTCTGAGTAACAGACATTGGGGGCTGAACTAAAGTCCTTCTGAATTGCTGAGCCAAGTCTCCAGTTCTGGCAATATATTCTTAAATATCTTATGTTAAATATTTCATTTCTTAAATATTCCTTCAGTAATTTATGTTCTCAATTTGGAGAGTCCTACTGCTGTTTCTCTTGAAAAGTGTCTAGGAAGCAATGAGGGCAAGAACAACTCAGTTAGTGACTGCCTTCTTCAGTCCATACACATCATGCCAAGGAATTCACCTCTCATGTTAAATCTGCACGAGAAAAGGAGCCATGCAAATATGCAAATGGAAATCTAACCATGGGCTCGAGATATGCCTTAGCAGTTAAGAGCTCTGGCTGCTCTTCCCGGGGGATCATGGGTAACATGGCAATTCTCAATTATCTGTGCCTCCAGTTTCAGGGGAGCCAAGGCCTTCCTCAGGCTTTAGAAGACCCTAGACACTTATGTCATATACAGACATAGATGCACACAAACCAAATCCTACCACCACCACCTCCACCACCACCAACACAGAGAACAATAACAACCAAAACTCAACCACACAGCAGAAGCCTTGTGTGTTTGTTCTGAGTCTTCCCCACTGTGAACCAGGTAAACTGAAGATGAGCAATTACGTATTTACTTGTTTGTTTATTTTCGATGTTTCAACTGCAGTAACTTTTAATAAATGAAGTTATTGTTTATATTCTTTACCTGAAAAACCACAGACATGTCAAGTACTTCTGATTCTACATCTTTGGTTTTATGACCTTATGCTGTCCACATTTGTGGGATTGTTGGGGGGAGGGAGGTAATGGGGGCAGATGGGGAGGGGAACACCCATAGAGAAGGGGAGGGGGAGGGTCTAGGGGGATGTTGGCCTGGAAATGGGGGAAAAGGAATAACAATTGAAATGTAAATAAGAAATACCCAGTTTAATAAAGATGGAGAAAACAAAAACACCCCCCCAAAAAAACCCAAAAAAACAAAAAAAGTAAAATTTATTTATGTACCTATATTTAAATGGCATTCATATATGCCTTTAAAATACAACTCTTTTAGATACTAAGAATTGCAGAGGGTATATTGTTTTATTTTTACCATGTGAGGGAACCAGAACACGGAGACAATGAGCAGTTCGCTCACCCTTGCTCATCTAGCAAATAGAAAGACAGAGATTCAAATCTAGTCAGTGTGTTTCTATAGTCTGCCTGTGTGCTTCAGATCACGGCAAGATGTATCACCAACGGACGTTAAGCACATCTGCAATATTTATTTTACTTTCCTTTCATATATAGGTTTGAATATCATAAACAATGGTGAGAACTAAATACTTTTTAATGTTTGCTATTGCATTTATAATTAGCTCTTTCTGGACAATATCTTCCTGGGTACTTACAGAGTTGATCTCAGAACTTCGCACATGCCTGGCACGTGTTCTCCCACTGAAATATATGAGAATATGAAACATAACTTGGAACTATAACTAATCAGAAATCTTCACGTTTTATGTTTTTAGCTGTTTGGGTATGAACAGAGGTTTTCTTATAGTCTCGGATATAAATTCTATCCATTCGTTTTTTAACCCACTTCCTTATGGAATTTGTTTTTTCATTAAATAGTCATTTATTTCCCAAAGCACCCATATATTCATAGCATCCATTCCCAAACTGACTTGTACTTTATTTATTATCCGAGGTCAAGTTGATTTGGAACCCAAATTCTGTAGCATGGAAATGTAAGCCCTGTAAGATACAAAGCCACGGGGTGGTGGGGGAGAGGGAGATCCCTTAAGTCATTTGCTATATATCCTGTTTAACAGAACCTTCCAGTTCCCTCAGGCCAGGCGCATTGCTAAGGTAATGTGATAGAATTTCATTAGTGCCTTCTTTTTCCTCGTCCCCCTGCCCTCCCCCTCCTTCCTTCCCTATGCCTTGCCTTCTCTCCTCTCCACTCACCTCTCCCTCCATGTGCTACAGTAAATTATTCCAATTGCTAAATTAATTATTTCCCCCCTCAGTAGCAATGCAACTTTTGCCCTCCTAGTTTTCAGCTTCATCTAACTTCCCCGAGCTTTACTTGTCACGGGACAAAAGGCTCCTCTGACTGGTGTAGTTTTTTTATCTTTAATTAAATTTATTTTTAGACAATTTCACATGCATTTACAATGCATATTATCTACTGTTTCCTACCTGCCTCCTCGTAAATCTCTCTTCCATGTTCCTTATTGTTCCTTTCCTTATTCCTTTCATTTATCAACTGTGGTTAACCAAGGATATTTGTGTGCCCATGTATTTGATGTTACCTATTAGAGTCTGGTAGGCTCAGATGTGGGCATATGTGTCAAAGGTAGATTCTCCCTTTTCCAGAGTTTATTGATATCCAATAGTTCTATGGCAAAGGATGGAGGAATTCTTTTGTTCTGGGAGAAGAAAGGGATCTGAAAGTCAGAAGAGGCCTCAGTGTAAGCATAGATATTCTGTAAAACAAGTATAGGGAGACAGATAAAGCTTAAGGTGTTAATATATTGATAGTCGCTCTTTGACACAAAGAGGTACCAAAGAGCATAGAGACATGGCATTTAGATCCCCAACCCACTCCTGAATGGCCACTACCCTAAAAAATCAGAAGCAATATTCACCATGTGACTTGGGGAAGAGGTAAGATATTTATATGCATTTGTTTTGATGGTGCTGAGAGTTGAAGTCAGTGTCTTGCATAAGCGAGGCAAGCACTGTACAACTACGTTACATCTTCAGCCCTTGTGCTCTTGGTTTTAATGAATTCTTTTTAAATGTTTCTCATGTGCTTTTGATGTTGTCAGTGCTTGTACTTGCTAAGTGTACTTCAACCCTGGGCTAATAGAGTAACAAAAAAATGTTTTTCAATATGTATGGAGCTATTGGGATGGGTGGATGGATGAAGAGACGCCAAACTTTTTGAGGATATCTTAAAATCCTATCTTCGGAAAGGGAATCAAAGTGTTCTTAGGAGGAAGAATGCTTACTCAAAGTGACTTCCTAATACAAAGCCCTGAAACTCACCTAGACATCACCTCCTACATTTATGAGACAGCAGACACAGGTCTGACTACAGGATGATCTTTCATAAAACTTGAGTTAGAAAACAAATCACCTGAAAGAACATTTCAACAAACATTGAATTACTAAATGAAAATAAAGTTTAGATGCTGAAGGAAAGAGCAAAGGACCAGAAAAACAAGAACGATACGAAAAATACACAGAAGCTACCATACCTAAAGGAGTCCTCTTCACTGAACTGAAAATCCAATAAGTGGGTAAATAGCAGGTTAGGAACAGCTGAAGAAATGTTATGAACTCAAAACAGAACTGGGAAAATAAACCAGGTTTTCATACAAAAAGAAAGGGATCACTGTAGGAATATGAGGCCAAACCACACAGACTAGATTAAGAAAATCCTAATTAAAGCAAGTGGGAGTTCCAGAAAAAATTAGATGAGATAGGAAATTAATGATATACCAAGAAATCATCACTGATATTTTCCAGATTTGATTGAGATAAGTCCTTATTTTTGAAATGCTCCCATGAGTCCTAAGAAGGAAATAGAAAAAGATATCGATATAGAAATTTATTAAGAAATAATTAGGGAACAAAGGCAATGGCCTTAATAGCAACAAAAAGGAAACAATGTTTTATAAAGAATATTATCAGAATTCTTACAGTCACTAATGACATAAAGGAAATGCATCATTTTCAAAATATGGATGCTAAAAGTAGTCTTCTTAAAATTCTTTACATAATTAAATTATTATTCAGTGAGTATAAGGCAAGACACATTTAAAACAATAAGAGTGGTAAGCAAAGAAATTAAAGAGCATCCACAGACATCTAGAACATGAATAGCAAACCCTATAGAGACAATGATTTGGGAGGAGAAATTTTTAAAAGAGGAGGTGGGACTAAAATTCTGGATAAGAGAACTTGTAAGGTAGAAGGAGACATTGTGTGTGTGTGTGTGTGTGTGTGTGTGTGTGTGTGTGTGTGTGTTATATGAGTGTGTGCATGCCAAGCCTGTATGCAGAACCCAGGGGAAGATATCATGTCTTTTCCCCTGTCCTTGTCTATTTTGGAAAGCATGCTTGTTATACTGGCTCATCTGATTGGCCAGTGTGCTTCCTGGGTAGGCCACCATAGGCTTCTCTCTTCCCTTATGTCAACACCCCCTTCTCTCCAACACTGTGATTATGAGTACTTGTGGCTCTGCCTGCATTCTGGATATTGGAACTGAGGTCCTCTTACTGTCACAGCAAGGGCTCTTGCTTGTTGAGACATCTTCTCAGTTTCAACAATCAGATTTCTAATATCCTTATGTTCTTCAAGGAAAGAATAAGAATATCAAGAGGATTCTTTAAAATTAAGCGTGTTTGTTAAATCTTGATAGACAAAGACTCAGTAGAAATGAAATGCATGACTTGTGAATACAGAAGAAGAGGCAAAGAAAGCACTGTGGTTAGGAAATAAAAGACAGAGACTACATTGAGACAGAATTGGGGTGTATGAAAATGAAAGACACAGACAGGAAGAACAAACCTAAACCTGTTGTTATAAAAAATAATTAAAATATAATTAAGCAAAATAGTAGGAAAGATAGGCCAAAGGGCAAAGATCTGTGCGCGCGCGTGTGTGTGTATGTGTGTGTGTGTGTGTGTGTGTGTGTGCGCGCGCGCGCGTGTGACTTACCAAAGAGAAAGATGGCAACTGAGAACATAAGTGGATGCTCTCTGTCATTTGTCATCAGGGAAGTATCAACTAAAGCAACAACAAAATACCAGCACCCACCTCTGAGGCCATTAATAGCATCACTGCTGGGAGACATGGGGAGTGAGTGCAGCTCTCTTGAGTCCACTGAAGATGCACAATGATGTAGCTGGTTTGGAAATCCAAGTTTCTTGGAATTCCTATTAATACTGTGGCATTGGTCATCCTGTGTCTGAACCCACAGAATATATAACTTTGAAGTGAAACCTCTTCTTTTTTATTTTGGTTTTTAATTAAAATAGAATTATATGACTTCTTTCCCATTCTGTCCTCTGGCTTCTCAGAGTTACTGTCCTTCAAACTCCTCCCATACTATATCCTCAAGTTGATAGCTTCTTGTTCTTTGTTATAGACACATATATGTGTATACACAAATGTACATAAATAGATCCTGTGAGTTCATTACATATATAAACATATATATACATATATATATATACATATATATATATATATATAGTTTCAAGGCTGACCACTCTATATTGGACAACTAATAAGGAGCTTGTTCATGGGAGAGGCTAATTTTCCATCTTCCAACTGTCAAGAGTTTTGTGTTTCATTGTCTGGTGGTGAGGTCTCATGAAAATTTCTCCCTTCCACCTTAACATATCTGTTGATACTGTCATTGTTCTAGTATAGTTTATTTACCCATTTCTAGGAAAGACAGTTTCCCAGCAGACTTTCTGGTATTATGACTTTTATTATCTTCCCTCTGCCTCTTCTGGATTTCTTTGAGCTACAGATGTAGAAACTGGGATGTAGAGGTAATTCTAGGGGCAGGTTTCCTGTGACTCACTGATTTATGCATTGGGTCCAGTTGTGGTTTTATAAAGAGAAGCTTATTTTGATGAGGTGTGGTAGTTACATTCATGTGTATAAGGATGATACTTAGAGTATGGTAAAGAATATCCTGGTCTAACAAAGTGGTAGTAGTCCATTCTTTTCTAACGTCCATGACCTCACTAGCTCCAGGGGTCTGACTAGGTTTACTAGGCATTATTTCCCTGTGTCAAATAGCTTTTAATTCCAATTAGACAACTATTATCTGTACTTAAATGTGAACACCACTGCTTACACGCTTATGCCTATCTTGCCATGCTGGTAACTGTGGGTGTATAATAGTGTGCCAATGTGGGTTCTTAATTGAAACTAAATACTACTCTAGTGAGGAATGTTGATTGGTGTACCTTATGTTTGTGTTGAAGCCAGGGATACATAGGAAATCTCTGTACCTAATTTTCAATTTTCCTGTGAACCTAAAAGTTTTATAAAAGTTAAGGGAAGAGGAGCAGTTAAAAGAAATCTAGTCTTGTGGTCTTCTTGAGGAATTCATCTATGATATGAGAACATATTAAAATTGATGAGAAAAGGTTGGAAACATACTCACCAAAGAAAGGCACTGCGGCTGCGTTAGCATTACACACGGGACTGCAAGGTCAAAGGCAGTGTTATGCAAGGTTAATGTACTTAGTAGGTAAAGGAAAAATTTATTAGAAAGTTCTAATTATCCCAAAACTGCATGCACCTATCAAAACTGGCCAAAACTGTAGAAAATAAAGGCTTTTTGCAATTTCATATCAGAATTAGTAATTTGACTTATGATATATATTGGTTATCATAATTGTATGTGTTAGATTATACGGTTAGAAAATTATCAAGACATACCAAATTACAAGACAATAAAACTTTTGTAGGTATTTCTTTCCCACAATGAAATGACGCTCATTCTTTTCATGTGCAGTTGGGATACATTCAAATATTATCGACATGTATAACTAATTATACATTGCTATT
Source organism: Rattus norvegicus (assembly GCF_021556685.1). Lineage (NCBI taxonomy): Eukaryota > Metazoa > Chordata > Mammalia > Rodentia > Muridae > Rattus > Rattus norvegicus. The sequence continues at coordinate 55,378,594 of NC_141535.1, forward strand.
ATAACTCTTATAAACCTTGTTATCAGTTTCCCACTGCTAGACCTTTGACTGCTTTTGCAACCTGTCTGGGTCATATCTATCTAATAGTGTTTTGTGTACTACAAAATTCTTATTTAAAGAGCCCAAAGTGGAAATAAATAATGGAAACACAGAAAATTAATTTGTAAATCAGAGAAATAAACATCTACGATATTTCCTCGGTCGAACAAAAAATGATAATCAGTAAGATGAATATCAAAACTCGTATTATTAAACAAAACTGGCCTTTAAGAGTGAAACTTAGTCCTTTATGCGCGTGTTAAAATAGAAAAATAAGGATTTATTAGAAAACCAGTTAACTCACTAAGTTAGAAATATAGAAAGAAAGCAAACTATGTATTGGATATCATAAATCATTACTAAAGGACAGGGGAACAGAAGTGGAGAGGAATGGGTACAGAAAAGTTGTGAGTTTTGCAAGGAAAATACTTGGGACTGAGTGAAAAGTTAGTGTTGGTTATGGAAATAACTGCACTGTATGTAGGAGGTTTTCTAAAAGCATAGATACCAAGACACATTCACACACACACACACACACACACACACACACACACACGCACACGCACACGCACACGCACACACACACAGAGGAAAGTAGAAAGGAAGACAGACAGAGACAGATACACAGAGAGACACTGAGACAGAGAGAAACAGAGAGAATAAAGAATGGGAGAGCCTGAAGGGTAATGGATATTGTAATTAACTTGTAGTATTATTTCACATCACAATAAGTCCAAGTATTTGTTGGTATATTTTAGATATATGCAAGTTTTATTTGTTAGAAAGGCCTTGAAAAGTAAAACCTTACTAAAAGGAAGGAAGAAAAACTGGTGATCAGCAGAATACAGAAAGCCAAATACTGAATATCTATTTATTATTTAAAAAACTACTTTTTACATAATGGGAATAGGAAATACAGATATAATTCCCAGAATAAAGAATCATAACTACTGATGCAATAGACTTTTAGGAGAATTCCAAGAACTATTTTATATCAATACATTTGAAAAGTAGAAATAGAAATAGAAAAAAATCTCAGAATCTTTATTGATTAAGGACAAACATATTTAAAAGTTAACTAACTGAAAAATGCATTTAAACCAGACCACTTGTAATCATAATTCACCAAGACATCAAGGGACACATAACCCATACTTCATATGAATGTTTTGAGAGAAGGAGGAAAATAAGATAATAACTCAGAAGCAGACAGAGCTCATGACAAGAATGTGAGAATGCTGTGAAATTAGAAAGTGTGTCAATGTCATTCACCACACTAAGATGTGCAGCAGTAAAAGATGATTTGATCCCATCCCAACTACAGAAAGGTAACCAGTAAGATTCAACTCATTCACAGCCAAAGAAAATCAACATTTGTTTTTCTGCCAACAAGGAAAATCAGGTAGATTCCTTGATCAGATAAGACATATGTACTGCATGACTAATCCTTTTAGCAACCAAAAAGGCTTCCTTCTCAGCTTAGAAGTAAGACAAAGACTGTTATCAGCAGGTGTTTCAGGGCCAAATAGCATAGTAAGAAGAAAAAAGAGAGAGAACACGTATCAGAGAGGGAGGAATAAAAGTTCCATTTTATTAATAGCAAACAAAACTGGAAAATATCTGAGAATTTTGAAGACAAATATAAGAATTTAAGTACAAACTTTACAGAAGAACATTAAAAAAGGCCTGAATAAATGCAGAGAAGTCAGGCATTAGAAATCAGAAGAGTCATTGCCTAATTTTTCCCAAATTATCATATCAATTAATAACTTCCAGGCAAAAACCTCAAAAAAACCTTTCAGTATATCTGAAAAATGTATTCCAAGATATATCCTATGGAAGGATGAAACTCCAGGATTAACCAAGGAAATTTTAACAAAGGGGAGGAAGAGAACAAGGAAGCCATCGTATGCAGAAGTGTAGAACGTAATGAAATTAGAGGATTCGACTCGAGCCTACCACTACCAAGTCTACCCTCTTCACCCACCACCATGTTCCTCATGGAGAGTCTTACTTTAGAGGCGTTTCCAGGTCTGAGAGAAAGGGAAAGTGTATCAGCATGAGTGGATGGGGCGGAGGAAATGGCTGATTGAACTAAACTCCTAAACCCTGCTGAACAGCGATGCGAATTTTTCTGTTGGGTCTAACAGATCAAAAACTACAGGTGAACACATGCAGAAGTAACACTAAAATCAGGACTGAAGTAGAAACCCTGTGATGCATTAGAAAAATATCTATGTCTGAGAGAATCTAGATTATTTATCACTTTGTAATAGATATTGGAAATGATAGTAAACACTTGAAGGAACAATATGATGATATGTTGAAATTGTTTTATTAGTGACAATTTGAAGCATGTGATCTTAATGGTTCTTCTTCTAAAAAAGATAAGCCACTTCTATGCCACCTAATTACTTTGAGCTTGAATATTTTATTTGCAGTCAGCTGGAAGTGGCTTGTGAACGTACTTAAACTCTCCTCATCTGATATCTACCAACTCGTATGTTTAAGTATCTACTCAATACTATAGTATTCTATAGGCTATTCAGTCTATTGTAAGAAATTTAACTCATAGGCCCTATGAGTCCTCAAATTCTTTACTTTCTAATTAGTCAGATATGGTCCAGAATGCAATTTTTAAAGCAATTGAGAATTGAGCAAGATGGGATTGAAAATAAATTGTATAAAAAAATAAACAAACAATGTTCTAAGAGGGAAAGAATTTGACACATTCTGCTTAGCATCTGGAACCCTCCTATTAAACATATTTTTCCATTTATGTGTGATCAGAAAGAACGTGATAGAAATTCAGAGATAAAAAACATTCAGAGTTCAGATACTGTTTGCTGGCAATGTCTTCTGTTCACAGTGGGAGAGCAGACATGTACCAAAGGTCTACTCGTGGGCTAGATTTGATGGAAAGAGCAGAGAGATCACAGTGGAGAAGAGTCCCAGTCTGTCGGTCTCATGAACTGTAGGATTCTGTTGCCGTTAGCTCCATACAGTGGAGTGTTCTGGCCATATCTGGTTGCAGAAATAGACTCCCGAAAGAAGTACTTGTAAAGACAGTGTAGAAACCGTTGGAAGCAAAGGAGGAGTGGAGAAGAACTAACAATGCAGAAATCTTGTCATTTTGTTTTTGGGTCCCATGTCTCTGCTTATTTTCTGCTATTAATTTGCTGTTCAAATGACAATGTCTTCTAAGAACGTGAGGTGTTGCCTGTTGCAGGGAAGCAGAGATTAGATTGCTCATCAGAGTATGTCAGGTGAAGTCTAGCATAGAGATAGAGCCTGTCTACTTACTTCAAAGAAATGAGCCCGGAAAGGAGTTTAGTTCTGTGGAATCTCCTTTTTCCCCTACAGCTTCCTGCAGGAAACGGTGATTGTTACACTCTTGTTTCATGTGGCATCTGATGGTGGCCGCTTCTGAGGGCCGAGGAACACTGGATATTTGCTAAGGGATCATTTGAATTATCATGTAGACCACAGTAGGATTTTATAATGGCCAAGTGGCTCTTTTAAGCACTGTGCCCTGTAACTTCCATGTAATACCTCATCTGCTTCTCTTTACTGAGCAGGCTTTCCACAGCTCATGCCTAAAGAAACTAAGGGGCGGAGATTAAGTAATTAACCTTGTTGCCCATCTTAAGCATAATGGGAGGAGGCAATTAGTTGCTAATGCAGTGATTATTTTCCCCTTACAGTTGTTCATGCAGACTGTTGATGGACAGAAAGATTATTCTAGGAAATAAGAGAATTTTAATTGCTGTATGTGATAGTTTCAGTATTTCTTAAAGCATTACTTCATGATGGAGCTGGGAATATGGAAGATAAGTGAGTAATGTGTTTGCAGTCCAAACCTGAAGACCCAATTTCAGTTCTCTAGTATTGACGTTGATGCTGGACGTGGAAGTTGCAATTGCAGCAGTGGTTGGTAGAGGAGTGCAGTGCACAGGCACACAATAGGACTGACTGGGCAATCTCTCTGAAATGGTAAAACGGTGAGTTTCCGGTATACTGAGCAACTGTCTCAGCATGTAAGGTGGATAGCATATGAAGAAGAAAACCTCTAGCTTTCATTTGTGAGTGCACAGGTAAGCACATGCACACACACTCTCTTTCACACACACACACACACATACACACACACACACACACACACACACAACCAATTTAAAACTTTACAAATAAATTTATACTGAACATGGATCAGAAATTCTATCTTCTGTTTTCCCAAATCCCCAACTCTTCTGACATTCTGGAAATGTTGCCTGAGAGCATGGCTGGATTTCACTGGAAAGAATGTTCTGTGTTCTGTGGAACTCCTCGAATCACCTACTCAGTTTGTGATTCTAGTATTTTAAGTACTTATAATCTTAAACCACAATGTACTGAATAGCATTTTCTTCCGAGGTAAGGTCTCACTATGTAGACTTACCTGGCCCGTAATTTCCTGTGTAGATAGGTTGACCCAGAACTGGAAGAGACACCCCTGCCTTTGACTCCCGAGTACTGGGATCCAAGATGTGTATTACTATATCTGGCCCCATTGGATACTATGTTTAAGGCCTTTTGATACCATGTGGATTTTTGTATGAGGTAGGGTATTTGTAGGTATGAGACAATGAACAGCACAGGAAAGCATGGAGCACTTAATGGATAGCTACACTTTCCTATTTCATCTCAGGGAACCCCATCATTTGAAAGGTATTTTTCTTCAAAATGGTTACTTCTTTCTACCTCCTGACTCTACAAAGCATCCCAAATTTCATCTACCCAGAGGTAATTAACAAAACAAACTCCAATCAATAGCCGTTTCCCCCATCGCTAACTCTTTAGTGACTGTTTCATAGCCATGATTTTTTTTTTTTTGGCCTGCTACAAGATGACTTTGGTGACAATGCCACCCTTTGTGTCTAACTGGTCACAATATGTTTGGAAATCATAAGGAATAGGTTGTATGCTTCCAAAACATGATAAACAATTCAGTGTCTCCAGTAGGACAGCAGACGATTAGGACAATTCATGAGCAGACTCAATTATGAGTCAGGATGTAGTGTGGTAGGCAGTGTGGCAGTACGAAGAGATGAATCAGAAGCCAGTCTCTTTCTCCAGCAACACTGAATCCAGCTGAATTAATGATCAGAGAACTTGCAGTGAGATCCGATGCTACTCAGCTTTGTACTTAACCCAGTACCTATTATGCTGCTGAAATCTCATTCGATATTGAGCAATGTCTGCCCCCTCCAATTAATGTGAGCCTTACATGTTTCCATTTGATTTTTTTTCTGATTTCTACATTTTTAAGAGACTTTACAGATTCATTCTACTGATTTTCTTTCTGCTATTATACAAGGCTGATTTCACCACAATGACTTAGCGTTCTCAACCCTAGTAATTCTGTTGGCTATATATGAAGATCAGAGCCAAGCAGATATGTGTGATAACCATGGTATTTTGTCAAGGGGAGAAGTATCTTCAAAAATCTTACATGTCATATTAGAAGCAAAATAAAAGCAAAATTTGACCCATTTTCCTTAATGTAGCTGTGCTTGCATATGCGTTTTAAATTAAAATAAAAAGATTTCTTTCTTTCAAATATCGAATAAAATTAAGATATCCCAGGATCATATGTTATGCAGTTTGTATTTAATTTTAGAAAATAACATTGTTAATTTTGATAGTGTTGTCTGAAAGGAATAAATATTCATCACCTTGAACAATTTCTTCTCTACTAGTAAAGTTATATTTTTGTGAGGTTATTTTGATTTCTTTAATATGCCATGTGAATTATCAGAACAAATACATTGATAATTCTATTCTGTGGGTAGTGAGTAAAATAATTTCCAAAGATTCTTTTCTTAATGTCAGAACTCTTAGAAATCATGCTCAATATATTAAGCCAATCCTAAACATATACAACACTGGGCTCCACTGTTGACAGTCTTCTTTGGCATTTTGATGCTTGCCTTATTCAGATGTGAAGGTTGGAGTGAGACTGTCTCTGTAAGCTTGATGTTTGAATACGTGATTCCCCAGGTTGTAGCGCTGTTTGAAAACTGGGGGTGGGGAGGCCTTTGTGTGGTTTAGGTATAAGCATAATAGTGGCTTCTTAGAGGAAATTGGGCAGTGGTCCGTTGTATCTTTCTATTTTCTGAAATACTTTGGACAGTATTCCTAGTAGGTCTTCTTGGAAAGTCTGATAGAATTCTACACTAAACCCATCTGGTCCTCAACTTTTTTTGATTGGGAGACTTTTAATAACTGCTTCTATTTCTTTAGGGGTTATGGACAATTTAGATGGTTTCTCTGATCCTGACTTAACTTTGGTACCTGGTATTAGTCTAGAAAATTGTCCATTGCATCCAGATTTTCCAGTTTGGTTGAGTATAGGCTTTTGTAGTAGGGTCTGATGATCTTTTTAATTTCCTCAGATTCTGTTGTTATGTCTCCCTTTTCATTTCTGATTTTGTTAATTTGGAAACTCTTTCTGTGCACTCGGGTTAGTCTGGCTAAGGGTTTATCTATCTTGTTGATTTTCTCAAAGAACAAGCTCTTGGTTTTGTTGGTTCTTTATATAGCTCTTCTTCTTTCTACTTGGTTGATTTCAGCTCTGAATTTGATTATTTCCTGCCTTTTACTCCTTTTCTGTGAATTTGTTTCATTCTGTTTTACAGCTTTCAGGTGTGCTGTCAGGAGCTCCTAGTGTATGCTGTCTCCTGGTTCTTTTTGGAGGCACTCAGAGCTATAAGTTTTCCTCTTAGCACTGCTTTCGTTGTGTTTCCTAAGTTTGGGTATGTTGTGCCTTCATTTTCATTAATTCTAAAAAGCCTTTAATTTCTTTCTTTCTTTCTTCCTTGATCAAGTTATCATTGTTCAACTTTCATGTATATCTGGGCTTTCTGTTTTTGTTGCTATTGAAGACAAGCCTTAGTCAGTGGTGATCTGATAGAATCCATGAGATTATTTCAAACTTCTTGTAACTGTTAGGCCTGTTTTGTGATCAATTATATGGTCAGTTTTTGGAGAAGGTACCAAAAGGTGCTGAGAAGAAGGTATATTCTTTTGTTTTAGGATGAAATGTTCTATACATATCTGTTAAATCCATTTGGTTCATAACTTCCATTAATTCCTCTGTATCTCTGTTTACTTTCTGCTTTCAAAATCTGTCTATTGATGAGTGTGGGGTATTGTCGTCTCCTACTATTATTGTGTGAGGTACAATGTGTGCATTGAGCTTTAGTAAGGTTTCTTTTACGAGTGTGGGTACCCATGCATTTGGAGCACAGAAATTCAGAATGGAGAGTTCATCTTGGTGGATTTTTCCTTTGACGAGTATGAAGTGTCCTTCCTTATCTTTTTTGATAACGTTTGGTTGAGAGTTGATTTTATTTGATATTAGCATGGCTACTCCAGTTTGTTTATTGGGACCATTTGCTAGGAAAAATTTTTCCCCAGCCTTTTACTCTGAGGAAGAGTCTGTCTTTGTCACAGAGGTGTGGTTCCTGTGTGCAGCAAAATACTGGGTCCTGTTTACCTATCCAGTCTCTTAGTCTATGTCTTTTTATTGGTAAATTGAGTCCATTAATGTTGAGAGATATTTTGTTGTTAGAAGTGGAATTATGTTTATGTGGCTATCTTCTTTTGGTTAGTTGAAAGAAGATTACTTTCTTGCTTTTTCTAGGTTGCAGTTTCCATCCTTGTGTTGGAGTTTCCCATCTATTATCCTTTGTAAGGCTAGAATTGTGTAAAGATATTGTGTAAATTTGGTTTTGTCATGGAATAGCTTGGTTTCTCCATCTATATTAATTGAGAGTTTTGTTGGATACAGTAGCCTGGTCTAGCATTTGTGTTCTCTTAGGGTCTGTATGACATCTTCCTAGGATCTTCTAGCTTTCATAGTCTCTGTTGAGAAATCTGGTGTAGTTCTGATAGGTCTGCCTTTATATGTTACTTGACTATTTTCCCTTATGCTGTTAATATTCTTTCTTTGTTTAGTGTGTTTGATGTTTTGACTATTATGTGACGAGGGAACTTTCTTTTCTGGTCCAATCTATTTGGAGTTCTGTAGGTTTCTTGTATGTTTATGGGCAATCAATGGGAGGATAGGCCCTTGGTCCTCTGAAAGCTTGATGCCCCAGTATAAGGGAATGCCAGGGTGGGGGAGGTGGGAAGGAGTGGGTGGGTCAGTGGTGGAGCAACCTCATAGAAGCAGGGGGAGATAGTGGGTTTCTGGAGGAAAAACAGGGAAAAGGGATAATATTTGAAATGTATATAAAAATATCCAATAAAAGAAAAAAAAGAAAGAAAAGTTTGGGAGGTGTGGTCTTCTTGGAAGAGCCTATTACTTGGGAAGGACTTTGAGAGTTTAAAGACTGATAGTATTTCCAATTCACTCTCTCTGCTTATTGCTTGTGGTTTAAGAAATAAGATTTTGGCTTGGCCCCAGTTTTTGTTCCTCTCCTCTGCCATCATAGATACAACCATCTGGACCTGTCAGGCCAAATCAAATTTCTTCTATAAGATGATTTAGTCCTGCATTTATCACTGCATTAGAAAAGCCATTGATGCATCTTTTATCTCAGTTTCTTTGGGAATGCCCCATCCTCACAGGTCTGTGCACTACAGGTCTGCGCCATAGCTTGTCAGCTTTGTGACAGCAATACTCTCCTGATTGTCAGTGAAAAGGTGGACAGACTTATTTGCACCAATTATCCACTAATCAAAGAGGAGTCAATATGAAGATGTTGTTCTATTCCAGGAGTTTATCTTCCTCCTTTGGAAATTGTCCCATCATTTCTTAGAGGAATGGTTACCCAACCACGAATTATTCTGTAGTCATTGATTCCTATTTAGCTGAGTGGAATAGAAGTCTAGGGAATTCTTTTCCATAGTCTGATCAAATAGAACCCCATTTGTCCTCTCTTGATATAAGCCAGATATTATCATCTGTATCCAGCCTCTAGTTCCTGAGGTAAGAAATAGACAGTTGATTCAGAAACTGTGCAAGGACTCCTTTGAAGTCAGAGATCTTTAAACTACAGTGAAAAAAAAAGAAAGAAAATAACGTTGTAGTGCTAGCTTCAACAGTGGATTCCAAAAGAATCATGTTCCTGGCAAAAAATGGATTTTCCCTCCTGGAGCTTGTAGTCCAGAATGGATAAAATAGTAGTGTCACATACAGAAGTTATACAGGTTTTATTAGTTTGATCTCTCATATATTACATCCTGACCACAGTTTCCCCTTCCTCTTCTCCATCTCCCAACTCCCTTCTTCCTGTATTCATTCCTCTTTTGGTCCCCTTCAGCAAAGGGCAGACCTCCCAGGGATATCAAACAAACATTGCATATCAAATTGCAAAAAGACTAGGCACCTTCTCTCATATTAAGGTTGGACAAGGCAACCCAGTACGGTAACAAAGGTCCCCAAATCAGGCAAAATCACTCTCTTTGAGTCCCATAGAAACACCAAGTTACAGAACTGTAGGCCATGAAGAACACCTATGTTAGACCCTCGCAGGCTTCCGGCTTGTCAGTTCAGTCTCAGTGAGCCTCTATGAGTCCAGGTTAGTTCATTCTGTAGTTTTCTTTTCTTTTTTTTTCAGTTTACAAATATTTTATTGAGAATTTCTGGAGTGTATGCTTATAAGTTTTCTTGTGTTGTCTTTGTCCTTCCAGGCTCTTATTATCCTTCCTCCTCTTCTTCCAGAGGATGCACTGAGTTCTGCCTAATGTTTGGCTGTGGGTCTCTGTGTCCATTTACATTAGTTGTTGGATGGAGTCTATCTGATGGTGATTATGCCATCCAATGAGATATGTTCATCAGAAGAACAATAGTTACAGTAGAATTAGACACAGATTCCAGGAGAGAAAGAAGAATAACCGTTATGGTAGAACTTTCCTACCATTGTTCTTCTTGTGGTCTATGGCTGGTCCTGAAAGGTGTCTTTTTTCATCCTAGATTATTTGGTATTTCCTCTCTTGTTATATGAGATTTTCATCCCCCAAACAGGTAAACTTTTCACCCTTTATCTTGGGACTCATGAGAGTGGAAAATTAGGTTATTTACTTCAAGCTCAGAAAGTATTGTGGATCAACATCTGCCTTTTAGAACTTCATTGCACACCTGACTAGACCATTTTATTCACTGGTAAAAGGCAGCCAGAGCTCTGTAGCTCTTTCAACCCATTGTATCACTTCCCATGGAAAGATGCTTCACAGAGCTACCTCCCAAATTCTTAAAACTAAGCCCTTTCTTTTAAACCAGACCAAATCTGTCTTTGGCTATGGTCCTACACTTCAGTGTCCATCATGCCATATGCTGAGTTGTGTCACTGTTTCGCAAGAGGATGCAGAGTAGATCTGGGTGTTTGGAACATTTTACTCACTTGTCCTCAGGAACGGCAGTGGCCTCCATCTGCTCCTGAGTACAGCTTTTGGATCTGATTCCAATTCTGCATGTAGAAGGTGGTCTGAGATCCACTATCACTGAGTAGAAGCCCAAACTTTTATCTTTTATTCTTATTGAGTTTTCATTCAGTCAAGCTTAATTCATATATATATATATATATATATATATATGCAGTAGATGGATTATGTTTGGTTTTAAAGTGGTTGTTGAGTTATGAAATTTTGATTCCAGCCAAGCTCTTTGTTCTAGTTGCCTCTCTACTCCTGTCTTTTTTTTTTTTTTACTTCTCCTTCATTCTCATTAGAATCTTGTTGAATTGTTAAAAGTTTTTATTGTTCTCAGATCTGTCAATGGGTTTTCAACAGTGGAAGGTCCTCAAATGAATGTATTAAAGACAGGTTGGTGCATTCATTCTTTCTGACTGGCCCCCCTCCAACATTTCAGTTTCATAACTGAGGGTGTTTACCGAGCCTCATAACCCCTACACCGTAATTTATTCCTTTCAATTTCTGGAGGTATTCCTTACATGTTTTTATGCCTTGCGACTGGGAAAGTGGTTACCATTTTAATTGTACATAGCTTAGTGGTACCCCACAATCTGGTTTCCTATACTTTGCACACATGTTATGTTATAAATATCCTTCCTTGTTTCATTTTCTGAACTGGGTTGGACAGTCTGCTTTTTGCTGACACTTTGAGTAGTCACATCTTAAGCCTGGCTAAAACTTGAGAAGTGAGATTTCTAGCAGATAACATCCCTCCTGGTTATAAATTTGCCTGGCAATGACTGAAGATGAATTTAGTCTTTGGGAATGTTCAAAATCATTGAATAAGTAATTTATATGACCATGAGTTGGAAAATGGAACTGAATATCTAAGTGACTAATATGTTTGATGAATGCTGTAGGAATTCAGAATTGATAAAGATCAGTGTGAATGGAATAGTCAATGAAACTTATCAATAAGCTAATAAGTACCACCAACAGCAAAGAACCATTTGTGAATTTTCTAACCCAAACCTGTAGTGGATATTATATTAAAAGCTGCACCAAAGCACACAGCCTATGGTAGTGTTCTAAAGAGTTATCATGGTATTGGTCAATCTCAGAAAAGGTCTTCTGGAAATAATAAAGTACTCATAGACTTGCATGTACACAACTAAATACATCTTTCAGGAACTATAAAACTTCTTATAGTTCTTGAATTGAAATATCCTTTCTGACTTTTTTTGGGGTCGGAGGGAAGCTAAGGACTGAACCCAGGGCCTTGTGCCTCACAAGGCAAGCGTTCTACCACTGAGTTAAATTTCCAACCTGGAAATATCCTTTTGGAAAAGTCATAGAAAAGTGCACTGGTTTGGTGACTTTCATTTTAGTCACAAGTGTCAGCTCTTTCCAATTTTCTTGTTTTAATTTGAAAAAGATACCAGAAACATTTACAGTAATGTAAGAATAATATAATAATTATACTTATCATCACCATTCAGATTAAAAAATAAACTATACCGAAAGCAATGCAAATTTATACCACATTGTATCCTCCCTGAGTCAGAGAATTTACTTTTTTTCTGCTCTCTTCCTGGCTCATGTGAATGCAAAGCCATGACCAAAATAGACAAACAGCTTTTAAACCTCCCTTTGTAATGGACAATCCACACTGTCACTGAGCTGTAATGAAGCATGAGGCTACTGTCCGCACCTCAGAGGGTCCTGACTCCATGTGAATACTGCACTCCTCCAAGACCTTGTTCCTCTGAGTCTATAAAAACACAGAGCCCAATTTTTCTTAAATCAATACTTGTCCTCTGGACATTCAACTTCAAGAACAGCTTACCTTAGTAAATTCTGCATTTGGTTTCACCAAGTCAGACAGGAGACTTTTCTTTATTTCTTGAGTAGCCCAGCTGTGTACTTTTTAAAATAAATACTTTAAAGTGTTTTCACACGTTTCCCTTGAAGCAAGAGCTTTGAGAAAATAAACATGATTTTTCCTGTTTTAAAGTGCAAATATTCGATACTCTTCAGCATATTCAGAATTGAAAATTACACTAGGAGTTTCAAAGCCTCTTCAAACATAGTCATTATGATCATCGGCTGGATTAATTAAGGAAATGGGAAAATTTGGGAACAAGAACAGCTCTAAGACTTTGGCTGTTAGCAATGAATAACAAAGTATAGTGATTGTCTCCTACCAGAAAAGGAAGGGGAAGAGTGAGACAGAGTGGGCAGACCAGAGAGATGGGTCAGTGGGTAATGGTGCCTGTTGCCATGCCTGAAAATCCGAGTTTCAGCCCCAGAACCCACGTGGGACAAGAAGAAAACAGACTCTAGCAAATTGACTTCACCTGGGCATAAAAGTAACTAAATGAATGTTGAAAGAAAGGAAGGAAGGAAGGAAGGAAGGAAGGAAGGGGGAGAGAGAGAGAGAGAGAGAGAGAGAGAGAGAGAGAGAAAGAAAGAAAGAAAGAAAGAAAGAAAGAAAGAAAGAAAGAAAGAGAGAGAGAAAGAAAGAACTTCTCTAAGAGGAGTATCTGATGAGATGTGTCCATGTCTATCAGAGCTCTCGAAAGTCTGTTGGCAGGCACAGATACTATCAGTCTCTTTGGTGTTGGGGGACTCTGAGATATGTCCTTGAGTGACTAGACATAGTGGCTAAGGACAAGTAATAAAGATAAATAAATCTTTTAATATGAATGTGAGACTGAAGTAAAAAATACCTCTGTTTTAGGGGACAATTCACTGAAAAAAGGCATGTGGACTATATAGGAAGAACATTCTTCAGAGCAAATGCCACAGGAGCTCTTTGTCACTGTTATTTTCCAATTAAAAAATCTGTAACCATCTTTTACCTAAGGAAGCCTCATAACTCTATGAGGAATCAAGGAGTAGATACAGCAGAAGAGTTTGTCACCTGATAACAAATGAAACCGTGGAATTCCAGATATGAAGCTAAGAAACAGAAAGGGATTCATCTCAATATAATGTAAAGGGAGGGAAATTCAGAAATGCAGTCTATTAAGGAATTTGTTTAAGTATTTACTACTGTGTGTGTTGCAATGTAATTGTTTAGATTGTTTGAAGACAATGCAGCCCTATGGGAAAACATTGAAGACATTATCTAATGTATTTGATGTGTTTCTGTCATTTACATCCATGTTTAATACTGTACATGATCAATTCCAGCACAATAATTACTCAATGATTTATAATGTATATATTTGAGAGTGAGTATTGTGGGGATGTCCCCATGTCATATGAAATTGATGGGACAAAGTATTCCTTAGCATTCTGGCAATGCTGTGTGGATTTGGCTTGTGATAGACCCAGCTGTGGTACCCATGTTCTGGTATTTAGCAAGCGGTCAGCATGTCTGCAGCTGTCTGACAGGCATATTTATCCTTTCTGCTGTAAAACTGGAAAGTGAGAGGGTTATGTTGTTCTCTACACAGCTCCATTTCAAATCACAAGGACAGGAGAAGAGGATGGTAGACAGGAAGAAAAGCAAAGGAAAAGTCCCCAGACCCAAACATGTCTTTGATAAGAAAAAACAAAACAAAACAAACAAACAAAAAAAAACCAACCCAGCTGTTGGCAAGAAGTGGTGTTTTGTGAGCATGATGGAATCAAAGACTTGTATTTCAAGGAGACTTTCTTTTTCTGTAGCACAAACACGATTAAGGGTAATGTGTGTTTTACGTTTTCATTATCCATAAAAGAAAAATAAGCGTTGCTGGACATACAAGACAAAAATAAATAGTTGGACTTCAGAGGCCTTCGGGTTCTCAAACCTAAGAATTTAATAACCAGACTGCTCATTTGTTTCCAGGTTTGTTTTCGTCTAATGGGAAAAAACTCAGTAAGGGGCTTTGCTTTGCTTCATTTCAGAACAGGCGACTTTAGTGATATGGGCTTAGCTTTAGCCAACCTTCTCCCCTCCTTTCTCCAGATCATTCATTCTTTGCCTAGGCAGTCAGATCTTCTCTCTTGCTACTGACAGCTAAGGCTACCCCAAACTCTATGCTGCCTGCAACAGGAGAGCAAAAGGACAAGAAGATGGTGAAAGACATGAGATTAAAAAACTAAACAACACTTCAGCATCTTATAGAATTATCTCCTAAAGAGGAGTAAGGAAGCCTGGGCTGACTGGAAAGATTCCCTACATCTCTTCCTCTTGTTGTGCATGTTTACCACATGGAAGGCTCAGCCTCCTCTGCTTCTCCTAAAATGGCTGCTGTGTGAGTGCAGTTTGTACTCACTGTCATAAGAACACAATGTTTCTGGGGAAGAGGTGTTCTGCACCAAACTGCCCCTGACTTGAGGACCTTTCAGAAGCTTGAGGAGAGGAGAGGCTGTTGGACATCAGAGGAGCCTACACTTACTGTGAGAGTCTGGACCCCATGTGCATAAAGAACATTTTGGGTCTGAAGAGGCTTCAGGGTACTATGACATAGGGCACATAGAAAGCGACCCATGGTCCACAGAATGAAAAATAACAAGGGCTTGCAACGAATCACCTACCGCAGTTACAGGTGTCTACAGCCTTTCAGTGCAAGTCTTACCCATGTTTTCTAGTTAGCTCATGTTGTTGAAAGACACCTTTGTGCCAAGAACTCAAGGCTTCATGTTAAATGTAGACACAGAAACCCAGAGTGGTACTAAAAGCTAATCCTTTTCAATTAATTTCTTAGTGACCCATTCTTTATAATTATCAGTAAATCCATTTTATAATCATCATAAATGTTTAGTGTAATCAATCCCACTGATATATGAAGACCGTGAAATGTACAGAGAAGGAATGATACGTTATTATTTCATGTATTAGTTATTAGTTGTCTCTCACATGCTAACCACTCTGCTTTGTTGGAAATGCAATAATAAGAGAGATTTGGTCTTATTCTTATGGAATTCAGTAGCTATTGGGGGATAGAAAATAAACAATTAAAATTAATCTTGGAGTTAGTTATAAATGCTAAGAAGAAAACATAATTCAGTTATGTTTTTAGAGCAAAAAACAAAGGTTTGGATGAGTTACACATGTTAGATACAGCAGTCTATTTAAGGAGATGGTGTCGAAGTCAACACTTGAATATGTAGGTTAACAGGCAGTGGGGGTCCTAAGAACAAGATGAAGTAAGAATAAGTTTAATGTGTTCAAGAAAGGAGAAAGACCAAATGTGGCTGGCACTGTGGGAAAGGTTCACATTAAATGCATTCCGTGAGCACTGGATCACTACCAAAAGCAACAAAAATACTCTTTCCTTTAATTTCACAGCACAATTATGGGGCAGTGACTGGGCAAAGAACACCTTGCTGTTAAAAACAGATTTCTGTGGGTTTTAATCATAAATAAAGCATGTGTCTCTTTCAAGTCCAGATCCTTCTATCCTTTTAAGCCGTCTGGGACCTTGGAGGCTAAGGTTGGGCAGAATTCCACAAGGAACCAGGTGGTTCACTTTTCTGGTTCTCTTCCAAATCATTCTGCTGCAGTCAGGTCCCTTTTGAATTTCCCTCTGAGCTATGCCAAAACAGGCAAGGGCAATTCTTGATACAATGGGCTATTTTTCTCTCTAGTCGTTACATTTCTCTCAGGGACAAACCTTCCCCCTGCACCTTGCCTAGTATTTAGTCAGCATTGATTCATCCTTCTTTATGACTCACAGCATCTGGAAGGATGATCATTATGAATCCAGAAATGAAAATGCTTGAAAGATGATGCATTTTGGTGGTCTCAGGGATGAGAGGGCTACGAACTACCTCTTGTTCTGAGATTTGTGGATTTAAGTTCAGTTTCTCCATTAGGAGACACAGAACCACTGCCAGAGGGTTTTCTTGTTTTCTGAGTATCAAGAAATGAACTCATAAAGTTTGCCAAATTTATTTTAGAATCATTAATGTTTTATTAATAGAAGATGATCGGCTCTTATTTTTGATTCAGTATTTTAAAAGTAACCCAAATTATGAACAATATAATACCATCCAAACTTAAAAGTGCCTCATCTAGACATAATACAGGTCACATACATAAAAATCTGTGCATGTTTGTCCATGTGCACATGCAAGTATCAGAGCCGATGTGTGTCCATGTATGTTTGCATTTATGTGTCCCAGTAAAGATAGGCATCAAAAATGAGAAAGTACAAGCGACAGGATTTAGGGAGAAAGGACAATACCACAGGCAGCTGATGAGCTAAGAAGTATCTTGATAGCTCGCTGTTTCAAGAGTGGTAGTCACAACAATGGTATCCACAGCACAGAGGAGTTTTTATACGTGCCAAGTCTCATGCTTTACCCAAGGCCACTGAGTCAAATTTCAGCAAGCTCCCAAGTGAAGCAAACGTGCAATTTCACATTGGTGAAGTGTTGTCTAGATGATTGCATGTGTTTGGGGGTTTGTTCTTACCATCTGCCTTTGCTGGTAATCTCCTTGAGCAGATCACATCCTATTCGAGGCTAAACTACTATTCTTTCTGAAGGAGCCTTGTGCACTTCATCCTAGCATTTATCATACTTTGTGACAATGGTGATTTTCCTGCCTGTCTCCCCTCACTGCAATAAGAACACAAGAAGGAAACAGTCAGATAAGGCTTCTACACTGTTTTATTTCCAAATGCTTGTCCTAATGCATGATATGTAGCAGATGTTCAGTAATTAACTATCAAATGATCTGTTCTTCAGAGGAGGAAGCGAGCCATTGGAAACACTTGATAAGATTAACTTCCTTTCCCATCCTTACCATTTTTTTAAAATCCTTTTTCCAATCCCTATCTATTCATAGGCACATACAAAGATCATACACTACAGGGTCATGTATCCAATAGGTTCTCAGATTATTTAATGATCTTTAAAATTGTTAGATAAATATTCTCCAGCAAAACTTGTGCCACATAGAAGCTTTCTGAAGTAGAGATAGAGATCAATGATTTCATTTCAGCCTGAAAGATTCACTTGGAAATCAGCCAGAAGAATAAGAAGCCATTAAGAGGAAAAAACAGCAGCAGTAGCAACAGCAACAACAAAACAACAATAACACACACACACACACACACATACACACACACACACACACACACCAAGGTGTCCCCAAACTATGCATTCTATTGGTATTTAATCAATCAAAAGCAATCCCTTGTATGTCAGTTTTCTGTCCTGTATGCACGTAGACTACCTTCACAATGAAAAAGCACAATGCCAAGCATATGGCATATGTGAAATGAGCTGAGGTGGGGTGGGGAGGGAGGTAAACATTGCAGACTAATTCAGGCTGCTGGCAGACTCTGACAGTCAACTGCCTGTAAGATTTGCACTAGAGAAAGTTGTCTCTACTTGGTTACTACTGATGTCTTGTGCAATACAGTTCTTCATTGAGACGGTTCTCTGGGGTATTATGTGATGAGGCCTATTGGCATCCCTAGCACTGTATCCGTCTGGTGCTAGCAGTAGTTCCTTTGTGCTGTACCAATCAGAGTATCTCCTTATGTTTCCAAATGCGCGGGAATCAAAGTCACCCTTGCCTAAATCCTACTGCTGCAGGTGGCTCTAGGGCAAAAGAGCTGGTTACTGCATTTTACTATCTGGCAAATAGTGCTTTAGGTCTTTGTAATTCAAATATAATATTTTCTAGGTCCCTGTATCTTCCCTTTGTGAAAGCTCTTTTGCCCAGGGTTGCGATTCTAGGTTGGGTGGCTGTTATGTGTTTTTATTGGGTTAGTAGTGCACTGCACAGCAAGGGTTCAGGGAATGAGTCCGTCTAACTTAAGCTGTGCCCAGTGAGCTTACTGCTTTGGCAAGGGAGAGGCCCTCTACGAGTGATTTGAGGGAAGTTGGAATTCTTTCCATTGCTTTTCTTATAGATCTGTTGATAATCTTGAAAAAGAAATTCATGTGCATGAGAGAGTCGCTAGTTGGCAGCAAGGGTGGCAATTTTCTGCCCCTTGAATGGGGATGTCACTGTTAAAGGATTTGCCATGAGCACATCTATTGGCTCAGGAAGAGGATACAGGAAGTATTTAGACTTTTCAATGAGTATTTCACCTCCTTACCCCTGGAAGGCATCAATGTAGCAGGACTTCCATATTAAGCATCTGAAATCGTGAACCAAAATATCAAAGATAAGTCACCTCTTTAATTTATGGTCTCTGGGGTAAGATAAAAAAGGAGGATTCAGACAACAT
Organism: Rattus norvegicus; assembly: GCF_021556685.1. Taxonomy (NCBI): domain Eukaryota; kingdom Metazoa; phylum Chordata; class Mammalia; order Rodentia; family Muridae; genus Rattus; species Rattus norvegicus. The sequence goes on from NC_141535.1 coordinate 55,397,214, forward strand.
GAACTCCTAGACTTGTTCAAAGAGATAGGAAAACTGAAGCATGATGCTGGCTTTTCCATTGCAAAAGGATTCACTTTAGCATTTAACCAGACATGTCAAGTTTAATATTTAAAAGTGCATTTTCTATGCACCTGTAATGTCAGAAGAACTATGCATATTAAGCTACAACTCTGTGCCATTAATTATTTGTTTGACTCTAGAAGTATTTGATGTGTGATATGTGTTCATTATCTTTGATGAAAAAAATCTTTTTTAAAAAAATATTCAAGACCTAGTCATATACTAGAGGATTAAGTCAAGAACATGTATTAGAAATGAGAAATAATCCTTCGCATTTAAGGTTTTATGCATAGTCTTATGAAAACACAAAACAACTGATTGGCTTAATAAGTGTGATAAACAAAAATTAATAAGAGTAATTATAGGCTGCCAGGTGAGAAACAAGTGATTAATTTGGAAAGCTTTTCTCCCTTCCCCCCCCATGGGTTTGAATACCACATAGTCCTAACTAGAGAGAATCAATTGCCTTCCACACCAAGGAAAAGTAATTTAAGTAGAATTATTATTTTGTAATATGTGTAATTTCTCACCATAATTACATTTATTTGAAAAAATAGATTCTATTGTATTTTCAGGGATGTTACCTGTTGACTAAGTAGTTCATTGAGATCAAAATCCTCTATGTCCTCAGTCAGATGGGCAGCCTTACAGAGGGTGGTGTTTAGAGATTTAAGAGAAGGAATCTGGGTCTGACTCAGCTATTCAGCAGTCCAGGTACTGGTATTAAAGATGCACTGCACACCCGTAGCTTCAGCCTATCGGCTCTGGTTATCAGTCAAGCCTTTAGTTGGTTGGAGTCTTGGGGAGCTGAGAGTTCTCAAAGTAAACAATTTCATTAAGAGAACTGTGTGTTATTTGGTCTCTAAATCTATTAGTGAACGGATGGAAAGCAGAGAACTTGTTCATGAATGTAGCATTGGAATCGTGTATCTTTTTCTCTCAGAGTAAATCCATTCTGGAGACCGAGGTAGGGAGGAAGGCTGAACTGTGCCAACAGGATTGAGTGGGAAACTGCTCACCTCAGAGTGGTACTTGAAAAGTGTTTGAGTGGCTCACATAAGATACCAGGCCACTAGTATTGGAATGAAAAAAGAAGAGGAGGAGGAGGAAGAGAAGGAGGAAAGAAACAGGATATCATTTGAGACAGGATATTTATTTCTAAAATCGTAATCACCTCAACATAGTCCAACCTGAAGGCCGTATGGCTTGAGGGACATAAAAATGTTGAAGACAGACAGACAGACCAAAGAAAACACAGATGTTTATGAGATAATTGTATATACTGATGGACACAGGGAATGGAGATCTGAAGGGACATTTAAATTTAAGGTATCAATAAAGCAACGAAATTTACTTCACTTCAAGACAGGGATCTGAAATGCAGGGCAAAGTAAATGGGGTGGATTGTTGACACATCCATAGAAAGAAAAAGGCAACTAAAACTCCGAATATATCACTAAAATGAAGTGAGAAACTAAGGTCATAGCATGGACACAGTTTCAGTTAGAATCTGGAAGAACAAGAAAATGAGATTGAGAAAGGATAATGATGAAAAAAGAAGAGGAAACTAGGGAGAAGCTAAATATTCTAAGAAGTGAACCAGCACCAAGTGCCTCAGAATGGCTGAGCAGGTTTTTTGTTTGTTTTTGTTTTTGTTTTTTCTTTGTGGCTTTATCCATGTATCTACCTGTACCAAGACTCTGTACCAAGAAGTAGTACTGAGGTTACAGAGGTAACAAGAAGACTGTCTTTCACAGACATCTGTAGTTTCGCATCATCTTCTAGACTCAGCCTTATTAAAGTGAGAGGCAGCACCAGAGTTTGACTAATCTACACCAACTATTCTTCTGAGATATCACAGTAGAATTCCATAAAAGGAAGAATGCCTGATGATCCTGTGGAAACTGTCTTAGTCTGGACTAAATAGGCAGAAAAGATTATTATTAATGGAAGTAGTTATTTCACTTCTGCAAAACTTCCTGTGTAAACAGTTTTGACTGCTTGAGATGGACAAAATACTTTTTTGTATTTATATAGCTAGATGCTGTAATTAAATCAGATGTTTAGAAGTTGCCTTTTAAAATATGTTTTGTTTGTTTTGTCTTTGAAACCTTTCAGTCTGATTTAAAATCAAGTGTGTATAAGTGGAAAGTTTTAGGTAGAGAGTAAGATACAAGGATAGAGGCAAATTTTAATAATCAAGTATCAGTAGCAATGTCTAACAGTGACAACTAGAAATTGTTGTAGAGAGATGAATTATGACATTGGGGGAAGGGAAGTCCACCATGATTGCTAAAAGAGCTTCACCACACAGGAAGGAATGAAATTAGGATTCAGACTTCCATATTGGAAAGATAAAATAGGAAACTTCGCTCCAGTTTCCTTCTCTTCTCATGGAGCCTGGTAGCAACATCAATCATCTCTGTGAGAAAACAGTCACAAAAATAAGTCCAACTTTTTCTTCTTTTCTTTTCTTACATATTTTCTTTATTTACATTTCAAATGTTATTCCCTTCCCCGGTTTCCTCTCCGGAACCCCCCTATCCCATCCCCTTTCCTCTGCTTCTATGAAGGTGCTCCCCACCACCCCTTTCCACCTTTATGTCCTGATGCAAGAGTCACTTTGGTTCATAATGGAGGAAGCAGGATTCTTTGAATAACAGGAGTGGAGAGAGAGACTCATCCCTGGGCCATCACAAGCAAGCCAAGTGCTGTGCCAGGGCAAGGATGTTTTTATTGTGACTTAGTCAGAGCCTGGCCCGAAGGGAGAGCTGTGATTCTTGGGATGAATGTTGATGCAGCATTCAGACTTTAATTTGCAGTGTCATGCACTCTGAAATGGACTTGATACATCTTCAGTGTGTATTACTACCCATAGTCAAGCACAGAGAGCAACTGGAAGTTCATCCACAAGATTTTGTCCTGATAATGCTGGATGGATATTGAAGAAGGAACACAAGAAGTTCATCTATGTCATAGCTCAATTTTAATATAGTGGGCACGAGTCTTTAGATGTCCAAAACAACAATAAATGGGGTAATTTTTTCTTTTGTTTTATACTTATGAATCTTGAACACATAGTACCTATGACCCTAATTTCCAATAAAAACTTCCAAACCCGAATAGTACAATTTTAATATTTTCTGCCCTCCTGCCCCTGATGAGTGTGTAGAGCCACCCTGTGTACACTTGGGAACACAATGTTTGCTTAGAATTAAGTGACTGGGTGGTCCACTAGTTATAACAGTATAAAAAAGATAATGACTTAAATTTCAATTACTGTTATAAATTTATAGTATTATGCAGTATTTATCTCTATTCCTATGATGACATTAACTCATTCCTTATAAAAATTTCATAAAATAAAATATGTTAATTTAATAAGATTTTAATTAGAAATTAAAAGCCATTATCAATGGCTAGTGCCCCAATAACTCTCCAGTTTTAAGCCATGAAATTTAGACCTATCTTCAAACAGCTCCTTTAATGCCAACTATAGTACATTACATTGTCTAGTGTATTTTAATCTAGGGCCTATTTAAATTAATCTCTCTATTCTCTCTCTCTCTCTCTCTCTCTCTCTCTCTCTCTCTCTCTCTCTCTCTCTCTCAGTTTTTTTGAGACAGTGATTCTCTGTAGCCCTGGCTGTCTAGAACTTGCTCTATAGAACTGGGCTGGCCCCACACTCAAAGATTCATCTGCCTCTGCTTCTGAGTGCTAGGATCAAAGACAAGCGCCATCACAACCAACAATGAATGGAATTCTTAAAGTGTACAGCTGAGAATCTAGTGTGTTTTTATATCAGATTCTAAATATCAGTTTTATTTATCAAGTAGCAGCGTATGATCTTTTGTTATCAAAATGTTTAGTTAATATAGAAAGCCTATTTTAGGCTTTTAGAATAGTTATTCAAATTTTTTTCTTATGAGCTTTGTTTTAAATGTGAAAAGAATCTCATAAGTGATATTTTAAGTCATCATATGGATGGTGTTTATCATACCAGCAACAAAAATTAATATTTTTAATAAGTTATGAATGATAAAATCCAATAAGATAAGAGATCAGATGGACTATTAGGAAAGTTTTAATTAATCCAAAGGAAGAAAGAGAAAGATTAAGAACCAGGAATGAGAAATAGATGGGTCAATAGTAAAACTGTAGTAAAATGTCTCATTTGTCTCACTGAGCCAATCCAATTATTCAAGTAAATAGTGAACCAACTCCTTTCCATATAAAAACAAAAGGATGCTAAAAATGAAACAGTGAAAATGTTGAACTAACATTTAGGACTAGGGATATCGTCAAAAAAAGGAGGCATGTTGGAAAGATCAGAAGGTACAATTCTTATAAATGCCTATGATCCTACCAACAAAGCTTCAGAATCTAAAAAATAGATGATAGATTAGATAGATAGATAGATAGATAGATAGATAGATAGATAGATAAATTAACTGACTGATTTAGTCAATGTTCTATTGCTCTGAAAAGACTCCATGACCACAGCAACTCTTACAAAGTAAACCAGTAATCGAAGCCTGCCTACAGTTTTAGAGGTTTTATCAGGAAGCATGCAGCACACAGACAGACATGGTGCTGGAGGATCCGAGGGCTCTATATCAGCATCTGCAGGCAGCAGGAAGAACAGAGAGCCACTAAGCCTGGCTTTGACTTGAGAGACTGCAAAGCCCACCCCCAGTGACACACTTCCTCTAACAGGGCCACACCTCCTGGTCCCTTTCAAGCAGTGCCTCTCCCTGATGACTATGTATTCAAATATGAGCATATGGGGACCATTCTCATTCAAACCACAATGACAAAGAAATTGAAAAATCACTTATGGTTGATATTGAAACTCCGTATTTAGTACATAGTAAAAGAGAAAATTAATAAGAATATGGAAGGCTTGAGCAAAATCACCCAAAAATCAACCAAAACCACATTTAGAGTACAATCAGTTGCAACAGAATGAATATTCTTCTCAAATGCACATGAAAAGTCACCAAATAAGGAGAGTTAGGACTGCTACAATCATTCTATAGGAGTTAAGAACATAGTTATCAAATGGAGGGAAATTTATTCAAAGTCTCAATTTCCAACGATGCAAGAGGATAGCCTCTGTGAGCTAAATTATTAAGGGCCAGAGGAAACACAAGAACCTGGAGCAGCTGCAGTTCCTGAGAAAACAGGTCAAAGCTAGCCCAGAACAGTGAGGGTTAGTCTAGGTTCAGGCTGTTAGTTTGAAGCCAAGAGTGAAAGATGTCGAGTCCAGGAGCACAAAGTCAGCGTGGAACAAGGTAGTAGGTCAGAGACTGCAGAAGTTTGTCAAAGGAAGAGGACTTTCCAGTCTAAAGAGACAAGGGTAGGACAGATTTCTGTCTCTTTTTCAAAGCTCATGAAGCACTGCTTCTATTTTTAAGGTCAAACAATAGGAAAGATCTCAGTGAAAACACTGACATTAGGAATCTAAGTAGAATTTAAAGTAATTAAAATATTTCCTTTGGTGGAATCCCACATCAATACATAGTCTATCTTTTTTATCAACTGGCTTAATTTATTTCCCAAATGATACCTATAGAATAAAGCAGCCCTAGTACTTCACCCCCAACAGGTTTTGTTTTTATATATCACGGGACTACCTAACTTAAAAGGAGTACTGACGGAGGTACCATTTGTAATATGTAATTTTAATGTTTTTTTTAGTGTTGATATTGTCTTATTTTAACCTCAGTGACATAATTCCCATGAAGGTAAACAAATACATTATTTTAAAACTATTTTGTATTTTTGTATGATTTTCACAATTGATCATTTTCTTATATTAAATACATTTACTCTGTACTACACGACAGAAAGGTATAAAAAGCCATATTGGCAAGTCATGAGAGAAGATGAGATACTGGGGCTCAACTCTTTCCTGAAGATATAAATTCAGTTAATGGTTGTTGGGGGAAGTAAGAATCATTTTTTTCCAGCTTGTAGCTATGAGTAAGGTATTCATGCTCTTGTGAATAAATTTTATTGATGATGTTATAGGCAGCTATAATTAAATTCAGTGGGACACACACATTAAAAATTAAAAAGGAGGGGTTGGGGATTTAGCTCAGTGGTAGAGCGCTTGCCTAGCAACCGCAAGGCCCTGGGTTCGGTCCCCAGCTCCGAAAAGAAAAAAAAAATTAAAAAGGAAGGAAGGATGGATGGACATAGGAAGAGAGGGAGGGAGGGAAGAAAGGAAGGTGAGAAGGAGAGAAGGAAGGAAGGAAGGCCATGCATGAAATTAGACTTGTAGGGTAGAAAGAAATATTTGCAAGAATAGGGAACAAGAAAGGAGAATGGATATGATCAAAATACACTGTATACATATCAGAAAATGTAACCATAGAAATTCAATTCATTATTGTGCATAAATAATATATACTACAGAAGAAAACCTAAAGTGCTCATTTGTAGAATAAAAAAAATCTACCTATATTTGCTTTTCATTCTGCCCACTTCTCATTCAGTTCTCTTATAAGCTTGGAGATGTAGCCAGGACTTATGTCTTGTTTCTTTCATGAGGTCTCTTTGTGGACTTTTCTAGGATGTATGTCATTATTTAACTATTGTGATCTTATATCATTTAATTATAAACCTTCCTGAATTCATATTCTTCTCTATGTATATTGATCTACAATAGAGTTTGCTCAGCTTCATCACTTGGATTAGGAATCAGATAAACTGCTACTAAGTCAATATTCAGTAATTTAAAGACCTATAAAATATGTTAATGCTGGATGCAAAGAAATATTGACATTTTCTTTCCATACTATCAATCAAAGATAAACAGATTCTCTTGAAACTAAATTCAACAGAGCATTTCAATGTGTTTGTATTATCTTTTACTGTTTAGATATCTAAAATCTCAGGTATACTCTCTGTTCTAAATCATAAAGGTCATAATTTTCTGACTATCAAAGTACTTATACAAATTATTTTATCACAGAATTTTCCACAGTATTCAAGGTTGATGCTCTCTGGCTTCTCTGCAAATGTTAATTGTTACACACATGTATGAGGTAGAACACACAGAGGTAAAGCTGTAGAATGCAGTCAGGATAAATACTGCATCCATGGGAAAATGTGTAAAATAGATTAACAAATTCCCTGAGGATGTTGCCTCCAAAGTGTTAGAGGAGGGTATGTGTGTGTGGGTGAGTTCTAGGTTGGAGAATTCAAAGGTTTCCAAAACCAATCAGAGCCTTGCAGGACCTATGTCAGAATAAAGGCAACAAAATGAGCCCAGGAGACGCTAAATAACAGATGGGGAACAATGGCTCAGAGACAAGGTCATGAAAGTGAGAGAAACCATGTCAAAATTGGAAGCCCATCTGCCTTTTCTGATGTGTCAAGCATCCAGAACGTACGAGTTCCATTTTAATGATTCAATAATCATGGCCAAGAACAAAAAGGACAATTTCAAGGATTAAACCTTGAAATCATTTTCTTTATAGGTCCTGATCACTTGTCAATGGTACTCTGTCTTTAGAAGCAAGTCATAAATACATTAATCACTGCATTTATGAATGCTTAAAGCTCACAACTTCCTCCAAGTACATAACTGAACGAATCGCACTTGTTATCCAAAGAAAGGAAATCTTATGAATTTGAAAACCAATTTTACATAGTTGTTTTCCTGTTCAGAGAAAATATTGAGAAGAATAGGGTCTATTGGTTAATTTTATAGCATAGTCACTTGTATTAATTTACAAAAAAATTCATTGTTTATTTAGCATGTAAAAACATTTGGTCTCATAGTTCACAAGTGCAAGGCCAGGAACAAGGTGAGGAATGAAGTTAAAGATGACAACATGTTTTATACTCTTAACTCTCCATACTCAATCTCCTTGCCTCTCTTTTGCTTTTTCCAAATGTGAGAGATGAAAGGTCATATTCAGATTACCCATTTGTGCAAAGGACTTCTTTATTCATAGAGGCTGTCCCTGTATGCTTAGATCAAAAGGAACTGGTGTATTGGTTTTCTTGCTGCTATGACTAAATACCTTGTAAACACACCTTAAAGAATGGAGAATTTATTTTTGACTCACAGTTTGAGGGTGAGTAACAGTGCAGGAGTCGAAAAGAGCTGTGCCTGAACTGTGGCATATGGAGCAGAGAGCATTGGGTCAGACAGCATCCGTAGTCAGGCAGCAGAGGTGAATGCTGATACATCATTCTCTCTCTCTCTCTCTCTCTCTCTCTCTCTCTCTCTCTCTCTCTCTCTCTCTCTCTCTCTCTCTCTCCCAACCACTCAGTGGGGTTAATTATTTGATTATGAAATCAAATTTATAAGATTTCCATTCTTTGGATAACAAGCACTATTGATTCAGTTATGTACTTGGGGGAAGTTGTGAGCTTTAAGCATTCATAAATGCAGTGATTAACATGTTTATGACTTGCTTCTAAAGACAGAGAACCATTGACATGTGATCAGGACCTATAAAGAAAATGATTTCTACATATTCTGAGTAGAGTTTCTTGTATCAGTCAGCTGTCTCTGAGAACATTCTCCTAGGTAATTTTCAAGTCCTGTCTCATTGACAAGATTAACCATCAGAGATGGTAAGATTGAAGACAAAGTATTTAGTCCTTACAAGTTCTCATACATCACACTTCATAAATTGTCACATTCACAGGCAGTGGAGAGAATCTATCTTTGGAAGTGTTGTAAGTTTAGTCCATGGTGGATGATTATGTGAGTCTTGACATATTGATTTGAAGGAAATTTTTATTTACTATGTTGCCATCTGTTTTAATCAACTGAGGTCTTTTCTTTCCTGCACCAGGTCATTCAAAGGAAATTAAGTAAATATTTCACTGTAGTTTGTTTGACTCATTTGAGGGGAAAGTAAGTACCTTTCAGGAAAGAAAGAAATGAGATGTATGAAAGACTGGAAATTAACCACATTATGCCTTGTTGCTCTCCCAGGGTCCCATGATTCCTTCAGCTTCTACATTGATGAAGCTTCTCCAGTAGGCCCTGAGCAGCCAGAAACTGTCCAAAACTTTGTCTCTGTGTTCGGAACTGTAGCCAAGAAGCTGATGCGGAAATGGTTAGCCACTCAAACAATGAGCTTCACTGGTCAGCTGGGAGCTGGAATCCGTTACTTTGATCTTCGAATTTCCACCAAGCCCAGAGACCCAGACAATGAACTGTATTTTGCTCATGGCTTATTCAGTGCCAAAGTCAATGAGGGTCTTGAAGAGATCAATGCATTTCTCACAGACCACCACAAAGAGGTAGTATTCTTGGACTTCAATCATTTCTATGGGATGCAGAAATATCACCATGAAAAATTGGTCCAAATGCTGAAAGACATCTATGGAAACAAAATGTGCCCAGCCATTTTTGCCCAGGAAGTGAGTCTAAAGTACCTATGGGAGAAGAGCTATCAAGTATTGGTCTTCTACCACAGCCCAGTGGCACTGGAAGTGCCCTTCCTCTGGCCTGGGCAGATGATGCCAGCACCTTGGGCAAACACGACAGACCCTGAGAAATTGATCCAGTTTCTTCAGGCATCCATCACCGAGAGAAGAAAGAAGGGCTCGTTTTTTATATCTCAGGTGGTGCTGACACCCAAAGCAAGCACAGTGGTCAAGGGTGTGGCAAGTGGCCTCAGAGAAACAATCACAGAAAGGTAAGTGCCCTTCAGAGAACAAGAATTGCCCAGTAATCTAAACTCAAACTCATAAAGCACAAAAGCTATGAAGCTAAAAATTCTTATCAATGTGCATCGGTTTGCTAGGGTAACACAGTACTGCAACTATTTACCATAAGAAAGTTGGCTTCCCAAGGTTCTAGTGATGGCTGACATTTCTGACCCCTTGCTTTATAGCTAGTTCACCAATTGCACCTTCTTCACATGGTCTTTTCCCCACAATCCTCCATTTTTATATGGACACAGTGATAGTGGCTTAGGATCTGCCTAGATTAATTCATTTCAACCTGATTAGTTCTATAAATAAACTAATTTTCTAAGTAAGGTCATCTTCATAGGACTCCTTCATTTATTTGTGTGGCATATTAGAAGGACCTTGCTCTGTTTTTTTGCAGTCTTTTTATATAGCGAATGCCATTTGATATATAATAGCCATGAGAAGTAGGTATTATCTTATAGATTAAAAACTTTTGGTCCAGGAAAATATAATACTTTCCCTTAGGCTTCTTTCTCAGTGAATGATGGAAAAGATACTCAGACCACATTCTCAAGCCACATCTTATACCCTCTACATTACACAATCTGTCTTTTTTAGAAAGGATTGCTGAGAGAGAGAGAGAGAGAGAGAGAGAGAGAGAGAGAGAGAGAGAGAGAGAGAGAGAGAGAACTTGAGAACATGTCATTGGTCAAGAATGGCTAACAGTATAGACCTATAATAACCAGTGAAGCATAATTCAAAACATCAACAAAGATCTCTCCAACTTCCTCCCATGAGAGTGACAGCATCCAGAACCATGAATATTACTTATTTTGGTTAAAATATTAAATAATGTTAACATAAGAAGTGAGTATACACATTCTTTTCATAAAATATATTCTAATCTTTTAATTAATAGTTTAGTTAATTAACAGGTTAATTAATTAACAGGATAATGAGACAGGTTGGATGATTTGATGAGAGTCAAAATCTTGTGTGGAAAGGTAGGAAAATGAGAAAAACTTTGAAGTAAAAGAGTGTAGGTGACCCTATAGAATAGCGTGCTATGTGGACGGTAGGAGAAGTTACAGTAGAAGACAAGAATATAGCTGAAACAGATATTTTAGCTAAGCTACAGAGAATTTATCCTGTGAGTGATAGATCACTAGCTGTTGATGCCTGACTGGTAGGAGATCAAATGTACATGTTAGATAGTGATTGATACAGATGGCAAGATAGATGGACAGTAACTAGGTAAGTGGTTACACCAGTTTTAGCACGATAGTTCCCACTAAGTGAAGAAGTAAGAGAAACTTAGAAGGGATGAAATGCTACAGTGACCAGTTATCTCTGCTGTAAATGAGAGAAATAAGGATGAGGCTTCTGATTGACTAGCAGAATGGAGGACCATTTAGTTCAGAAACTGAAAACACTGGTGGGTAGAAAAAGGAGACCGTGTAGTTAGAGTCATGCTAAATTTAAAAGCCATTTAAAGCATGCAAGTAGATGTAGCCAATTGAACATTAAAATTACAAGCCAACTTATTTGGAGCTATTTGTACTTAGGGGTGGTGAGAACCACAGATTACCAGGGTGGAAGCACTCTTCCTTGCAGCATCAAAACTTTCCTCTGCCCTCCACGTACTACCTGGGATATCTTCATGCTTTGAGATTTAAATGCAATTGCAAAGCATCCATTTTATACCCACAGCACTGTCACCCCTTCCTTCTTGTTTCCTGTAATGTCTCCCTTTCTTCTCTTCAGACTCAAGCTTCAGTACTGCTGCATTATTTGATAGATGAGCGGTCCCATGTGATCTGTCCTTGTATCCTTTGCTCTAGGATCAGTTTCTATGATGATTTTAGATATTACTGAAGATTGAAGATCTATGGCAGCAAGAAAAATTGTATAATCATTGTAATATATATACCTTATATATATGTATATATGAAAAAAGGAATTTCAGTTTTGTCTATAATTTTTTCAACATAATATTTTTATTGATTCTTTGGAAAATTCATATCATGCAGCCAAATCACACTCATTTTCCATGTCTGTCCCACCATTGGTTTGTCTGTAATTTTACATTTTTCCCTGGGTATAACTTTGTACCTCAGCCAGGCAGCCTCTGGTCTAGTCCTCTCTCCTTCCTATCCTTGTTGGTTTCACCACTCTCCTGCCCTTACACTCTACCTGCCTTCACAGACCACATTCTTTTCCAGATGACTAAGGCTAAGCTCATCAAGTTCCATCAAAATAGTCACCAAGTCAAGAAAGCATTTTATCTAATAGCACTACTTTCCAGTAATAATCTAATAATAATTGATCTAACGAATGATTCCTTGCCCTCTCACCATATTAGCAAGCAAAAGAATAGACAAGACAGACAAGAATGTGCTATTTTAGTAATTATATCCCATAAAGGTTCCAGATTTTGAGAAAACCCTGTGATCTCACTAGAAAAGGAGAAGAAACAGAGAAAGCCCTAGGATGAGCTGACCCTATCTCTTGCCACTCTGCCCCCATCTTGGAGGGAAGAACCTAAGTTTTAACTTCTATTTTAGACACAGCACAAGTCTCCTATGATCTTTCACAAAGAGATCAACCACAAGAGTACAGCCATTTCAATATATAAGTATCTGTTCAGGAAAACATTTTCCCATAGTACAAGATTGTTTTGTAGTTTAAAGAGAACCATTGCATGATTGTCCATGTAGGGAAATAACCTTTGAAAAGCCACAGAGAAGAACCCACTTGCAGAGTGAATGACTTTGTTTACCTTCTTATGGCATTTGATAGACTTCGGAAGCTTCTGAGTCATACTTAGATAACTCTATGGCAATTTCTGTTCTGGTATGTTCCTGCTAAAGTAGGGCTTGTAGAGGAAAAGTAATCAAATGGTAGGAACATGCTGAAAATTGTACTTTACACAGCTCTCCCCAGTCACAATGAACTGTGCCATGTAAATGACACTTGCAAATATTTTATTGAAGAATCATATTTAAAATTAACTGAAAGTGTTTTCCACACACTGTTTTGAGCTGCTACTCAGCTCAAAAACTAACAGCCCATGAAACTAATTGTGAAGAACTGTCTTCAGCCATCTGCTCTGACTCAATATCTCTCACTTATTTGAGGCATATATATATATATATATATATATATATATATATATATATGAAATAGTAGAGCTGTGCTGTGAGAGACAGAGGTGGGGAATAAGCATGGAAAACAGTGGAAGAGAATGTTTAAACAGATAGGAAGACCTAATTCTTTTTGACAGGTCTTTACCCAGGCTCAAACGTCATTTGCTTTAGCCCTTCCCTATCGCTAACACTCTCAATTAAATCAATGTTATAGCCTAGTGGACTTTAACTTTCCTTAAAAAAAAGAAGAAAAGAAAAAATGATATTTTAAAAAGAGAACCCTATAGATTGAAAGTATCTGCCTTATATCCTGGCTGTCATATGAGTATTGTGAACATTCTGCAATTGTGCTTAGCCTTACACATGCTAGAGTCCCCTGAATTTTATATTTGTGCATTGCTGGATTCAGTATTACTGTGTTATGTGAAATCTGGGATTTTGCTTTGTTACCTTTGGAATGAAGTCAGAGCATGGGTGGGGCAGCAGGTGTTGCTCTGATTTTCTGGACAGAGCATGATAGGAAAAAGTTACTTTCTACCCTTGACTACTGGCTAGCAAAGGCAAGGTGCTACCCTCTAAAATATTCAGTGAATGAAAACTTTACTGTCTTTTCTTCAGATCAAACAAAGAATCCTAAAAGTAACGTGATTTTTCAGCTCTCCTCTTGACTTTTGTGCCAAGACTATTCATGACAAAGGGTTCACATTAGAACCAAAAGATGCAATTTTCTGTGACCAAAGAAAAAGTCACCACATGATCGCCAGGTGTGGGCTTAAGTATCCACATTCAAAAATTAGAAGTTTGAACTGAATCCTGCATGTGAATAGCTTGTTCCACTACAGTTTTAAAAATTCTTTCTAATATTTTGATTAACAAAATCCTAAGCATCTAAGCATAGAGCTAGTGGTTGTAAGTGGCTTTCAGGGAAACCAAATCTAGCCTGGATCTAAGGTCCTCAGCTTTCAGTCTCACCATCACTCCTAAATACTACAGATGTGTTTCCCACACTTCAGCAATGCCAAAAGACACAGATTTTTATTTCTTAAAGACCTATTTTTAATTCATTTTTCAAACACCAGCTTTTGCACCTCACCCCCACGGAATTCACACATTCTTAAAATGAAGGTGTGTGTCTTGAGTCGATTCCTTTCCTAATATGTGGAACTTTATTAAACTACTGTGATTTTGCTGTTGTTCTTTCTTTTTTTAAGCAAATACCATTTGTCAGATTTTTAGGAGACAATGCATCTTTGTAAGTAAATTAAATTAATATTGTTCATCACTGTGTGATTAGAATAATCATCCCATATTATCTTCAGTTGTCTTAAGGTGAGCTCTATGTCATCTCATATTAATTGATTACATGAATTATTTGACCTGGAATTCATAAAATTTCTCACATGAAGGCACTATTGCCTTACCATTTCCAAAATGGAAGAACTAAGTATTAGAAGTTTTAGACAATTTCTGCTCATAGCACAGTTAAAAAAGGTAAATTCAAGAGTTAACCCAAGAATTTGCAAATCTTTCTAATACTCTGAGAATAAGGAGGTCTAAGATGAGTTGAAAAAAAATTGAGTCTAAAGTGTAGTCACTACAAAAGGAGCATAAAGGTCATCTTGTAGAGTAACTTTACAGCTAAAATGAATATCTTAATTGTGCTTTATGCATCAATAAAATTTATGAGAAAAATTAAAGCACAATGGGTAGAAAACAAAGAACAAGGAAAATGGGTCTAGAGAAACTTAAAGGAAGATTTTATGACTAAGTTTAATCGGAGTTGTATTAAAGGGAAATGAATGGTCAGATCAGAACTAGACCTTAGTGAAGAAAATAAATCAGATGTGGAGGTTGGCTAAAGAAGGGAAAAACTGATGCTACACTCACTTCCACCAGTTCAAAGGTGGAAACAGGAGGTGCTGGGAAGAAAAATCTGAGTAAGAGATCTTAGGATAGAATAACGTCTGGTTACTGAATCCCAACCAACAGTCTCATTGTGAGGTAGAAATTCCAGATTGCTGTTATATTCCCAACTGGGCAAACATGGGGGAGGTGACTGTAATTACTGAGTTGCTGTAATATGTAGGGACTTTGTTGTATACATTACATACACTGTGTCCATTCAACCCTCTGTACAGCCTACCAACCCAGGTATCAGTAACTGTACACTGTGGCTATAGTTATAATCACAGCATTTGGAAGGCAGAGGGATGATATTATTAAACTGTGGCCAACCTAGGCTAAAGGTTGAGAAGTTAATCTAAAAAACCAATAAGAAGAAGAACACAAATGAAATACAAGTTAAAAAGCAAAAGTAAGAAGAGAAGTGGAGGAAATGGAAAGTAGGTAATAGTGACTCTATTAGCGATAAAAATTTGAGACTAGGCTTCTAGTACCTTGACTCATTTTTTTTCATAACAAATGTCCTGTAATTAGGGCTTGAGAGATGATCAGTTATTAAAACCCCTGAATGTTCTTTTAGAGAACTTGAGTTTGATCCTCAGTACTCACACCCATCTCAGCAACTCACACCCATCTGTAACTCCAGTTCCAGGGAATCCTGACATCCTCTTCTAATCTCTTCAGGTACTGCATGCATGTGTGGTACTCACACACTTCTGCAGCTAAAACACCCCCATATGTATAAAATAAAAATAAGCAATACTTTTTAAATGCCATAATTAACAAATTAAGGTCATTATATGGGTCTGTTTAACCCCCCACTTCTGTCGCTATTCTTGCAAATCTGTACACCTAAGCATTAAATGTGTGTTAATATAGTATGCGTTTACACTGGGAAGCAAGTGCTGGGAAGGAAAATACATTTTAAAGTTGGGGTGGGTGAAGCCATGAGGAAAGGAGATCTGAAGTGAGTGATGTGGGATTCTGACTTGGGGGTTACTGGAGATTACTTACACATAATAACAGAATAGGAAGGAAACTTCCAGATGACTGAGTTCAGTCTTTTTTTTTTTTTGCCTTGTATCCACTTCCTATTTAACATTTTCTGACTTAGTAAGAAAATTGAGACCCAAGTGACTACTAAAGTGATTGCCCCAGGTCTTAGAACCAATAGACACCATGATAAGGTTAAAATCCATATTACTCAGCTATAAAAAACAATGACTTTATGAAATTCATAGGCAAATGGAGGGAACTGGAAAATATCATCCTGGGTGAGGTAACCCAACCACAGAAAAACACACATGGTATGCACTCATTGATAAGTGGCTATTAGCCCAAATGCTTGAATTATCCTAGATGCACAGAACACATGAAACTCAAGACGGATGATCAAAATGTGAATGCTTCACTCCTTCTTTAAAAGGGGAACAAGAATACCCTTGGCAGGGAATAGGGAGGCAAAGTTTAGAACAGAGGCAGAAGGAACACCCATTCAGAGCCTGCCCCACAGGTGGCCCATACATATACAGCCACCCAATTAGACAAGATGGATGAAGCAAAGAAGTGCAGGCCAACAGGAACCGGATGTAGATCTCTCCTGAGAGACACAGCCAGAATACAGCAAATACAGAGGCGAATGCCAGCAGCAAAACACTGAACTGAGAATGGGATCCCTGTTGAAGGAATCTTAGAGAGGACTGAAAGAGCTTGAAGGGGCTTAAGACCCCATATGAACAACAATGCCAACCAACCAGAGCTTCCAGGACTAAGCCACTACCCAAAGACTATACATGGACTGACCCTGGATTCTGACCTCATAGGTAGCAATGAACAGCCTAGTGAGAGCACCAGTGGAAGGGGAAGTCCTTGATCCTGCCAAGACTGAACCCCCAGTGAATGTGATTACTGGAGGGAGGGTGGTAATGGGGGGAGGATGGGGAGGGGAACACACATACAGAAGGGGAGGGGGAGGGGTTATGGGGATGTTGGCCGTGAAACCGGGAAGGGGAATAACAATCGAAATGTAAACAAGAAATACTCAAGTTAATAAATATGGACAAAAATTCCAAGTCTCTAGGTTCTAGAACAAAGTCTATTCAACACCCCATAGAAGTACTTTGGCCAGAAAAGGAACAAAAATTTCAGGGAAAGCCAGAAAGCATCATGGTAAGAAAGCATCAGGAAGGGATAAGCTAGTTGTCAATCTGCACAGAATACAGTGTTCTGGATGTCTTCCTTCTGGATGGGGCCTGATGACTGGTGCATCCATTTTCTCAGGACACCTTCTCTGGGCTCTCTAGCTCTGTGCCATGAGCTAGCCGACGTATCTTTTTTGTCCACTGGGAATACAACCAAGCGCTAAGCCTCCTGTTATTCTATTTACAGTTTATTGTCTGGAAGCTATTCAGCGACACCATCAACTTAACAGCATTTCGGAGCCAAGAAAAGCCTTACCAAGTGGCTGAGTCTAAGAATGGCTCCAAGTCAGCTGCAAAGTGATATGAGGCAGCACTAACCACGTGATGAGCAGCTTGTTGTAACTACCCTTATCCAGGACTTGACCTCAGATAAATCAGTAGAGACACTAGTAATAGATTTTCTATTCAGCAGCACAATGGTGTTTCCTCAGTTACATATGTCTAAGGAGCAAGAAAATTAATGGTGTTGTGGAAAAGCACTGAAGATTCATTTCATATATGAATGTTATTAGGATTGCAGCATTAGTTCTAAATATATTTTAAGAAATTAAGGTTAGAACAATGGGATAATTTACTTTGATACTGAAGCCAGTGCTGGGGTCAATTCATATGCTAGATTTTTTTTATTATTATTTTGGACCAATGTAAAAAGACAATAAAGGGAGTTCCAGAAAGTTATCATTCCCCAGCTCTGAGCTTGGCAATCTGGAACATGTTTATAGTGACATTGCTAAAATGCAGATTTCTGGATTCCTCCCTCCGAGACAGATTCAATAGTCTGTGACTCAAAGACGGCCAACTTTAAGACTCCAGTGAGCCGTCGTAATGTCATTATTCACTTTGAGTATCATCGCTCATGACTCTAGGCAAGCTGTACTTAAGCCTGTCATTAAGTCTAGGGAGAGCCTATCTCCAGACCCACAAGGGCCTTCTGTAGACTCAGATAGTTCTCCCATGAACTGAAGTCATAATTCCTTTCCTAGTAAGATCCTAATTTAAGTTCCTCTTGTTGTGTCCATCACTCAGGAGAAAACTCATATAAGTGATTTCTAAAACTCAACCAGTTTCTATTGGCGCTATCTCTCGTATGCCACTCAGCTTGATCTGGGGGTTATTATGAAGATATAAGCACAAGGAAATGGTTCCTCCAAGGAATCTTTGTACTCTCATGTCAGTAGCTTAGTAAATTCCAGGCTCACTCTTCTTCACTAGGATGGGGTGGGCCACAAAGTGTTCTTATTAGTGAAAACATCTCACCTTAAGACTTTGTGATTTAAAGTGACTTCAGCATAGATCTGCTGTGGTATGGAAGGAAGGATTATCTGTAAAAATCTTTGATTTAACAACATTAACCTAAGAAAATTTGAAAGCAGAGTATGCATAAGTACTCTTTCTCTTCCATTCAACTGATGGTATGCAGGCAAACATGGACACCTTAAATTATCTGTGTCAGCAAAGTCAAAGACTGCAAGGGATTCCAAGCTATTTGGAAGTCAGATCTAATCAATTTATATTATGTGGATATTTATGGATAAGAGATAAGTACAGTTATGGAGAAAGACAGTATGGCATGTGATAGAGAGAGGCATACTTTAGGAAGACTTGCCAGATCCCATTTTCTTTCTTATGTGGAATTTCTGGGGCAATTAAGTTCAATGTGTAAAAGGGATTAGCCTAGTATGTAACTCTAAGTCTCTCTAGAGTATGATGTATAGAGACAGACATATAGCTATAGATTGTATAGATATAGGTGTATAAAATTATGTAGATGACAGAGATAGAGGGATAGATATCACAAAACACTCAGAGAAAGTTGATGGGATGTAGAAAGAATGAAGAAGATCAGTGTCCAGGAAGCATGGCTATTTCATCAAGAAGATTATAGTACAGCTGGTGGGTACTTCATTCTGCAAGTAAGGTGTTAGGGAGATTTATTCAGGATTATATTTATTTTGAATCTATGACCAGTACAAAGCAAGCTATATTCGATTTACAAGAACCATATCTGACTCTCTCAGGTCACACTGTGAACCATGAAGAAGACTTCCCCAGGTTTTCAGTACAGCTTGTTCTTTCTACTTAATGTGGACAGGCCTCCTGAAGTGGGTCACAAGCCCATTCAGTTGAAAATTCATGCAAGGTGTGACAAATTCATTCTAGCAAGAACCAAATTTTAAACTGTAGTGTGAACGGGTAAAGAAATTCTGTATCCTTTAGAGATTATATATAGTATTATATCCTTTAGAGAATATTTCTCAGTTTTCAATATGTAGTTGAAGATGCTGGGGTTTTTACTTGCTGCAGTAAGGGAGAACATGTCTCAGGAGGGTCCTCGTGACACCCACTAAGAGAATGTAGACACCCACTACAGAATAGGGCCCTGGGTGGACAGTTAGGGGAGAATTAAAAAGGTTTATATCTAGTCTTATTGCATTTTATTATGCTGTGTGTCTTAGGATTTGCATTACTGTAAAGAGACACCATGACCAAGACAACTCATAAGTACAACATTTATTGGGGCTGGCTTACAGGTCCAAACATTCAATCCATTATCATCAAGGTGGGAACATGGCAGCATCCAGGCAGACATGGTACAGGATGAGCTAAGAGTACTACATCTTCATCTGATGGCTGCTAGGAGAAGACTGGCTTCCAGGAAGCTAGGACAAGGGTCTTAAAGCCCATGCCCACAGTGACACATTTCCTCCAACAATGCCACACCTACTCCAACAAGTCCACACTTCCAAATAGTGCCACTCCCCATGCCAAGCATATTCAAACCACCACATTCCACTCCTTGGACCACATAGACTTGTTCAAATGTATGAGCCTATGGGGACCACACATCCACACATAGCCATAGCATAATGAAAACAAAAACAAAAACAAATAACAAAACAAAACCACATTACGTCCAATTTCAAAAGTCTACCATAGTCTCAAAAATGTGAAAAGTCCAAATTTCAAAGTCTCATCTGAGATTCATTAAATCACTGAACTGTAATCCCTAAAGCAAGACAGGAAACCAGTTGGGCAAACTTCAAACTCTCCGTGTCTAATGTCAAAGTACTCTTCACATCTCCAACTCCCTTTTCATCTTTGTGGACTGCAACAAACTTCTTTCTCCTGGGCTGATTCCACTTCCTGTTAGCAGCTTTCCTTGGCAGGTATCCCATAGCTCTGGCATCTTTAACATTTTCAGGTCTCCAAGGAAACCTTAACTTCACAGCTTCTTGTTCCAATGTCTAGGGATCTACACATAATCTTCTGGGCTCCTCCAACAGGCTTGGGTCAATTCTCCAGCACTACCCTCTGTAGCACTCTAGGCTCTGGTTGACTCCACTTCACTGCCTCTGCTGTTCTTGGTGGTCATCCCATGGTACTGGCATCTCCAATATACTGAGGTCCTCTGCAGCAACTAGACTTTACCAATAGCCTCTCTCCATGGTGCCAAGCCTCATCTTCTTTGCATGACACCTTTAGTCCTGGGCCATCAACTGCAATGAGGCTGCACCTTCACCAATGACTTTTCCTTGCCTTTCACAAGTGCCAAGCCTCAGCTACTCTTCATGACTCCTTCAAGCCTTCAAAACCAGTACCATGTGGGTGACTCTTACACATTACCATGTACAGCTGCAGCATGAGGTTCAATCTTGGCTATCTATGGCTTCTTTGTATTCTCAGAAAATCCTTCCCAGAAGATTTCACCTCAGTGATGTTGTTCTCTTAGTCACTGCTAATTTCTTAGCTCCAGCTAACCAGCATCAATTGTTTCAGTAGTCCCTTATATTTTGGACTCTTTAAAAAAAAAGCCACATGGCCAAAGCTGCCTAGTTTTGCTGCTTTCTGGGGCTGGAACACAGTATCCTTGTTATATTATATTATCATCAGATTTCTGTTTTCCAATAGTTTCCTTCCCCACCTAAGCTTGACTGTCCTGGAACTTGCTCTGTGGACTAACCTTGAACTCAGAGATCTGCATGGCTCTGTCTTCTGACTACTAGGATTAAAGGTATTTACCAGTACTTCTGGGCCTAAGCTTTTCTTTACCTGGAATTTGCTCTGTACCAGGCTGGGCTTGAACTCAGAGATCTGCTTGCTTCTATCTCCTGGGATTAAAAGGCTGCCCTACCATGCCTGGACATAAACTTAGCTGGGTGGGATCTTGCCCCAAAGTCACTACTTCCTTAATCTGTTCATCTTCTCCAATATAGGATTTTAGCTCCACTAATCTTCCTGGTGCCCCTCTACTACTTGAACCATAAATTTTGTATTTTTCCTTTCTCCCTTTGCTCCTTTTCAATAAAAGGCTCTTTATAAGAGTGAATTTTAATGATAATCACACAATCAAACTTATGCTAGGCTGTTTTGAGACTTCCTTTGTCAAAGCAATTAATATAAACTCCTTTAGCCTCAGGTAGACTCTTCAGACAAGGACAAAAAGCAGCCACGCTCTTCACAAAAATGCCACAACAGTCTCTTGGCCACGTATTAAAATGCTTCTTCTCTGAAACCTCTAGAGTCAGGCTTCCACAGTTCAAAGCATCCTCAGCAACAAAGTCTTCCATATTACTACTAGGTTGGCCCATTAAGCCATACTTAAAGCATTTCACTGCATTCTAAAACCAAAGTCCCCAAATCTACATTCTTCCAAGCAAAAGCATGGTCGGGCCCACTGCAGCAATACCCCAGTCCTTGGTACTAACTTCTGTCTTAGGGTTTGCATTGCTGTGAAAAGACACCATGACCAAGGCAACTCTTATAAGGACAACATTTAATTGAGGTTGGCTTACAGGATTAGGGGTTCTGTTTATTATTATCAAGGCAGGAACATAGCAGCACCCAGGCAGGCATGGTGTACGATGAGCTGAGAGCTCAATATCTTGTTCTGAAGGCAAACAGGAGGAGACTGGCTTGCAGGCAGCTAGGACCAGAGTCTTAAAGCTGACACCCACAATGACACACTTCCTCCACCAAGGCCATATCTACTCCAACAAGGCCACATCTACTAATAGTGCCACACCTTGGGCCAAGTATATTCAAACCACCAGACTATGTCAAGTTGATATCCCTGGGAAGCCTGCTTTTTGCTGAAGGGAAAAGGAAGAGCAGTGGATCTGGCAAAGAGGAGAGATGTGGAGGGTAGAGATTGAGAGGAGACGAGGGAGGAGAGTCTGAGGTCAGGATGTACTATATGAGAGAAGAATGGATTAAAAAAGGAAAAGGAAAGATGAAACAGGCTTTCCCTAGGTCAGTGCTGTCGGAAAGCAAGGACAATTCCTTATCTGCATATCTCAATAAATCTTATCTTTAGACCAGAATACAATGAAACTGACAGTGAAGTCAGAGACACTCATGTTGGTCAAGAGAACTGGATATTTAGTTATTTGCTTATGGCACACAGACTTTGCTTTGTTCTTAAATAAAATAGGTTAGAAAAATCTTCTGTTGTCTTGACCCCAGAGTGACCTTGCCTAAGGATGGTATCTGAGAGACTGTTTTTGATAAGAAAAGCATAATGCAACCTTTTTGAGCCACTGACCAGCTGTCAGGGGCTGCTGCTCTCTGCTTCTGCTGCTTTCATTTGGCCTGCAAGTTTTACTGTGAGTGAGGTTCCCTTCAGACTTTTGTTTTTGTGGTACTCTTTCTGCTTGAAGCAACCGGGGCTAGGTTTGTTCCAAAAGCCTAGACCACTCTGATAATAAAGGGAATCAGAGTTAATTTATACCCTAGACCATGGGTTGCCTACATAAAATGCAAGCTCTTCAAGTTGAAGCATATTGACAATCAATTTCACCATTTCTATGATCCAAAGTCTATCCATACTCTTTGGACGACTATGGAAATTAGTTTTGAAGACATATATGGACCTCTTGGGTGGTGGAGACGGAAAGCTGGATATGAGGTAAAAATGTGAACACAAGGTTCTTTGTAAGAGAACCTCCTGACCTTTTAGAACTCAAGAGCATGCTCTTCAAGGTTTCTCAACTCTCCAGGGGTACAAAGAGGCAGAGGATGGAGGGAAATGCATCAAATTTTTATGAGACCCAGGTAGTTCATGCTAACTATGCTCCTATGTGCTGTCATAATTTAATTCAGTTGTTTTGCCAAATATGAGGAAATATTAGGGGGTGAATGGCTGTCTTGCTATTGTTATATTCAGATATGCTGAGTGTTCTTAGTAGTACACACAACTGTGGGTGATTGACCTACTTTTTTTTACCCCTTTGGTTTTTTGAGACAGGGTTTTTTTTTCTGTAGCCCTGCCTATCCTAGAACGCCCTCTACAGTTCTAGGCCTTGAACTCACAGAACTCGCCTGCCTCTCTGCCTCTGCTAGAATGAAAGGTGTGGACCACCAGTGCCCCATCCTGATCTGCTCTGTAAAAATGTAAGCATTTAATTGAGTGAGGTGAGAGGAGCCAAATCTTTGTTGCCACAAGAGGAGACAATTAGGAGATGCTCGCAACAGCCCCACTAGTGAAGGCTCACGCAAGTGCTAATAGCACTCCAGGCAAGACGAATTCTACTTTGAACTCACTAGACTGAGAACTTGTTATTTTCTAAAATAACTTCAATATAGAACATAATAATAAAGCAGAAATATGAAAACTTTCCCAAAATATCTGAGCTTGGAGAATTTTAGAAGAAAACATCACACATGTTGTCTACAGACTTTAACATCTGGCTTCATTGATCAGAGTACAGATTCTCTAGCTTTTGTGCTGTCTGTGATTGTAGCCTATTGTTAATTAACTTATTTTAAAGTACTAAAAATAATTAGGCAAGAATAGCTAGGGAGTTACTTTTTGTAACTGACTTAAAAAATCATGAGCAGAGCTTAAAATTTTGCTTTAAAATATTTTCTCTTCCTACCCCCTCCCCCTCAACACTTACATCCCTTGTGGTCTCAGCTGTGAAAAGCTGAAGAGCTTACAGGTTGTTACAGAGGCTGTGACATCCTGTCTGAGAAGAGCAGTGGGAGGCAACAAGAATGTAATGTGTGATTTCATTAGCAAATGTTCAAAGCACAGGGTGGCTTTGGAAATGCATGTGACATCCAGACAGTATGGACCACTAGGTCCACTGTGCAGCTGTGTTTTGTTGGAACTCTACATAGGAAAGACCTTGCCTATATTATTGAACTGAGGCTTAAAAACAACCCAGATCAGGAAGTAAGTGACATCTAATACCATCAGTAGTGATTTGTAAGCACAGATCTTTCCATTGTGTGGTTAGTTTTTGCAGGATTTTCTCCAGGTTGTTTGTTCAAATAAAGCACATATAATACTGTAACATATGCCGAATAATGTTGTGGCAGTTTAGCGGAGGTTCAGAGTTCAATATAAATTCACTAGTCACAGAAACCATATGGAAATTTAAAAGGTAAGATGGCCCTGTGTCTCAGTGGCCTGGCAAGTTCATTTTATTCTTGTCTCACACTTACCAGTTGGTCCTTAAAGGATCCCATAATGAAACTTGACTCTGTCGCCATCAGGGGCAGCAGATGGCCACAGACATTTCTGTCTGGTCTTATTTGGCCGAAGGATTTTACTCACCCGCATGTGTGCGCACACACACAATTCACTGCAGTTGTATGCTTACTCTTCAGTGCTTCACCTACAGTCAAGTAACCCCCAAATAAGATAGAGCTGAGGACTCCTCTCTTTAAGCTGAAGATACTCTTTAATGCTGTGAACCATAAGCTGGACCATTCTGATGCTTTGATTGCGCAAGGTATGTGGAGAAACAAAAACCTGTTTCATTCTCTACTCCCAGTCTCACAGGGTCTTGGGACTGAACGTGTGTGTGTGTGTGTGTGTGTGTGTGTGTGTGTGTGTGTGTGTGTGTGTGTGTGTGTGTTGGTGTGAAAATGTTAGAAGGGGTAAGAGATGCAATGAAAACAAGAATTGAACTGTCTTCTTTCAACACCTGCACAGTTACATTTCTTTCTTACGGCTCACGAAGAGAATATAAATTTCCCATGAACTGTGTCCCTGTCTTCCAGTTGAAGGCAGAGATAACTGGATCCCAAAACTGTGCCTGCACTTTCTCTCCTACTACATTCTTGCTCTAGCAGAAACATTAATACTCTTTTATCCTGCTTTGAATATTAGCTTTCCAGTTAGTAATATTCACAGAGAACTTCACTGGGTGTAGAAGGAAGCAGTCATGAAAGTTACACTTTTCTTTCAACACTCTGTAGTTTATCTCTCTGATATTTTCAGCATCTCCTCTGTCTATGACTCCTGTTAAAAATCTACACAGAACTCATTTGTGGGGGACAAGGGGGTGGAGAAAGTCATACAGTCACTTTGTGACTAAGATGGCATTTATGCTATGACTTAGAGAATTATAATTTCTCCTTTTTAGAGTAGGATGCACCCCCCCCTGGATGCCTCAGGATATCTAAGGACAAAATGAAAAATCTACTCATGCATTAAGTGACCAGTCAGAAAACCAGACAGTGTTAAGGATGTGCTATGTACTTATAGGAGGAACAAGAGAGGAATGATGTCATTTCCTTATAAAATTTTGCCTCAGAATCTTTGTCCTTGTGCTATATGACAATACCTTTGATATGTGAAGTTTATAAAAGAGAAACAGTTATAGAATAGCATAAGACAGATATTGGAACTGAGTATTAAAATTGTAACTTGTAGATGAGATATTCTGTAAGGACTAAATATACAGATGATGTGTCTCCATATCACAAGACATCTATATTTTGACCTCTCCTGCTACTTTTCTTTCTTTAAAACATGTTGATTTTTGCTCTTAAATATTTGAACACTTAATATAAAGTATTTCCCTTCTCCAAATGTTCTTATCCAATCATTGGCCACAAGAAATCGTATTTTAAAGTATCTTTTTCTGAGCTGGAGAGGTGATTCATAGAATCAAGTGCTTAAATTCAGGTTCTCAGAACCTACAGTAAAAGCCCATGTGTATTGTGGTGGTATACAGTTGTAGTCCCAGTGTTGAGAGTGAGACACAAGAGGATCCTGGAAAGTTTGCTGATCAGTCAAGCTAGAGGACTAAGATCCGTGATAGACTTTATCTCAAAATAAAAGCTGGAGAGTGATAAGAAAGACACCCAATGTGAACCTCTGGCTGTCCACATATACATCCATGTTTGTTCATACATGTCTACACACATTTTCACAGCCACACGAACAAGCACAACACACACACACACACAAACACACACACACACGTGCATGCACACACTTACTTTTCCTTATGGTTAAAAAAAATGGAGCCTGGTTTTGAAAACATTTCTAGATAAAATTATCCAAGCTGTACAATGAGCAGGATGTCCATGAATGTTTGAAAAGTCCACCTGGATACACAGCACTTTGTGTGCTTATTGGTGACAGCCTACATATAGGAAGCAAAAACACAGCCATTCCATAAAAATGTTTTCAACCACAAAGTCTATTAAATCTCCTGAAAATCTGATGACGTTATGCCACATACTCTGTTTTAGCAATCTGAAGTGGAAAAAATATGCTTTAGCCTTGTCATTCCTGTTGCATCATTTCTGTTCTAAAATGTATTCCTTGGTTGTTAACAGCATACATCAAACGAAGTAAATGTTCTCCTATTGAGTTCACATGACACTCACGGAGTTACTGTTGGAACTTCTGAAAGACAGCTGAGAAGATACTTTTGACAAGTATAGTTGGCCTCTATGCCGATTTTTCCTCTCCCCTTTCCAGGTTTGCTGTGAGAAGGGACAGGTTTCCAACAACTTGACAAACACAGTAGTGTTGGCTGTCCTTGCTCCTCTGGCCCCAGCTGTCTCTGATATCTAATGATACAGGGTTGGAAAAGCACCTTTCTCTGAGCAGCATACACATTTTGCGTTGCTTTAATTTCCCTGCCAACTAGATGTTTAAGATGTCAAGTGTATCTCCAGGCAACCTCTGTGACAATTTAGTATTCTTTGGTAAAGGAGCCTAAAGCAAAGAGACATTCTAAGTGTCCAAAGAATAACATGGACAAAAGGGCCTGCTCCTTCATTAGCAGAGAAAAATTGCTGTAGATCCTTATGCTTATGAACACCTAGGGCATGTTCATATTAGCATTGACTGTAGTTTAAGACACTAGGGTTGGGTCATCAGGATTCTTGGCCTAGAACAGGCTCTCAGCCTCGGCAATGTTATTCTCGATGATGCAGTTTGTTGTGGGAACTGTATCATGCATGGCGGGATGTTCTGCATCATCTGTGGCCTCTGGTCAGTAGATTCAAGAAGACCCCTTCCTCAAATCATGACAGTGAGTAAAAGTCTTCAGATACTCCAAATGCCCTCTACCCTGAGGGAGGTACACAGACTGAGATCTGCCTCTCAGTCAAAGATCAGTTACTTGGGTTTGTTCCCAAGAGTTTGTTTTCTTTGCCTGTGAACCAGATAGAGCCATGCATGCAAGGCTTAGGGAAAAAGAAGACTTAGCCGTGTGGCTTGTTTTCTGCTTAAACAACTCTGACAGAACTCACACATTTTTAGTGTCTGCTGACACCTTTGCATTAGTCATCTTTGGAATTTACTCATCTCTCTGAGTGGTGCTGTAGCAATTTTTGAAGACTCTTAGTGTGGGTGGAGGACATCTTTATCCTTTCAAAATGAGTTGGTTTTTGAAGCAACCTAAACTCATTCAGAGTCAAGTTCAGGAAATAAGGTGAGTGTGCAAAGCAGATGACAGAGAGAAAAATCCAAGCAGAACAGTAATGAGATCAATTTTTTCCTGTGAGCCCCATGAACAGACCTTGAAGTTGATTTTAGTAGGGTATCATGGCAAGACTTTAGTCATCCTGTCAGGAACGGGATAAATGAGCAACCGTCTTCATGAGCAACAGTCTGAATGATCGCTCACTTTCAGTTTGTAAGTTTGTGGTATAAGTTATGAAAAAATCCTTCTATTTTAGAGCCATATTTACCAAAATAAGAAAGCAAGAAAAATAAATTCTAGGTTCTTAAAAAATGTCTTTCCCTGTTTATCCTAATGATTATTTGCATAACTTGGGTCAGTTTCTATACACCGAGTTTTCCTATATGCTGCAATTTTCCTTGATTCAAAAGCGCTGGAACATAGTTACTGTTCTTCTTAGAGACTTCTTGGGGGATCTCCAGTGGATCTGGATCACAACATGATCTTAATGGCAGATCACGTCTGAGAACTGTAGATAGAGTGCAGCAGGATACTGGAAAACAAGAGTGACCTTCCCGCTGTTAACCTCTAAATGGCTCTAATAGTCATCGTTTCCTTTATAGTATGAAGATCATGTATTACAGATGCCAATAAAAGTAGTAGAATTACAGGTTCAAAGACTTACATGTCTTAAGTGAGAATTAAAATTAATACCTGACAAATTCATACTTGGTGATCAAATAACAATAATAATAATAATAAATTTAATTAATTAAATTTTTCTAAAATTCAACCTCTAGTGTTTTTCTGATAACCATATTATAATATTTTAAGGAGAAAAGATTATCTGCAACGAACAGATGATTTAGATATTTGTCCTTCAAGAAACTGTTGGTAAGGTTTATTAACTGGATAATGTTGACAGGTAATGGGAGAAGTGAGCTTTCTTCATATTCCTAGTGTTTAAGTCCATGAGCCACCCTAACATCTCAGGATTTAATCAAGCTTTTCTATAAAAGCATGGTTGTCATAGCAAAACTGAAAACATGTCATTAAGTCACTAGTAAGATCCCTGTCACCATGGGTGACAATTTGGTGTGACTGGTGTAATTGTGAAGTTAATTACTGCAGCTAATGGAGGGCTTTGGCATGTGTGACTTCTTTCTGTCCTTCTGTGGGCCCTCCAGATCATAGTTTGGTGAGCTCTTACTACAGTAACCCGTCAACATGGACATAGACAAGAGGGCCATGTATCTGATCTCTTGAGAGTCACTTCTAAGAAGGCTTCAGTGTCAAACATGATACTCCCCATAGAGTCAGCTATTCTCATTTTTATAAAATAGATCCATATCCATAATTTGAAAATATTACTTTTGATAAAAATCATAATATTTGTATTAATTAATAGGCAAAAGGAATGTCTTCAAAGACAATCGATAATAACTGCACCTGGCAACTGTCAATACTTAAGCTTTTACATCTATGCGTGCAATATGGTATGCTAAAACCATCTTGTAAAATTTCTCCTGGAAACAAAGTGTCTTGTGATCACAACCATTTTCCCCCTACTCTCATAAAGCCAGTTTTAGCAGGAACATCTATGGTTGCTGTAAATTACTGAGGGACATCAAGTTTTCCATGTTCTTTATTATTATTTGTCATTATCATAATCATCACCACCACCACCATTGTCATGATCATTGTGTGTATATGCATATGAGGTATGTGTCTAAATATGAGTACTTACATGCTGGTGTGCTCATATGTCACAGCTAGCACGTGGACGTTAGAGGACATTTCTATATTGTTTCTCTCTTTCTAATGTGGATTCTAAGATTCAAACAAAACATATTAAGTGTGTTTACGAGCTAAGCCTACATTTTTTGAAGATGTGATCGAATAGCACAATGATCTCATATAAATTAAGAAGCCAAAGAAACCCTTTGGTATGAAATTAAAATAAGTGGTCTCTGATATTTGTTGAGAAAAAATGTCTTCTTCTTCTGATGTAACATGTACCAAATCTCAGCATGAACACTGTTCTCCTGCAGTGTTCTCTCTCTTTGCAGGCTGAACCAGAGTCCTGTTTTATGTGGTTCCTCCTATAGTGACTCTTGGATAGGGTAGAAAACAAAATAGTAGATAAATAAAACAATGCTTCTTTCCGTTGAATGTATTCTAGATCAATATGTTTGAGGGGAGAAAACGGTCTTTTAGTTCCCACAGCTGGTACAGAGATTCTCTTCAGAAGTAACTGGAAAAGGGTTGGGGTGAAATATGGGCAGCTACTGGCAACCTCGGGCTCAGATAAGATACAAGTAAAGGTTGTAACCTTGGTTTAAAACAGAAACCTGGAAGTTGGAGTAGAAATGAGATATAACATCATCACTTCAGATAAGATAATCAAGCAAAGCAGGTATGTTTTAGAATGTTAAAATAGAAGTGTAATTTTAAGTGGCATATAATTCTTTGTGACTGTTCATTTGAAAACAACATCTAAAGACTAGAGAACCATATATATCACATAACCCAATTTTGACTTAGGAGAAGTGATGCATCAGGACTCCATATGTATTCTTTTCCCCTGTCATAGTTCTGAGAGACTCTTCCTTTTCTACTCTTAGTAGAACGAGACCTGGCAGCAGTCCAGTGTTACAGGAGGGAAGACGTTACAGTACAGTGAATGTTTCTTGGAATAATCATAGCTATATGATTATTGAGATATCCGAAGTATGACAGGAGCCTGATATGGATATCTCTTGAGAGGCTCTGTCACTGCCTTACTGATACAGATGAGGATGCTTGCAGCTAACCATTGGACTGAGCTCAGGGACCCCAAAACAGGAGTTAGGGAAAGAAACGAAGGAGCTGAAGGGGTTTGCAATCCCATAGGAAGAACAACAATATCAACCAACCAGACCCCTCAGAGCTCCCATGGACTAAACCATGAACCAAAGAGTACACACAGAGGGACCCAAGACTCCAGCTGCATATGTAGTAGAGGATGGCCTTGTCAAGAATCAATGGGAGGAAAGGCCCTTGGTTCTGTAAAGACTCGATGCCTCAGTGTAGGGGAATGCTAGGGCAGTTTGGCAAGAGTGGGTGGGTGGGTAAATGGGGGAGCACCCTCGTAGAGGCAGGGAAGGGAGGTTCAGAGGGGAAACCTGGAAGGAGGATCACAAATAAAATGTAAATAAACAAAATAACCAATAAAAATTAAAGTAAAAAGAAAAAAGAAAAAGAAAATTACCTTTCTGTTACTGAAATATAGCTTTTGAGATTTAGAGTAGGAGTATATTTTGGAGACAGAAAGGAGATGTATATCATAAACCCCTTCCTTGTATTTCCCATGAAAAAGCAGGAGCTTTATTGAGAAGAGTGGAGCATGAATGGAATGTGATATTTAAGGGTATAGTACATTGCATTTGTAATTATACGAATTGCTGGGCAGTAGAATGAACAATTCCAAGTGGGATTATAGCACGCGGAAAGAGACAAGGGAAGGTCTCCCAGGCCAAATCCTCCAGGGAAACAAAAGCTTCCTATATCTTTGCCCCTAGGATATAGCTAGATAATAAGTGGTTCACACACATTTGCCACTGAGAGACCGTAGTACCAACTGAGAGATCACATGATGAGGGATGGAAGTAAGTTGTAAGTAATAATGATTGAATAAGTAGCTACAGATTAGAAATATATTTTAATCATATAAATAAATATAAAATAAATACATAGGTTTAGAATCTTTAGAAATTTAATGCATGTTGTACAAAAACAAGGGAAAAGAGTTAGAGTCAAAATAGATATAGGTTCCTACCTCAGCCCCAATGTATCCATTCACTGAGATCACACGTTTTGAGTTTTATTCAGAGTGAGAGGGATTAATATATCAGTGGAAATATAGGAATTTCGAGAAGTTAGTTGGGCATTCAGGTCATGGTGATCACAAAATTTTCTAGATAGATACATCCTGTTTCCTACAGTGCAGAGTGGAATAGACTGCTAAGTTAGCTTAAAAGTTGTTATGGGAAAAAAAAGCAGAGGAAAGAAATTAGAATTTTAAAAGAAGTAGACGCAACTGTTGTGATCGCCATTTGAAGTCTGGATAGAAGAAAATTGGTAGAACAAAACAGAAGTTTGAAAGAAATAAGAAATGATGGAAGAAGAGTGATTTCTCACAAGCCAACATAGGCTATTGACGGAAGAAAGGCATACCTGTGGTGCTGAAGATACAAAGATAAAAGAAATACAGTTTGTCTCTAGAGAAATTCAAGTTCCAGGGAAGGAGAAGACAATTCAATAATAATTCAGATGTAGAGAAACATGAAGAAGTGCTGGGGCCCAGAGGGAAGCATTTATCAGTCTTTTTACTTGCAAGTCCAAAGCTAGAACAAACTCAGAAGTAGAAGCATCCTCAGAAACTGCACACCCGAAAGGTGCTCGTTAGAAAACAACTTTATTTTATCGCCTGGCAATTTGTTTATGATCTTCTTTTCTTAAATGAAACTCAGTGTCTACCACAAACCTCATTCAAGTCACTAGCTATATCACTCTGGTTGAGCCATGTGTCCCAGTGTTTGGATCAGAAAATATCTGGCATAGAGTCGATACTCATTAACTATTTGTCACATGAGTAAAATACTAATAAAACTATTGATCTTACATACAGCTAAAGGAAAAGTATATTTATTTAGAAACCTTGGCAGGAATTTATTTTCTCATGCTCAAAATACTGATTTTTGTCTAATGTTCTGTCATGGAGCACATTGATTCATAGAGAGCTCATTGTGTTGTGAGAATTATTCAAAACTCCCCTTAAATCTCCTCAGCTATAATGAGCATTATCCTTGAATCATTATTTCTTCCTCTCTAAAATTTTTCACCCAGAGATTTGACATCATATAAGTCCAACTTGGAGAAACAATCCATGTTCTGTGATGAGGGACTTTCTCCAAATTAACTCCATCTATTTAGAATGTGTCTTTAAAAACAAAAAAGCCTGAAACACAAAAAAGAAACTCTTTACTTCTGAGAGAGTTATTCAGTTTTAGAAAATGGTTTCAATATTTGTCTTATTCAAATGTCTCTAAACAAGCGTTTAAGCTGTTGGGAATAGTTCACAGGCACGTTTGCCTTTTACTTGGATAACACAGAGCAATTGGGTCTTAAAATATTTAGACTTTGCTATGAAGAATTCTGTATACGTAAAAGATGTTTGTGTAAGATCTTGCTACCTTTATTCCAAGTATATGAAGAAAAATAGCCAAGACATAAGCCAGGGCCAATTCTCATTCACTCATTTCTCAACTAGAGTACCCACACTGTCAGAAGTTGTCACCTGCTGCTGATAGAATGAAGGTTAAGTAAGGAGCCATCCCTGGTTCTCTGAATTAGAACTTTCGGGAACATCTCACGGAGAAGCAATTCTTAAATTGGGAATTAAAGTGAGTAGAAAATTTCTAGCTGAATGAAAAGAACTTTTGTGGTAGAAGAAATATTATGTGCAAAATATAAGATTTGTGAAATAGCAAAGGATATTTATGTCTAAGGTGTTTAATGGATAATAAACCCAGGCTTGTACAGTGAATTGACAGATAAAATAATCAGCATTTTAATAAAAATCAGATGACATACTCTGGTATGCTGAACCCCTTGAAAGGAGACTCAGATCTATATTTCATAATTTAAGTAATGCAATGACATAGGCAAAGAGTTCATAGTCCATATTATGAATAGTTTTTTATGAGCAAAGTTCATTAAAATTCTTCTATCTGGCTATTTTTGATGTGTTAGTTCTCCATGAACTATAACAGAATACCCGAGATGATGAACTTAGAAGGAAGACAAGATTATTAGGGCTTACACTACTAAATCCCTAAGTGCCTAGATAGCTTGCTCCACTGTTTTGAGGCCAAGCTGAAACAGAATGTCATGCTATAGGGCAAATGGTGGAGAGAAACTGCACCCCTAATGACAGTTAAGAAACATATGTGCACGCATACATACACACATACACATGTACTCACACACATGGGGATGCACATACATGTTCATACACACACTTACAAACACACACACTGTGTGTGCAGAAACACAAACACACATACATGGGGACGGGTTAATGGGACCTCAGTACCCTCTTTGAGGTGATGCCCCTAATTGCTTAACATCCTTTCACAAACCCTACTTTTGTTACATCACCTTTAACATGTCTAAATAGTGCTAGGCTAGAGATTAATCACCATAAACAATTGTAACTAATTTTGTGAGTTTTTTTTCCAAACATTTCCTCTAAAAAGAATACATAACCGGTATCTTATACATTTCAGAGCAGAAAAATTAAGCACAGAAGATGAGTGATATAAATTAATTGACAAATAATACAAACTACTACCTACCATCTGAACTGAGGCCACTTGTCAGTACAGTAGGATCTGCTACTATCATGTAAGTTTTCTTGCTCAGTAGAAGGATAAACAAGAAATGCAGTGTGGGCGAAGAAGCAATCTACAGGCCCAGTACCAAGAGAATCATAAGACTTAAGAGCTGGAAAGGGTCATAATCACTCTTCCTTGAATAATTTTATTATTGAGGATCACAAGCCATGGTTCCTCTCACTATGTGATTCCTCTTGTGACTGAGTCTGAGCACACTTTTATTTTGGCAAGAGCCTA
The DNA here is from genome assembly GCF_021556685.1 of Rattus norvegicus. NCBI lineage: Eukaryota > Metazoa > Chordata > Mammalia > Rodentia > Muridae > Rattus > Rattus norvegicus. The sequence goes on from NC_141535.1 coordinate 55,431,518, forward strand.
TAAAAGGGCATAGGTGAGCCTTGTAAATACATTGAACTCTACCATGGGCTCAGACTCTGACCACTCTGTTGAAAGACTCTTACATAAAAGGAAACAGTGCAGGGGAATATGGGGGAGCAGTAAGGGGGATTTATAGGGGGAATACCCCTATGGGGGAGGGGAGGGAATGGGGGCTTATTAGGTTTCCCTCTTTCAGCATCCTTTCAGTATGGATTTTCCTCATCAACTCGGTGTCTTTACTGAATTTTAGTTTCATCTCTTAAATTCTGTTAAGCTCTTTGCTTCTGTACTCTTGGAGTACATCATGTCTCCTCTGAGTTGCTGGAACACAGCTATAACTGTTTTGTTTTGAATTATTTGTTTGAAAACTTTTCCAAGTATTCTCATTGACTTTCATTACTATAAGATTAGTAATTTTGGATTAGAAGGGTCTATTTTTTTATGTTCTGTTTCTTTCCTTGGATTTGTGTACCTGTAATTTGTTGACTGAGTCTTTCTTTCCTCTCCTTTTTAATTTAAGTCACCTTTCTTCTTTTGGTGAAGCTGTCTCCAGTGTTTGGGAGAGGATTAAATTATTGTAGGGCTGAATTTCATTTCTTCTATGAGACTTGTATTCAAGGCTGTAGGTTTATTATTCTGCTCTGAGAGTTCGCCATTATCTGCAGTAACACAGGGTCAGTAACTCCTGGCTTTTCCTTGTGTCTACTACATTTGGTGTGAGTTTCTGTGTCCAAACACCCATCTGTGGGCTAGCTCCAACGAGACACCTGCTTCCACATCCTTCCTCTCGGTTCTAGGATTCATTATGTCTGGACACATTACGCTGGGTCACCTGTAGCCCCTTCTCTGGATTTTCAGTTTCTTTTTTGTGGAAACCTTGGCACCTTACCCTATGTTAGCACTGATCTCTTCCTTGAGTCCACAGATGCTTCTGAGTGCTGTAGAACTGCTGGGAAGCTTCTGGGTGCCTTGACCTATGTCACTTCTGGATAGTTCTGGAGCTGCAGTTGGGTCAGCAGCTTCTGGCCTGTGTTGTGAAATCTGTGCTGTGTTGACACCTTACTATGAGTCCTTTCTGGGTCCTTCCCTGCATCTGCAACTTCCAACAGACATAGTATGATTTGTATACCTTTGGTGCTCAGGTGCCTTCCACTATTTTTTTCATAGAAAAATTAAAGAAATCTAATGCTTTGGACAAGATTCATTCTAAAAATAGTACTTTTTCTAAGGATTTGGGACTTCTTTGATAGTTATAAACCATAGCACCATCCCATTTAACATTTTCCCCAATCCCTGACACAATGTTTTAAATATAATTTCTTGAATTGTGTCCACTGTAAAAGAAGAAATTTTCTTTTTAATAGAACTTTTCACTTAAACTGGTGATAAAGACAAGAAAACATATCATATTATCAGTCCCGAATTATACAAACAACCCAAGTAAACAGCAACAAAGCTCTATAAAGGAATTCACAAAGTGAAAGATCTGGGAGCACGGTTTTAGGTGTGCAATATGTTTGACAGAGATTCAGAGCAGTTTTCTCGGAAAAAAACTGCTGTGTGCAATGCTCTGCTTCATGGAGCTCGCTGGACCTTTATTCAACCACCTCTTCCAGGATGGGAACTGCTCCAGGCACACGTTCAAGTACCTATCTATGAATAGCAATAACCCGAGTTTTCTAATTCTTGTTATACGCTTGTATTAGCCAGGGTTTTATTCTCTTAAGTGTGGTTTTAAAATATTTTTATTGGCTAGTCTGATTCCTCCATGTCTTGGAAACTCCTTTTTCTGCGAAATCTTCCCAAGTTCTAAGAAAGAATCTCATGAAAATATCTATTATCCTTAGCAAGATGGAGCAATATCTGATTCTGTATTTTCATGTCATGAAATAGAAAGATAAATCAACAAATAAATAAAATGGGAAGAAGTACACATGGAGGAAAGATGGTCAAACAAAGACCAGAAATACAGTATACAGTACATGGAGGTGGGGTGTTTCAGTAAACACAGCTCTCTTACATATCCCTTAGTTCTGATGCTCGCAAGCCTGAAATACATACATTTCACTTTCATTGAATAAGCATAGAGCACAAACTGAAGTAATGAAAGAATTGGGTTCATCAAGAGAGGAGAGAAGAGCCTATACCAGGTTTAGGGAAGTCCAAGTTTTTAATACCCACAAAGGAAGTGGCTTTGAACAATTTAAAAATAACAGTACGTGAATAGCTTTATGCAACAGTATACAGAAAACTGTCAAATTTAAACAATGCAGAAACGTTACTCTTTATACTTTGGAAAGTAAAGAAAATAAGCTACCCTTTATATTTACTGCTAATTTATTTGATAAAGATGACATAGTTTACAGGTCAAAGGTTCAGGTTCTGAAGCCCCTCTGTCCCTTCAACTTAAACATGCTTTTATATTGAAGGATCTATAAACTTGATCAAGAGAGAACTGTATCCAGAGAACAACATAATGCAAAATAACATCAAGGTAACATAATGGTGTAAACTTCTGGTACAGGAGACATAACTAGGGTCTTCATCAACTTCATCAACCCTCATTGAACCATCCATAGACAGAGATTTTTCTCAGCTAAGCAGGTCAGAAAACACAATAAAGGTTTGTATTTATTTTCTGTAACAAGCGCTGCATGTTTACTGAGACTTTCCTATTTGCCCTGGGATTTGAATACAGAATACAGCTAGTGCAGGAGGCCCAGTAATCAGAAGCCAAAAGAACAGCCATGGTACTCAGGCTTTGCAACTGTAGAAGGGTTAACAGACTCCACAGCCCACATAATTATGCAATAAACAAGGGTGATGGTTTAATGCTTTGTGGCATTTTCTTCCTCAACTGTACTCTCATGTCTAACATTTCAAGTGCTGTTAAAACTTTCCAAGTAAAAAAACCACTCCTTTAATCTCTTATGCCAGTTCATCTGGGGGAATGTAGGGTGCTTTGCTAAGCCCTTGAACTCTATGGGTGTACCTGTGCAACACTGGATTTACTATAGTTGCTACAATTCAGACAAAAGTTGACTTATTAGAGATGAGGCCCCTTAGCAAGCATGTGACAGGAGTTAGTATAACAAAACATTAAATAATTTTGCTTTGATGGTTTTCCCAAGAGGGTATGACCATCTTGCATTTTGAATCATTTCTTTTACCATGCAACTCTCCTTGGGAGCCTTTTAATGATCAAGATGACATTTTTCATTTTGGATGTCTGGTTTCTTTTCTGTTTTTTAGACCGTGTTTAGTTCTCCCATTACCCCCAATGAGTTCAGCTAAGCTTTGTAAAAAGAAAATCTTGCATTGGAAATGAGAAATAGTATAGGAACACTTTTGTGACCACTAAACCAAGTATTTAATAGGGACGTTGCAAACACACAGCTGGCAACAAAGAAACATCTGGAATCTTTTAAATTCTTTCACTAATGAGCGCTACTGGCCGATGGATTCTGTCAGTGGGTAAGTCTAGTCAGCTGGTAATTTTGACTTAAGTGTTTCAGATTCAGTTACTAAATGAGCAGAGCTCATTTTTTGATATATGATCATTATTTGATGATTTTTAGATCCAGTGACTTTCTGTGGCCCTTGGTGGGCTTCCTGTAGCTTAGTACTGCCATATTTTCTCTCAAAGACATGGCTGGTCAATGGTTTAAGGGATGAGTAGGATGAGCATGTGGAATACAAAGCATTTTTAGAACAGTGAATTGGTAATAAAAGAACAATGGATTTAGGACACTATGCATCTGAGAAAACCCATTGAACTGTTCAACTCTCAATGGAGATGGATGTAAATGGAACCTGATGGACATTAGTTAGTGATAGTAACTAACTATTGATGGACTTATCAATGTACCAGATATATCATGCTTGATGTTACTCACTGAAAAAAACAATGAAGGAATATATAGGCACTCTCTGTGTTGTATACCTTTTTAACTTAAAATTACCTTGTAATAGCATATTAAGAGTCCATTTATGCTGGCGAGGATGTGGAGAAAGAGGAACACTCCTCCATTGTTGGTGGGATTGCAGACTGGTACAACCATTCTGGAAATCAGTCTGGAGGTTCCTCAGAAAATTGGACATTGAACTACCTGAGGATCCAGCTATACCTCTCTTGGGCATATACCCAAAAGATGCCCCAACATAAAAAAAAGACACGTGCTCCACTATGTTCATAGCAGCCTTATTTATAATAGCCAGAAGCTGGAAAGAACCCAGATGCCCTTCAACAGAGGAATGGATACAGAAAATATGGTACATCTACACAATGGAATATTACACAGCTATCAAAAACAATGCCTTTATGAAATTCATAGGCAAATGGTTGGACCTGGAAAACATCATCCTGAGTGAGGTAACCCAATCACAGAAAAACACACATGGCATGCACTCATTGATAAGTGGCTATTAGCCCAAATGCTTGAATTACCCTAGATGCATAGAACACATGAAACTCAAGACGGATGATCAAAATGTGAATGCTTCACTCCTTCTTTAAAAGGGGAACAAGAATACCCTTGGCAGGGAATAGAGAGGCAAAGATTAAAACAGACACAGAGGAACACCCATTCAGAGCCTGACCCACATGTGGCCCATACATATACAGCCATCCAATTAGACAAAGATGGATGAAGCAAAGAAGTGCAGGCCGACAGGAGCCGGATGTAGATCTCTCCTGAGAGACACAGCCAGAATACAGCAAATACAGAGGCGAATGCCAGCAGCAAACCACTGAATAGGATCCCTGTTGAAGGAATCAGAGAAAGAACTGGAAGAGCTTGAAGGGGCTTGAGACCCCTTATGAAAAGCAATGCCAAGCAACCAGAGCTTCCAGGGACTAAGCCACTACCTAAAGACTATACATGGACTGACCCTGGACTCTGACCTCATAGGTAGTAATGAATATCCTAGTAAGATCACCAGTGGAAGGGGAAGCCCTTGGTCCTGCTAAGACTGAACCCCCAGTGAACGTGATTGTTGGGGGTAGGGCAGCAATGGGGGGAGGATGGGGAGGGGAAAACCCATAAAGAAGGGGGAGGGGGAGGGATTAGGGGGATGTTTGCCCAGAAACCGGGAAAGGGAATAACATTCGAAATGTAAATAAGAAATACTCAAGTTAATAAAAAATTTTTTAAAAAAAGAGTCCATTTATTGTATCAAATATTTAATCTCAATCAGGGGTTTCTACCCTGGCTCTGATCATTCAGTTCCCAGGTAAAAGACACAAAGCGTTTATCCTTATAATAAGACTTAATCAGCACTAGAGTTGGGCAGATATCCATCTTCGATGCTGTTATGTCTACTTCTGAGCTAATAGCTCTGGGATAGGATTTGCCATATTCCATCTAGCCACTCTTACTCAGAATGGCCAGCCCTCATAGCCGATTCTCACGATCATTTACCCCATGTCATCTCCTCCTCTCTCCACTGTCTTCTACTTCACAGTCCTCAGAACCTAATCCCAGGAATCTAAATCCCATCTACCTCTCTTCTGCCCAGTCATAGGCTGTAAGCATCTTTATTCAACCAGTAGTTTTAAATTAGGAGCAAGGTCAGATTGCATTACCTCGTGAACAAGAGGATTCTCTCACCCCGTCACAACCATGGCCATATTTAGCATTACAACATATGGAAACAAACCAAACCTCAACATCCATCTATTTATATTGAGTAAAATAAATATACAGCAAAAATAAATATGAGAGTTAGTAGGGCCTAGGTTAAAAAAAACTTTAAAAGTTCGTAGCTTTATTAATTTGAAAAATGTGTGTACATATGTATGCAAGTATGTGTGTTTGCACAACATAGTGGAAACTTACAAGTATGTTTGGCCAAATGTTGTAAAGATGCCAACAGGTTGAGCTGAATAAGAGATTGGACTCAGAGTTCAGTGGGACCGCATGAATATTCTGTAGGAATTCTTACCATGCTGCCCTTTAAGCAATTGCTTTATAACACTGGAGCAGCTAACGTTAGGCAAAATGTCCCCTGCATGGTGCTGTCAAAGAGAACGCCTTCTGGGCAGAATTGTAACTCTATTTCAGGGTAAAAACAATGCATGGGGGAAGCTTGATCATTTTCCACCTGATAAATCTGGTGGCAAGTCCTCGAAACATGGCATGCTCTACCGTCATATCAAGTAACAGTTAGCTCTAGCCACCGGTACAAATTAGAAACTCTCAAAGACAGTGTCCATGTGCATAAATCATCTCATTTTGGGAATAATCCAATATTGACTCACCTCTGCGAGAAAAGAAAATACCCAGCTCAGTGGGCTAAAACCCACCCTAATGTAAGATCTCACCGAGCTGCTTAGACTCCGTCTGTACCTACCACTGCGATTTTTAACGACTACCTTGGGTTTCTGAATATTTTGTTAGTCCTGCACACAGATAGAGGCTACCAGATTGTGGGTTATGTAAGGACAGAGAATAGTCTACTTTGATGCACCATCAACTCTTCTCTAGAGTCAGTGCCCAGAGCAGATGGGCACTGCGCATGTATTAAAATGAATGACTCACTATGTTAGAGTAATGTAGTGCAAACACAGTAATCAATTATCTGAAGTAAAGAAGAATTAACATTTTAAAAACATGGTATGTTCTGTCTCTTTTAGGGAGCTTTTCCTAAAAGATTGAGGAGTTGAACAGAGAAATTTCTACTGGGAATTTAGAAATTTTCTTTTTAGCCATCACTGTTAGTTTCTTGCACATAAGTGAATGACATCCTGTCATAGGCATCAATTGCTTTTCCTTGTTTCATAACAAAAATAATTTCTAGACACAACAGTGAGCTAAAATAAAATTACAATCATAAGTTAATGACAATTACTCTACATAGAGAACTTGTAAAATATCTGCTAAATGACAAGATGAAATGAATATTTCATTCTGGAAGTTAGTATTTCCTTAGTTGATTGATGACTTTGGTCATTTTGAACTCAAATTTTCACTTTGCTGTAGAAAAGTGACAGAAACCTATAACATGTTTCACTTGAATAAGAGATGACAAAATTAGGAACATTAATCGTTGATCCTTTTTTTCCTAGAAATACATTATATTTCTTTTGGTTGGCTTGGCACTTAGTGTTTTGATCAACTACGTCAATACACCATTGGTGTATTTTTCCTTTTCTGTCTGTGTCTACAGAGGGGGCTGCGATTGCTTAATGGTTATTCCTAATGCTTACCCTTTGTGGACAGTAGTTTATCATCCTTGTTTTAGAATTTCATCTGAAATCATTGCTTTAAAACAAGCCCATTAATTCTGAAGACCAATTTAAGAAGATTATTTCTTCAGTTCAAGATAATGTGTGCCAAGTGGAGAAGCATTCATTGCACTTAAAACCTAGAGAGCAAATTCAAGCGGGCAAACTGTATCACTTATTATTACTATGATGGCAATAAGACTTTCCTTGCTTATCTAAAGGCGAAGTAGATGACTCAGATGCAGAACAAAATCTTTTCAAACACACACACATTGTTGAATTCAGTTTAAGTCAATCACACAATGCTTGAAATTGTTTCCTTGTGGCTAGCAAACAGAAAGCTTGGGCTTTAGGAATACGTGTTTTGATATGGCTGTGTTTTGACACATTTTCATTGGGGCCACCAAAACGTCAGCATTCTCTGTTAGCTGACTGTGTGTTTTATTTTCGCCAGGTTAAAGCATATTGAATGTTCATTGCAACTAAAAATGTTTTCAGTCTCGACACTATGTGGCAGTTTTAAATTATTTCCATCCAAAGCTTTGGCATGTGGATTCAAACTGAGTTTAGTAATTTTTGGGATGGTACACCATGGAACTTCCTGTTGGGACTATAAGCCTTGACTTAGCTTTAGAATTGAGTTGACATTTCTTTTATGCCCAGAAAGAGACACTTAACTTTGCATATAAACAACTGATTTTTCCTTTGGCCATCATTTGCAAAATATTTCTCAGGTACATGAAGCTATTTTGTTTGTGCTGGAATTGATTTTTCTCTGTTTATGTAACAGACATTTTTGAAGCAAAACCAAGTAGATTTCAAATAATCATAAAATCTTTAAGCTGTCTGGAAAGGACGGTGCTTTCTTTTAAAGGAAGAGGCACAGTTTTAACACTTCTACTCTAACTTTCTATTACCATTGTGATATATAGAATGTTCTTTATGCCCCTGTCTATTTAGCAGCCTAGAAAATGAATGAGATACCCAAACAAGCAAGAGTAGTTGGGACATATTCTCAGAACATTTATGTGACATTGCAAGAAGTACAGGTAGGTGACTACCATATTCTTCCAAAAGCCATAAAACATGAACACCCCATGCTTGTATGCAGTAAATATTCATATTTAAAGTTGCTGATCTTCCAGTTTTTAGAACATAAAGATTTCTAGGTCTCATTTATTATCCTTGCCTTTGTCTAAATTTTCCTTTTAACATGGTTTTTTAAATGAAAATCAAAGGAAATGCCATTGGCTAATGTACTTATATAAGTAAAAATTTTTAACTTATTGGAATAAATAGGTACATTAAAATTTCTTACATGTTTGGGGTTTGCAATTAATCATCTTGTTCACTTGCGTTTATGTTATATTTATGCTTCATTTGGAGGTTTTGTTTCTGTTTGGAATTTTCTTTCTCTAATAGTTTTATTGACTGAACATATTGCAATTATAAGCCAAGATAAATAATGTGATCTCAAAATAGGAAATAGCATATCGACATTAAATTTACAAAGCATTCTAGACGTCTCAGTTTAGTTTGAAAGATATTCAGCGACACAGTTTATAGTCCAAGAAGACACATTTTGTGAACGTTCATCTCCATAATGACTTTCCTTTTCACTCCAACTGCTTTGAGGCCTAAATGTTCTGTACTATTTTTAATATGTTTAATGAATAGAGTAATCAAAAATGTAGTTTCATTTTAGATAGTATAAACAACATTATTTTCCAGAGAATCATCCATTCTTTAAATTTGAAGTAGAAAAGTTAGTATTTCATTCCAAATTCTCTTCTGGGCTTAAACTTCAGCACTTAGGCAAGCCCTCATAACTAACAGCCCATTTGTCACACCTGAATCAAATGAGCCAGTGGCTTAGGTAGCTAAAGGGTTTCTAATGTGTGCTAACCTAGCTGGCTTTTATGACTGTAGCTCAGTCAGTGAAAGGTCATGTGGAAGAGTGGATGCAGTTCAGGTACTCATTCCCGAAGGAAATCCTTATCTAGTTCCTCAGACTTGTGTTAGAAGAGTCAGATGAAAAGGCAAGTGTTCACTAGACCAGAGCAATGACTAAATATAATGTATTACCGAGACTGGGATGATGTGTTCTTGTGGATGGTGAAAACTCCAAAATGAAGAACATTTATCAACTCATACCTTGAACAAAAGCATATGATAGATGAAGCCAGATTTAGTGGCATAGAACTTACCTGTAATCACAATACTGGGTTTTTGGGGGCAGGGCCAGAGAGGAGTTCTGAAAGTTCCAGGTTTGCTTGATCTACTTAGAATGTTAAGTTCTGTGCCAGCTTGGGCTACATATCCACAAATAAAAGCACAGCAACAATAAAATAATCAGAGAAGGGAGAGGTGAAGAGAGGGTGAGGAGAGAGAGAGAAACAGATAGAAAGAGATGGAGAAATACAGAGAGAGAGAGAGAGAGAGAGAGAGATACAGAGACAGAGAAAGCACATAGCTAAGAGTAAAAATAGCTTTACCAGTAGCTATTTGGCACCTAAGACATACTGAACTTGTTCACAGCCGCTAGGTACAGTATGAGCAAGATGGCCCTATCTTCATTTAGAATTTTAGCAGCATGAGGGAGATTCCCCCAAATATAAAAAGAATAATGAAAACCCTCCATCTATGACATTAACTATTTCCTCTACCATCTTTCATGGCCTCCTAATGCATAGTAGACATGTTGAATGAACCAATAACAAAATCCAATTGCACTCAGTGAAAGGGACAATTTGCAGGCAAGAACATTTCTAGTTTGTATAATCCCAAGTAATAGATCTCTTTGTATCGAATTTGCAGGTGTCTCATAATTTTCAACTAAGTTCACCCTCACAATCATGTCTTAGCTTCTTCATTACACTGAGCCGCAGTGAGGAATTCCTGTTTCTATGTGTTGTACAGGAAGGCTCCGGGACCTGCAGACACAATGCAAGTAGGACTCACACTCTTGGGATCAAAACGGTCATCCTAGTCAGGAATCACCCTGTAGCATTCTAGATCCTGGTAGTTCTGAATTATGTGAGTAGCCTAGTAATGTGCAGTCAGGTTTCAAGTCGAGTCAATTCTTCATAATTCTTAAGTCAATTTTATATCTTCCACTGATGTATTTTTCTCCTGACTTAGCTAGCTCCGAAGGCATCAATGTGACTATGAAAAGTAGACCTCCATTAGGAGGTATCGCAAAGAGCAAGTAGAGGTTTTTGACAGCAACACATTTTATATTTATTTATATACTTATATATATATATGTATATATATATATATTTAGACCACTTTATTTTGGCATATCATTAACAAAGACTTCTTGTCTTTTTTAAACATTATTTCAAAACCTTTTATCTTCTAAAATGGAACTGAGTGCCAGGAATAAGACCAGTTATGAAATGCATTCTATTATTAGTAGCTGAGAATACCACACACTTGACGATAGTTTCAAATGATTTCTACTTAATGGCATCCGGTGGGACCTGAGTTCCTAATAAAATTAGCAACACAGTTATTTAGGTTCCTTCCTGCTGGTTTTGACTTTTAGTTTGAAAGTGTTTATTAATTCCTTCCCTTGAAACTAGCAGAATCTCCTTAAAATACTTTCCTGTTGAAGAAACTTAATGCCTTAGAAGAAGAGTCTCCTGTAGTCTACCCTTTCCCTAAGGGTAATCGTATCAGTTAATGAGCAACTGCCCAAAGCAAGCAGCACACAGTGGCTTTCACAAGTACTGCTGTCTAACCCACCACTAACCTCTCTGGGTGAGTGGTTTGCAAATGTAAACATCGGCTCTTGATTTTTGGTCTGAACTGGAAATTTGATCATATTCTAGTCTAAAACAAAACAGGGGAGGGGAAGTTTTTTCAACTTATGTTAATTAATGAAACCTGAATGTGTTGCTTATTTTCATCATAAGTCATTTAACTGAATCATTGTGCAATATCATATGACCTGATCTTCGACACACTAAGTAGACTTGTGTGCAAAATTTAGTTGTTAGAGGGCGAATAATACTGAATGCTAATCTCTGTCAATGCGAAACCTCCTGAGTATCTCAGAGTAGCATGACCGTGAGAGTCAAATTGAGAGAGACAGAGACAGACAGACTGGGGGATGGGGGAGGGGGGGCGGGAGGAGGGAGAGGAGAGAGAGAGATAATTGAAGCAATTTAAGATTGAAGAAATGACTCTTAAAATTTTGGGCGTATACCACATGCAATGCAGATGCATCCAACCAGAAATGCTTCTTGGTATTTTCTTTCTTTTTTTATTGGATATTTTCTTTATTTACATTCAAATGTTATTCCTTTTCCTGGTTTCCCCTCCAGAAACCCCGTATCTGTCCCCCTTCCCCTGCTTCTATAAGGGTGCTCCACCACCCGCCCACCCACTCCCTCCCTCCATCCCTGGCATTCCCCTACACTGGCCATAGAGCCTTCCCAGGACCAAGGGCCTCTCCTTCCATTGATGCCTGACAAGGCCCGTCCTCTGCTACATATGAGGCTGGAGTCATGGGTCCCTCCATGTGTACTCTTTTGTTGGTGGTTTAGTCCCTGGGAGCTCTGGGGGGTCTGGTTAGTTGATATTGTTATTCTTCCTATGGGGTTGCAAACCCCTTCAGTTCCTTCAGTCCTTAAAACAGGAAAATCTAAAACACAGTGTTGCTAACATTGTTAGGAACATGTGTCCCATTGGAAGCTTGGAATTTCTATGTAAGGTTCCCCTGATTCTCTCTATAGGCCAGTATCCTTCCTTCTCTTCTATCCACAGTCAATTCAAAAACTTTTTTTTTTCCGGAGCTGGGGACCGAACCCAGGGCCTTGCGCTTCCTAGGCAAGCGCTCTACCACTGAGCTAAATCCCCAACCCCAAATTCAAAAACTTTTAAAGATTTTCCCCTGTCAATCTCTGAAATAATCTAGGATTGAAAATGCTTTGTTATGCAATAGGTTTTATTTTACCTTTTAGGGTTATACTCATAGCATTATACATCATTTCAGGGGGAAAATGGGTTTAATTTAGGAATTAGAATTAAATAAAATTAATTAAGCAAAAGATCTTTTAGGACCACAATGTCAAACATTTCTCTGAAGCACACTAGACATTGTTCCAATGCTTCTATTTCATAACCTAGTCTATGTTCAACAGCTCTTGGAATCAATAGCTTCTTAATGACTTTGTTAAGACTGCTGTGAGCAGCAGCCTGAGGAAAAACGACATGGCCTTTATACCATCTTGCAAGCCCTGTTTCTTTGTTTTCTATAAGTATAGTCTCACCAAGCGACTGGTTAGTTTTCTAATCAAATATTGACATAAACATATGACTGCAGTTTTTTTTAAGTAATTAGACAATCTTCCCTTATTCACTGCCATTGTCTCTCAGTAGCACCCAGGGGATGCGAACACGGGCATCTGACAGCCTCTGACAAACCCTCACTCCTAACAGCTGGAACTGCCTGCCATGGGTTCCAGCCTCCGTATTTCTCACCAGTTGTTGCTCTTCTGTTTTTTAGCCACTAAATAGTCTTGTGATCACACTGAGAGCTTTCCTTATAGTTCTATGTGGATGAGCTAAAGGAGAAGTCATAAGGTAGAAAGCTTGTGTTGCCTCTCCTAAGAGTGGAGCTGCTTCTTCTCTATCCTTCCCTCTCATCAAGGCAAAAACCAGCGTGAGGTGCTCAAGAGAAGTTAGACTGTCAGGAGGAAGGTACTGATGGAATGGATAAGAAATGTTCAGAACCAAGGGGAGAAAAGAGTAGGCTTTCATAATTATTTATAGGACATTAAAAACCATGAAATACTATGGAGCAATAAACTTGGGTAATCTTATATAGTATTACAGTATATAGTATTATATACTGTATATAGTATTAATTATAGTACGGGATGGTTCAAGTGTAACTTTAATGTAAAAAGAAAAAGTGCTACAAACCATGTTTCAGAAGAGGTCTTAGTAGAAAAACAGACTAATTTATATTGAACAAAATACTCACCAAAAATTTTTCTGCCTTAGATGTATGTTTAGAAGTTAAATTTTCCATTATGAATATTAAAAGGACCAGATGATGGAGACAACTTGCTGGTCTGTACATCCATGGTAGACAACCGCATCACCTTTTATGTGGTGTTTTAAGGAACTATAGATAAAGTGGAATGGCCAGAAGGATGGACAGAGAAGGTTTTCAAATTTATTTAAAGAAAGGAAATCGGATGTTTTAGGACAGAACAGGGATGCTATTTATGGTAGGAATAGAATACTAATTAGTTTCAGAATATAAAAGAATACTATGCTAAAGAATAGACTTGTTCTGAGTAAAACCGAGTTGGGTTATTTAATTGACAAAAAGAACCTTACGAGTGTAGGAGTGATCCAAAGCTGGAAAGCTCAGTTTCAATAGGCTAAATGACTCCAAAGATGCAGATATACAGCAATGTCAAGCCCATGAAAATAATGCTGCAGGAATACAGAAGTACTGTGTGTGTAGGTGCCTGGAGGTGGCTTATGAGCTTTTGTGTATGTGCACATAACGTGTACAAACATGTTATGATGTGTTAGAAATGGGAGGATGCTCTTGGATCACATAAGTTTTTTGAATACCATATTAAGACATGGAAATAAGTTATACATAATCTTAATATCCCTAATAAAATAATAGGTTTCATTGAATTTTATGTAAATAATAAAGGGACATCATTTCTAACCATTTAACCATTTCTAACCCATAATAAAGGGACATCATTTTCTAAACCAACTTGATTAATGAAACTTTCATCTTGGGAATATCTTCTCTTTTCTCCTGATGCAGTTTTTCCAACTGAATTAAGTTTAGGAAAGAGTTTTGTAGAGATTGTAGTCAGAGATTATAATGGTATTAAGGTACATTTAAGCCTGGTTTCTTTATGATATTTCAGAATGAGATGAGGTTGTATGTAGGAAGAAGGGGCCAAACAAGACACAGATATGGCATCTTTATGGTTTGATACACTTGTCATATATTAGTATAGTCCTCAAGGATGCCAGTGTAGCTAAAAATGAAAATGGGCCTAAGTTAAGAAATGTTTGGTAGCATAATGTCCTAAGATATTAAGAATAAATTGCATAGTATAATGTAGTTTTCTAACTTAGACTGAGTTGTAAATTTGTTATCTCCTGGACTACATAAGGTTGATTTTCTAAGATTATTGTCAAGAAGAAATTATAAATAAATACCCAGTGAATACTATTTTCCTGGAGTATAGATGACATCATCCTATCCTTACAGCTGTAGGTGTCACTTATTAGAAGAGAAAAGAATAAAGAAATTACTCTTGAGTATCTTCCAGGGTTGCATGGACCCACAAATTCACTGTCATTAACACCTGGGTTATTATGATCAAATTAAGTTTGGCTTGTGTTCATTTCTGCCTGGTATAATTTCTCTAAGGAATGTGAAATTTTACAAATTTAAGTTTTTGTTTCCTTTTTACTTTTTGAGATAGCATTATAATTAGATCATTTCACCTTCTCCTAACTCCCTCCCATAAACTCTTCACAGTTCTCTTTCAAATTCATTTTCCCTAATTATTGTCACATGCATGTATATGCATGTACTTTCCAATATATCTCCTGGAGTGTCATTTGCCTGCGTGTTTTCATGGCTGTACATTTGGTATTAAATGACCAGTTGGTATATTTCCATGAGGAAGCCATTTTTCCCCACTCTCCACATTCCTTAATTACCTGCAGTTCTTTGTGTAGGATTGTGGGCTTAATGGGCTTTCTGCACCCACATTAGCATGTCTACTGTTGCTGCCCATGTTCAGTTCATATTTACTTGGTCAAGTTGGTGAGATTTTATTAGTGCAGCTTCTGAGATTCCTAGAACACAGCATCTCACCAAAAACTCCCTGACCCTGTGGCTCTTGCTGGTTTTTTCTGTCCTCTCTTTTGTAATGACCCCTGAGCCTTAGTCACAGGAGTTGTTTTCTGTATGTATGCACTGGGTTGGGGCTCTCCAACAATACCTATGATTTGTTATAGATTTCTGTAATGGTCTCTATCTATGGCAAAGAGAAGTTTCCTTGCTGAGAGGTGAAGACTGCCATCACCTGTGGGCAAAAGGACAAAAATTTTAAATGGATTTAGGAATCCCACTGACTTAGTAAAGTGACAGTTGTAAGTTTTCCTCCAAGATCCATGACTTTTCTAGCTCTGGGTAGCTAGGTAGATTTCTAGTACTAGGCATGATTACAGGATATATATGCCTCTCCTAAAATTGAACATCTGATATGGATTTAATAATTATGCTCATCTTTCAAAGGGTGTATCAGAAACATGAAGATGGATAGAGTACTAGACATGAAACCCTGTGATATGGTCAATTCTACTCATTTCTTCTAGGAGGACTGGACTGGAGTGTTTACAGGCCAGCTTAGAGATCCCAAGTCTCTCTTACATTATTCTTTAGGTGCACAGAGAGAAATCCTAATACAGTGGTTATCAACTTTCCTAATGCTAACACCCTTTAATACAGTTTCTTGTGTTGTGGTGACCTCCATTCATAAAATTATTTTCATTGCTATTTCATAACTAAAAATTTGAAAAATATGAGTTATGAGTCATAAAATAATTATCTGATATGCTCATGATCCTAGGCAATTCTTATGAAAGGGTCAAAGATCTCTGGAAGGGGTTGCGACCCACAGGTTGAGAACATTGGTCCTAACAAAAGCCTGAGAGAAGACTTTCTGGTCACTGCCAGGAATAACTTGCTTTTTCAAGCCTTGCAGCTTTTTCAGGAGAAAACAAGGTCCATGTAAGTCTGGGCAGCCCATAGCACTGGACATAGATTTAGTTTCTTTCCGGCAACAATTTTCAATCTTACTGACCTCTCTCCATTTGCATTTTCACAATTATGAAGTTATTTTTGCTTCTGGAGCTTGTCACTTTTATAAGTCTATCTTAGTGACCAGTATAAATGAAGGAGTAACTTCATAATCACAGAAAGCCCTCCATCTAAATTAAAGACTTGTGGGTTGACTCCTATAACAGATCCTAAGATGCTTGGACTTCAGAACAGAAGGCTTATTCCAAAGTCAATTGAGATCAATTCTTATGGGAGATTGAACAAAACAGAATTTTGAGGAAGAAACTAAACTGTGATGTCATTAGAACAAAGCCTCAGCCAAACTTTCCAGAAAACTGGAGCTGCGATGGATATTTTGGATCGACCTACCTTGAACCAATTGCACCTATCCACCTCTTCCCAGATAACCATGTTATATGCTAGAATGATACATGATCTCCCATAACGTGGCTCTCTGGCTGAGGGCAGTTCTTACATAGAAATCCAGCTTGGATCTGATCAGCAGCAGCCTTCATAGAAGCTGGAACAATATCACCCTCTGTCCAGCAGCTTGAAACAGACCAACTGACCCAACTCCAACTGACCCAGTACACTGTACACTTAAGTAGTAGAGCAACTATTCACAGCTTGAAAGTCACTGCAAAGCAGAAAGATGAGAGCTAACTACATACATACTGTTTGTGCTAACACTGGGGATGGAACACTGCTACCTTCTTCTATCTGCATGTTATTTGTTTTATTTTCAGGCTTCTGTCTTACCTGAGATGCTAGCATTTTTGTGGTTATTGTGGCAATCATCAAGTTTGCAGGAAAAAAAAACTAGTTATCGGTTGATAGATTAATAGATAAAGAAAAGATGTATGTCTACACAATGGAATGTTATTTGGCTACAAAAAGAATAATGGTCTGTCATTTGTGACAAGATAAATCGAAACAGAGGATGGTGTGTTCAGTAAAAAATAACTGAAAATATAACACAGAAAAACAATGCTGCAATATTTGAAACAAAAAAAGTTGACCTCAAAGTAAAAGCATGGAGAGAGAGAGAGAGAGAGAGAGAGAGAGAGAGAGAGAGAGAGAGAGGGAGGCACAATGGGGTTAGATAATGTATATCAAAGCAGAGATGGGAGTGATATGTTCTAGTGTTCTACAGAGCAGTGAGAGCTACAGCTCCCAGTTGTCTACTGTATATTTAATAACTACAAAAGAAGATCTAGGATTAATGAGACCCCTCCCTGGGATCCATATGGTAGAACAAGAGAACTTACTCCTTTAAATTGTCTTCTGACATCTACACATGCACCATGACATCCACAAGCCTAGCCTCCCTACTTCCCCCCTCCCCTCCCCACAATTAATCAATGAATGTAATTATTTTAAAAGAAAGAAGAGCTGGTCCCCAGCTCCAAAAAAAAAAAAAGAAAAAAAAAAGAAAAAAGAAGAGCTAAAAGTTTCCAAAAATAAAGGATAGAGTCATGGTGGTGCTACATAGATTAAATATCATCTTGTATTTTTGATAAATATGCATGATTATTTTCAATTAAAAACACCAAACTGATTTTTAAAAATTCTTCCTAACAGTCAATATATATAACAGTTTATCTGAGTCACAAGCTGACAGATGGTGGGCAGATGGTGGCCTTTAACATTGCTACCTCTGCTAGTCCTAGGTACTTTCTCTCTTTTTTTCTCTTGACTGTTTCAAGCGCATACAATGAGAACTTTGTAAGTACTAGGTGCTTAGTGGCCTGAGAAAGTTTTTCCCTAGCAAAGAGAGAAGTAGTTAAGGCTCACAAGGTCAGCAGTAACTCTTAGCAAATGGGAATCGTTCCAAAGAAGAGAAGTGCTAACAGATAGACGCTGACCTGTGCACCAAGGTGAATCATTCCTGTGTTTTGAACACTCAAATTCCCCGGGGGGCAGTGACAATACACTGGGGGGGCTGTTGGTGCCAAGGAAGAGAGTGTGAAGTGAGAGCACTTGATTCCACCCAGAACTGTTCCTTATAGTTGAGCTTCTACAATGGAAGGAAAAAGAATTGTCTTCTGGCAATCTAATTAATATATTGAAGGGTCTCTTTGTTTAGAATTTGTAAAAAGCTTTCTTGCTTGCTTCATTCCCTTGGAAAATTAACAGACAGACTAGTTCTTGCACACCAGGAGGGCCCATCAGAGGGCTGGCTGAACTCACATTCTGTCTCCTACCAGGGCTGTGACTCATTCTGAAATGCTGCCAGGAGCGAGTGATGAGCCTGAGGACACAGTCTATTTTCTGACCTCTCATTTTTCTTGTACTTTATATGATCTGATTTTAATTGAAAATGGATTTTTAACAGTTTTTCTAGCTACAACAAAATGGGCTGCTGTAGTCATCATCAAGGGAAATAGATGGCGTCTCTTGCTTTGCTTTGGTTTCATTACTTTCTGCACAAAAACAAAACTGAGCTAACCTTGTTCTGAAATGGGAAAGACTTTAGAAATATCTAATCAACTTCGGAAGACTTGCAATCTTCTCCTTGGACATCTTAAGCTGCTAGTACCTTTTGAAAGAGGGTGCCACTTGGTCAATTCCTATATCCCCATCTAGTGTGTCTACAGCTTTTGTGCCTGTATCTTGAAGTGCTCAGAACACATCTGTTGTGACCGAGCTGTGTTCCACAATGCTGGACCACATCTGAGGAGCACTATCAAAGACCTTATCCCCTGGGAGTGGGAGCATGTGCAAATCTTAAATATCATTTCTATTTTTATAACTAAAATTAATTAGAACAATAAATGCAACGATAATTCATTCCCTTTCTCCCCATCTCTCCAATTGGTGTGATATTTTTTAAAGGGACAAAGATCAATACTTGGGTCATCAGAAATGTCTAAAGTACTCTTAACTGCTGAACCAACTAGCTGACCCTGTAAACATATTTTTCTCTTTTGTTCTCTTGATGGTTTCATGTGCTTAGAATGGGAACTTTGTAAGTACTAGGTGCTTAGTGAATGGGTTGGAGGGATCATACTACAAAATTCTTTCCCAGAGTCCAAATTTGGGAAAGAATTTAAATCAGTTATTTTATCTAGTATTAATCAGGTACACTGCTTCTAATCATGCACATGTGTGTGTGTATAATTGTGTGTGTGTTTGTGTGTGTGTAAATAAATGTTTTTATTTATGAGATATACCTGTGGCTATTTTGAAGGCCTACCACTGCTTAACCTACAGACATAATTTTTTTCTATAGCTTCTGGCTAAGACCCTTTTTTTTAGCTTTATCTTTCTGCTCTTTACATTTGAAGAAAATTTCCAAACCTTTAGAACTGGCAAGATTGACAGGAAATCACATTTAAAATTTGTATCCTTAATTTCAATTAAGAGAAGACTACCTGTCCTTGTTTTAAACTCTGCAAGACCTGCAGCTCTAAGAAGAAGCTGAAACTGAGAAGACAGTAACAAAACCCTGGTGTTTCTAGTGTTTGCAGCAATCCATTTCTTTAGTGCATTGAAGATTCCTATAAAACTCAGTGCATTGGCACCCAAATCCCATGGGGGAGAGAGCTGGACCCTCAGAAGTGCAGATACTCCAAAGAAATCAGAGGACTACCCTCTGCCCACATACCCTAACCAAGAGGGAATCGCCTGGTGCCATCTGTGCCCCCTGGGCACAGGGACCTAGGAGCAGTCAGAGGCAGGCCCCTACTGATTCCTGCCTGCACCAAGAGCTGAAAGACAGTCACCAGGAGCACCTACACACCTGAGAGCAGAGAATTCTGTTCCCAGAAATGGCTGAAAGAAAACAGGAAAACAGGTCTACAGGAGTGCTGACACACAGGCCTACAGGAGGGTCTAGCCACTGTCAGAAACAGCAAGACAAGCTAACACCAGAGACAACCTGATGATGAGAGGTAAGCGCAGGAACCTAAGCAACAGAAACCAAGAATACTTGGCATCATCAGAGCCCAGTTCGCCCACCAAAGCAAATACTGAATATCCAAACACAAGGGAAAAGAAAGATTTAGATTTAAAATAACATTTGATGATGATGATGATGATGATGATGATGATGATGGTGGTGGTGGTGGTGGTGGTGGTGGTGGTGGTGGTGGTGGTGGTGGTGATGGAGGACTTTAAGAAGGGCATGAATAACTCCCTTTAAGAAATACAGGACAACAAAAGTAAACAAGTAACAGCCCTTAAAGAGGAAACACAAAAATCCCTTAAAGAATTACAGGAAAGCACAACCAAACAGGTGAGGAAATTGAACAAAATGTCCAGGATTTAAAAATGGATATAGAAACAATAAAGATATCACAAAGGGAGACAACCCGGAGATAAAAAAATCTAGGGAAGAGATCAGGAGTCATAGATGCAAGCATCAACAACAGAATACAAGAGATAGAAGAGAGAATCTCAGGGGCAGAAGATTCCATAGAAAACAACCACACAACTGTCAAAGATAATGTAAAATGCAAAGAGCTTCTAGCCCAAAACATACAGAAAATCCAGGACACAATGAGAAGATCAAACCTAAGAATAATAGGTATAGAAGAGAATGAAGACTCCCAACTTAAAGGGTCAGTAAATATCTTCAAGAAAATTATAGAAGAAAACTTCCCTAAACTAAAGAATGAGATGCCCGTAAACATACAAGAAGCCTACAGAACTCCAAATAGATTGGACCAAAAGAGGAATTCCTCCTGTCACATAATAGTCAAAATAAAAGTACACAAAACAAAGAAAAAATATTGAAAGCAGTAAGGGAAAAAGGTCAAGTGACATAAAAAGGTAGACCTATAAGAATTACACCAGACTTCTCACTAGAGACTATGAAAGACAGAAGATCCTGGACAGATGTCATACAGACCCTAAGAGAACACAAATGCCAACCCAGGCTACTGTATCCAGCAAAACTCTCAATTAACATAGATGGAGAAATAAAGATATTCCATGACAAAACCAAATTTACACAATATCTTTCTACAAATCCAGCCCTACAAGGGATAATAAATGGTAAAGCCCAACACAAAGAGGGGAAACTACCCTGTAGAAAAAGCAAGAAAGTAATCTCCTTGCAACGAAACCAAAAGAAGAGAGACAGACAAATATAATTCCACCTCTAAGGACAAAAGTAAAAGGAAGCAAAAATCACTATTCTTTAATATCTCTCAACATCAATGGACTCAATTCCCCAATAAAAAAACATAGAGTAGCAGACTGGATACGTAAAGAGGACCCAGCATTTTGGTGCATACAGAAAACACACCTCAGAGACAAAGAAAGATACAACCTCAGAGTAAAAGGCTGGAAAACAAATTTTCAAGCAAATGGTTCAAAGAAGAAACCTGGAGTAGCCATTCTAATATTGAGTAAAATCAACTTTCAACCAAAAGACATCAAAACACATAAAGAAGAACACGTCATATATATCAAAGGAAAAATCCAGCAAGATGAACTCTCAAACCTAAATATCTATGCTCCAAATGCAAGGGCACCTACATTCATAAAATAAACCTTACTAAATAAATCACACATTGCACCTCACACAATAATAGTAGGAGATTTCAACAACCCACTCTCATCAATGAACAGATCATGGAAACAGAAATTAAACAGAGACATGGAGAAACTGGCAGGAGTTATTAGCCAAATGGATTTAACAGGTATTTATTCATAGAACATTTCGTCCTAAAAAAAAAAAAGATATAACTTCTCAGCACCTCATGGTACCTTCTCCAAAACTGACTATATAATCATTCAAAAAACAGGCCTCAACAGATACAGGAAGATAGAAATAATCCCATGCATCCTATCAGATCACTACACACTAAGACTGGTTTTCAATAACAACAATAATGACAGAAAGCCCACATATACATGGAAGTTGAAAAATGCTCTACTCACTGACAACTTGGTCAAGGAAGAAATAAAGAAAGAAATTTAAAACTTCTTAGAATTTAATGATAAAGAGGATACAACATGCCCAAACTTATGGGACACAATGAAAGCAGTGATAAGAGGAAAACTCATAGCTCTGAGTGCCTGCAAAAAGAAACACGCGAGAGCATACACCAGGATCTTGACAGCACACCTACAAGCTCTAGAACAAAAAGAAACAAATACACCCAAGAGGAGTAGAAGGCAGGAAATAATCAAACTCAGGACAGATACCAGCCAAGTAGAAATGAAGAGGACTATTCAAAGAATTTCCAAAACCAGGAGCTGGTTCTTTGAGAAAATCAGCAAGATAGATAAACCCTTAGCCAGACTAACCAGAGGACACATAGAGTGTGTCCAAATTAACAAAATCAGAAGTGAAAAGGAAGACATAACAACAGAATCAGAGGAAATTCAAAAAATCATCAGATCCTACTACATTCAACAAAAGCCTATATTCAACAAAACTGGAAAATTTGTAGGAAATGGACAATTTTCTAGACAAGTACCAGGTACTAAAGTTAAATCAGCAACAGATAAACCATCTAAACAATCCCATAACTTCTAAAGAAATAGGAGCAGTTATTAAAAGTCTCCCAACCAAAAAGAGCCCAGGACCAGATGTGCTTAATGCAGACTTCTCTCAGGAATTCTTCATGGAAGACCTCACACCAATATTATCCAAACTATTCCACAAAATTGAAACAGATGGAGCACTACCGAATTCCTTCTATGAAGCCACAATTACTCTTATACCTAAACCACACAAAGACCCAACAAAGAAAGAGAACTTCAGACCAATTTCCCTTATGAATATCGACGCAAAAATACTCAATAAAATTCTGGTAAACCGAATCCAAGAGCACATCAAAACAATCATCCACCATGATCAAGTAGGCTTCATCCCAGGCATGCAGGGATGGTTTAATATACGGAAAACCATCAACGTGATCCATTATATAAACAAACTGAAAGAACAAAACCACATGATCATTTCATTAGATGCTGAGAAAGCATTTGACAAAATTCAACACCCCTTCATGATAAAAGTTGTGGAAAGATCAGGAACTCAAGGCCCATACCTAAACATAGTAAAAGCCATATACAGCAAACCAGTAGCCAACATCAATGTAAATGGAGAGAAACTTGAAGCAATCCCTTTAAAATCAGGGACTAGACAAGGCTGCCCACTCTCTTCCTACTTATTCAATATAGTACTTGAAGTCCTAGTCAGAGCAATCAGACAATGAAAGGAGGTCAAAGGGATACAAATTGGAAAGGAAGAAGTCAAAATATCACTATTTTGCAGATGGTATGATAGTATTTTTTAAGTGACCCCAAAAGTTCCACCAGAGAACTACTAAGCCTGATAAACAACTTCAGCAAAGTGGCTGGGTATAAAATTAACTCAAACAAATCAGTAGCCTTCCTCTAATCATAGGATAAACAGGCTGAGAAAGAAATTAAGGAAATAACACCCTTGCCAAGAATCCCAAATAAGAAAAAAAAACCCTTGATGTGACTTTAACTAAGCAAGTGAAAGATCTGTATGACAAGAACTTCAAGTCTCTGAAGAAAGAAATTGAAGAAGACCTCAGAAGATGGAAAGACTTCCCATGCTCATCTATTGGCAGGATTAAAATAGCAAAAATGGCCATTTTGCCAAAAGCAACCTACAGATTCAATGCGATCCCCATCAAAATTCCAACTCATTTCTTCATACAGATACAAAGAGCAATTTGCAAATTCATTTGGAATAATATAAAAACAAGGATAGCAAAAACTATAGTCAACAATAAAAGAACTTCTGGGGGTAATCACCATCCCTGACCTAAAGCAGTATTACATAGCAATAGTGATTAAAAAAAACTATATGGTATTGGTATGGAGACAGGCAGATAGATCATTGAAATAGAACTGGACACCCAGAAATGAATTGATACACCTATGGTCACTTGATCTTTGAAAAAGTAGCCAAAACCATCCAATGGAAAATGATAGCATTTTCAATGAATGGTGCCAGTTCAACCTGAGGTCGGAATGTAGAAGAAAGCAAATCGATCCATTCTTATTTCCCTTTACAAAGCTTTAGTCCAAGTGGACTTCCACATCAAATCACATATACTCAAACTAATAGAAAAAAGTGAGGAAGAGTCTCAAACACATGGGCACTGGGGAAAATATCCTGAACAAAACACCAATGGCTTATGCTCTAAGATTAAGAATCGACAAATGGGATCTCATGAAACTGCAAAGCTTCTGTAAGGCAAAGATACTTGCATTAGGACAAAACCACAACCAACAGATTAGGGATAGGTCTTTACCAATCCTATATCTGATAGAGGGCTAATATCCTAAATATACAAAGAACTCAGAAAGGTAGAATTCAAAGAGCCAATTAACCCTATTAAAAATTGTTGTACAGAGCTAAACAAAGAATTCTCAGCTGAGGAATATCAAATGACTGAGAGGCACCTAAAGAAATGTTCAACATCCTTAGTGATCAGGAAAATTCAAATCAAAATCACCCTGGCATTCCACCTCAAACCAGTCAGAATGGCTAAGATAAAAAACTCAGACAACAGCAGATGCTGGCGAGGATGTGGAGAAAGGGGAACATTCCTCCATTTTTGGTAGGATTGCAAACTGGTACAACCACTCTGGAAATCAGTCTGGAGGTTCCTCAGAAAACTGGACATTGCACTACCTGAGGACTCAGCTATACCCCTGGGCAGATACTGAAAAGATGCTCTAACATACTGCGAAGACACATAATGCACTATATTTATAGCAGCCTTATTTATAATATCCAGAAGCTGGAAAGAACCCAGATGCCCTTCAACAGAAGAATGGATACAGAAATGTGGTACATCTACACAATGGAGTACTACTCAGCTATCGAAAACAACGACTTCATGAAATTCATAGGCAAATGGATTGTACTAGAAAATATCATCTTGAGTGAGGTAACCCAATCACAGAAAAACATCCATGGTATGCACTCACTGATAAGTGGATTTTAGCCCAAAAGCTCAAATTACCTAAGATACAATCCACAGACCACATGAAGCTCAAGAAGCAGGATGACCAAAATGCAAATGCCTCACTCCTTCTTTACAGATGGTCGTGAGCCACCATGTGGTTGCTGGGATTTGAACTCAGGATCTCTGGAAGAGCAGTGAGTACTCTTATTTTTTTTTTAAAGATTTATTCATTTATTATATATAAGTACACTGTAGCTGTCTTCAGATACACCAGAAGAGGGCATCAGATCTCTTTTACAGATGGTTGTGAGCCACCATGTGGTTGCTGGGAATTGAACTCATGACCTCTGGAAGAGCAGTCGGGTGCTCTTAACCGCTGAGCCATCTCTCCAGCCCCTCACTCCTTCTTTAAAGGGGGAGCAAAAATATCCATAGAAGGGGATATGGAGGCAAAGTTTAGAGTAGAGACTGAAGGACTGGCTATTCAGAGGCTGCCCCACATGTGGATATATACATTCACCAAAACTAGATAAGATTGATGAAGCTAAAAAGTGCATGCTGATAGGAACTGGATATAGAGCTCTCCTGAGAAACACAACCAGATCATGTCCAATACAGAGGCGAACGCTAGTAACAACCTCTGAACCTGAAAACTGGACCCCTCTTGGAAGAATTAGAGAAAGGATTGAAAGAGCTGAAGGGGCTTACAACTCTATAAGAACAACAATGTCAACCAACCACAGCCTTCAGGGACTAAGCCACTACCCAAAGACTATAAATGGACTGACCCAGGGCTCCAACTGCATACGTAGCAAAGAATAACCTTGTTGGGCACCAGTAGAAGGAGAAGCCCTTGATCCTGCCAAGGTTGGAGCCCTAGTGCAGGGGAATGTCGGGAAGGAGGGGTGATAAGGGGGATAGATGGGAAGGAACACCCTTATGAAGGAGGGGGAGGGGATAGGGGGCTTGTGAACAGGAAACCAGGAAAGGAAATAACATTTGAAATGTAAATAAAAAAACATATCCAATAAAAAAATCAGTGTGTTGTTTTGGGAAACTCTTGTTATCAAGAAAATATTGCCAAAAGTTCAATGCACTCAAATAAAATTTATGAAAGACACAATTGTTTTACTATCTACAATTATTTATTTCTAGCCATATGTAGCAGGTTGTAGAAATAATGGAAGTACCATGAATAAAATATAGTTGTGAAAGTATAGAATACATACATACATCTTTGAATATGAATTCAATATAGATTCCTAATACATTTCTAATGAATTTAATTCTAGTGAAATAGAAATACTGATAACCAGTAAGTATAATGATTGTTAAATAAATTTGATGAATTGCTAGACACAATTAATAAAGATCATTCTTAAACAAAAGGTGATAATTACAACATTTATAGTTATACAGAATGGCATGGCACTTTGTGTTGGTGGGGAAAGACATTTTAAAGTCCTCTAGTCAGTTTGAAAACTTGTATTCAAGACCTGCTGAGAAGAAAAAACTGTAACATTTTTAAATAATTTTTTGAAAGACATTTTTATTCCCCCAAAAGAGTAACAAGGAGTCACAAGAGAACTGAGCAATGGCTTTATGTGCTGTTTTCTGTCTTCTGCCCCTACTTCCAAACCAGTTCGCATGTTTATTGACCTACTGACTACCTGATTCACACCATGCCCTTGCCAAGTGCCAGGAACACTACACCATGAAAACAGTGCCCTTGCTCAAAATGTTTGTAGTTTTGTTAAGGAGTCAGACTTCTTCACTGATTAAAGGCATAAACATGTTATTTCTGGCTACTGTGTTGAAATGTCATTTAAATGCTCGTCTAAAAGACAAGTGAATTGACCAAATAATGAGGCAGAAGATGAAAGAAATTCTTTGTAAAATGACAACAAAAGCAAACAAAAAAGCCACAAATAATCATTTTAAACAAGAGCCATAAAGTTCCCTGAGTGACCCCTGCTAGCCACCAAAACTGTTAGCACCTTAATTTTAGCCCTTCTAGACCCTAGACTACAAGAAATAAATTTCAATTGTTTCTGAGCCTGACCAACCTTCTTTTTTTGTTTTTATTTATTTATTTATTTATTTATTTATTTATTTATTTATTTATTTTATTAACTTGAGTATTTCTTATTTACATTTCGAGTGTTATTCCCTTTCCCGGTTTCCGGGCAAACATCTCCCTAATCCCTCCCCCCCTTCTTTATGGGTGTTCCCCTCCCCATCCTCCCCCCATTGCCGCCCTCCCCCCAACAATCTAGTTCACTGGGGTTCAGTCTCAGCAGGACCCAGGGCTTCCCCTTCCACTGGTGCTCTTACTAGGATATTCATTGCTGTCTATGAGGTCAGAGTCCAGGGTCAGTCCATGTATAGTCTTTAGGTAGTGGCTTAGTCCCTGAAAGCTCTGGTTGCTTGGCATTGTTGTACATATGGGGTGTCAAGCCCCTTCAAGCTCTTTCAGTCCTTTCTCTGATTCATTCAACGGGGGTCCCGTTCTCAGTTCACTGGTTTGCTGCTGGCATTCGCCTCTGTATTTGCTGTATTCTGGCTGTGTCTCTCAGGAGAGATCTACATCCGCTGACCAGCCTTCTTACTACAATGCTTAACTAACAAAACCCACCAAGACTGTTCAACTGTGGACATTTTATTTCTGCCAGAACAACTGTCATTTTGTTCTAATTATCTGCTTGATGCTAAGCAGAATTGACTATTTGTCACTTAGCTGTACATTATACATTCTCTGTGGCAAGGTTGCCTCCGAGGGGCAAACATTGATTCTTGATGAAGCAAATTAAAACATTTTTTCACTTTTATACACTTATAAATCATAAATATATAAGCAGTATGAGCACAGACATATAAATAAATAGGCATTCTTCTATGATATTAAAATATCACCAAGAAGGAGAAAAAACAAGAAAATTTAAACAAAGAGGACCTAGAGAAGCAGTCATAAAAGAAGCACTACTCCATATAAATGTTCAGTGGTATTTGCTAGTTTAATCAAGTGTAGTGGGTCGCTATTTGACATAATTCAACTTATGGTTGCGTACGTATTTGAGAATCAAGTTAACATAATTGCTTGGTTTTGCCTTTAGTATCACATTGACTGTTAAAATGCATGTATGTGTGTATGCACAGAAATTAGAAATATACTCATGATACAGTAAAATAATATTTGCAATCTAATACTTGTGTTCCATTTGAGGACTACATGTTATTCTGAAAGAATGTTCCAGCACTCAGATAATAATAATAATTGGAGAGTTGTCTTGTCTTCTCCTGACCCCTCTCCACAGAGATAACAATCGGAGGCCAGGAATTTAATCACAGTGTAGTGAGGGCATCAGAGGCGTCTGCAATTGTCATGGCTCTGACATGGAGATTTAGGTGCTTGTGAGCCTCTGGTGACCTGGTACCACAGAGATCCAGGGAGCAATTCTCTCAGTTAAGATAAAGAGCATCAACACTGGCCTTGTCATCTGTCACTTACTCTTCCTCTCACTGCTGAAGGTGAGTTAGATGTTAGAAAATCATTCTTCCTGAGAAATGGACTTGGCTCATGGAATTCGGACACATAGATCCTTTGTTTTATTTTTATTTGTTTGTTTGATTTATGTTTGTTTTTGGTTTTTTGTATTTTTTAATATTTTTATTGGACTTTTTTATTTACATTTCAAATGTTATTGCCTTTCCAAGTTTCCCATCCATAAACCTCCTATTTCATTCCCCTCCCATTCTTCTATAAAGTTGTTCCCCTCCCCAACCACACCCCCTTCCTGCCTCCCCACTGTGACACTCCTCTACACTGGGGGGTCCAGACTTGGCAGGACCAAGTACTTCTCCCATTGGTGCCCAACAAGGCTATCCTCTGCTACATATGCAGCTGGAGCCAGGGGTCTGTCCATGTGTAGTCTTTGGGTAGTGGTCTAGTCCCTGGGAGCTCTGGTTGGTTGGTATTGTTGTTCTTATGGGGTTGCAAACCCCTTCAGCTCCTTCAATCCTTTCATAATTGCTCCAATGGGGATCTCACTCTCAGTTTATATATACATAAATGTTTTTCATATGTATTTTTTCATATAAATATTCATATGTATATGAATATTTTTGTTCCCTCTTTTTAAGAAGAACTGAAGCATCCGCTCTTTGGTCATCATTCTTGAGCTTCATGTAGCCTGTGAATTGTATCTTGGGTAATTCGAGCTTTTGGGCTAATAGCCACTTATCAGTGAGTGCATACCATGTGGAGTTTTTTTGTTGTTGTTGTTGTTGTTTTGGTTTGGTTTGGTTTGGCTTGGTTTTTTGTCCTTGGGTTACCTCACTCAGGATATCTTCTAGTTCCATCCATTTGCCTATGAATTTCATAAAGTCATTGTTTTTGATAGCTGAGTAATATTCCATTGTGTAGATGTACCACATTTTCTGTATCCATTCCTCCGTTGAAGGGTAGCTAGGTTCTTTCCAGCTTTTGTTTCTATCTTGCTTGATGTAGTAGCATCCAGTTCAATGTTGATGCAAATAGCAGGGTTTTACTCTTTTTGTGGAAGGGAAATATTTCTTTAAGTACATCTATTGTCTGTTGATGGATCTTTAGATTGTTACCATTTGTTGGCTTTGCTTGATATTGGAGTATTAATATGTGAGTACATAGGTTTTTCTGACAGACTGGTGTTATTGCTTTGGTTCTACATCCAGCAATACAGAATGGATTCTATTACTAAATTTCTGAGGAATATCTTTATTATCTCCTACAATGGCTATTAATTTATGTTCTAAATTGTGCAAAGGGTTCCTTACTTGTTCCTGTATTCTTACAATCATTTGTTACCTGTGTGTGTGTGTGTGTGTGTGTGTGTGTGTGTGTGTCTTAGGTATTGAACATGTGGTTTCACATATTCTAAGCATAGAGCCACAGAGGTCGTCCCTACGTCCATCTCTTTTTGTTAACAGGCAATGATAATAAAGAAATTCTATTTTTCTTAAGATCTAACAATAGGTGATACTGAAATTTTTTAATATATAAGCCATCCATTTACATATTCTTTTGAGAAATACATATCTACTTTACTGTCAGCTCTAGATCAGATTATTTGTTGAACAATATTTGCTTTGCTTTTTCTATTGATAGTCTGGGATCTTTATGTAATTTGGATATATTCAATTGTTCAATATACACAGCATGAACATATTCTACTATTCTGTGAATTAACTCTGATTTGTTGACTGTTTTCTTACCTATGAAAAGCTTTTAAGTTTTACTTAGTCCTATTTTTCTACTTTCACTTAAGAAAGGGGAAAGAAAAATATGATCTCTTTTCCAAAAGTCCTATGTCTATTCTAATCTGTTTAAATGTTCCAACTATATTTTATTCTAGTGGTATCATAATTATGGGTTATGTTTGCATTTTTAA
This sequence comes from Rattus norvegicus, assembly GCF_021556685.1. Taxonomy (NCBI): domain Eukaryota; kingdom Metazoa; phylum Chordata; class Mammalia; order Rodentia; family Muridae; genus Rattus; species Rattus norvegicus. The sequence continues at coordinate 55,461,923 of NC_141535.1, forward strand.
ACCAGGTCATCCACTGGATTTTTAATGCAACTGTGGATAAAAAGAGATCTGACTTCACTCTTCTGCTTCTAAGTTTCTATCACCTCTTATTGAAAAGAGGTTTCTATCACTTCTTATTGAAAAGTCCATCCTTGCTCTAACCCATATTCTTTGCACCACTTTTGAAGATCAGTTGCTGCAGATGCACAAATTTTCCTCTGTTCCATCATCTTTCTGTTTAAATTTTGGTGACCCTATGGGAGATGTTTCAAAGCAACACAGCTTTCAGGCAGTTACATGGCTCCTGCTCACTGAGCTTACCTAGTTTTACAAGAAGAGCAATAAATAATGAGAAATAGTGCATTTTGAGTTGAGAGATAGGAAGTTGCTTTAAAGGCAAGACACCAACCATCAAAGTTCACCATCAGGGGAAACCTTCATTTGAGAGGAGAGAGACTGAATTAATTATACTACCAAAGGGATTCCCCGCTTCAAAGCAAACATTTAGGATTTTGTTCTTGTATCTAGCCACTAAAGCATACAAAGACCATTACATCTATGCTAGAAAGGCCACACTGCATTTTGACCTGACAGCAGACTTTTCCAGCATCATTCAAAGAGTGCTGATTTTACAAACATATGAAATGAAAAAAGGTATAGGTTTGAAATGGGGCTCTTGAAAAGCAGCTAAGGCTAGAAAACTCTATGATAAAATTAAATTCTCAACAAGTAGCTCTTGGGATGTGTTAGAAGAAGCTGTGTTGAAGTCTAAGTCACAGTGAATAACTCAGGATGTTGGAGATGCCCAAATTGTTAGATATCTGTCAATAAAATCATGGAATGAAGCTGGGTCCAGATGCCTGAAGGGTTGGTCTGTGCAAGGTCATGAGTACCCACGTGAAGACACCACAAACTTCAGACGTTTGATAGGGTAGCTGTGTTTGGTGTTTGTCTTGTTGGATTTTGAGTTTGCTTTGGTCAGGTCTTTGTTGTCCTCATACCCATTCATTTTTCAAAGGAATGTTTACTTTGTAACATTGTATATTGGAATAATATAACTTAGTTGTCACATTTTTCCCCAGAGCTCTCAGAAGAAACTTTTGGCTTTGAGTGCTATTGATCCTGCCTATAAAATTCCTCTAGGAATTTTGAAGTTAGATTGAATATGTTTCAAATTATGAAATTTTCATGAGCCCACAGAGACAAAGAGTGGGACGTTGTGGTTTAAAAGTGACTTACTTCTTATTATAGGGATGAGACCCTGTTAGCTTTCCCATGTCCTCTTTAGCATGGCCATTGTTACCCTTGTTCAGCTCATGCTTAGACAGCCATGTTGGTGTGACTTTAGGGATATAGCTTCTGACATTCCTAGGATCACAGTCTCACAGAAAATCTGATCTGCTGGCTGTTACAATCTTTCTGCGTCCACTTCCTCAGTGATTCCTGACCCTTAGGTACCAGAGTTGATTTATAGATGTGTGCATTAGCTCTGGGCGCCACACCTCTGCATTTCTATTGGTTAAAGTTGATGTAATTGCATTATAATCTCAAGAACTAAATATAAAATGATTTTTAAAAAACTTGTATTTAGGAATCAGGCTAACAAGGGTTGGGTTTGTCGTCTTTATTCTTCATTGTCAATTTGACTGGATTTTAGGGCATTCCTAGATGACCATGTACTAACTCCCTGCTTCAAAAAAGCAAAAGTTTGCACAATGTCCCCTTATCAGCGAGGTCTGATGAGCTGTAAATTTTAAATTGTAATCTACACTGCTCTTTCTCAGCTTTATACCACTACCCCCATTTCTTCATTTGGTTTTATAGCATTTATTTCCCCTTGTCAAACAACGTAATTATTTGCTTTAATTTATCATTTATGATATGTCTTTATTTATTAGAATATAAGCGTACATTTACCACATTTTTTATTTACTTATACATGTATGTTCAAGGGATGGTATATACACCACAGTGCACTTGTGAGAAAACAACGTTCAAGGTTCTTGATTTCCTCTATATGGGAACCAAGAATCAAACTTAGGTCATTGAACTTGGCTACAAACCTTCCTAACTGCTGAATACACCAGCTGGCGCTATAAGCTAATAAATTTATCTTTTGTTCTCTTGTAAGCACCTTGTAAGTACTAGATGCTTAGGGAGTGGGTTGGAAGGAAAGAGCCATGATTTTACCTTATGTTGAAACTTTCTTGGTTGCTCACCTACTTAGACCCAAGACAAGACATTTACTTTGTGTTTATCTGCAAC